>NC_133771.1:130256691-130419076 GCF_003597395.2 Chelonoidis abingdonii
TAACTACAACTACGTATGCTAAGTAACTATGACTAACTAACTAGAACAGGAACAATTGACAAGAGAAGCTAGGGATGTGGAGGTCAGCTATGCCGCGCTCCACAGTTCCAACGACCGACACGGCGGTAAGAAGGAACTGAGGAGCGGGCGGGCCGGCAGGGGTATATATCACCCGCCATGGCGGCGCCACTCTAGGGGGCGACCTGCCGGCCCGCTGGAGTTGCTAGGGTAAAAGTTCTCCGACGAACGTGCACGCGCAGCGCGTACACCTGCTGGAATGGATATGAGCAAGCACTCGAAGAAGAAAGAGTCCTTGCTCCAGCTGCTTGCTGATGCAGAACATTCAGGGTCATAACAGACAACATGCCCTGCTTTCTTTGCCCTTTTTGAGGGGCAGAAAATGACAGCAAACATTCCTGACAGCCCTGAGCTCCAACAGACTAATGTGCAGACTGCTTTCCTGGGCTATCCATCTGCCCTGAATCATGAGGGCATCGAGATGCACTCCCCATCCTAACATGCATTGGTTGTTAAAGCCACGATGGGGCTGGGCAACAGAAAAGGACACCAACACAGACGTTGATTTGCTCCTTCCAACAGCTTAGGGGGTTTTTTACTTGCAGAGGAACCATTACTTGTCCGTCCAGGGTGTCCCTGACCGGCGAGTAGGCTGATCTGAGCCAACCTTGGAAGCATCGAAGACACAGCCGTGCATGATCAGTCACAAAGGTGCAACCAAGCATGTGTCTCAAAAGCCAAAAAAAGTTCCTTATCGTGGTTTAAGGGCTTCCCTTAATTGCTCCTACCAGATCTGACAAAGTTAGCAACCTGTCCAAAGGAAGATAGACTTTGGCTGTCAGTGAGTCCAAATGCAGCCTTCTCCTAGCTGCTCTTCCCAGGCACAAAGCCCATTTCTGCCACTCATCTGCATGCCTTGCCACCTCTCTCTCTCTCTCTCTCTCTTTATGACCCAGGTTGCTCTCCCTTCTTGACTTTGCCCTCCAGCCAGATCACTGTGTGGTTTCCCTTTCAGGGGGATCACAGTTCCATTCCAAAACTGTCCTAGGGAATCTTCTGGTCCACTACTTGATCTGTACCACTTCTCCAGTGTCTGGTCAGGGAACCTGGGCCTGCCCACTACTCCAGGTTCCAGCCCAGGGACCCTACAACCAGCAGCCAAGGTCTGCACAACCCCAAACCTTGCTATTATTTCCCTGGGCTACTCCTATTTTGCCTCTTCCTTCACTGTCATCTGGGTACACCCTTCCCTCAAGGCCAGGATCCCAGGGCTTCTATTCTCCCCCTGGTTTCTTCCTTTCCTTCTCTACAACTAGAGTGAATGCAGACCTCCACACTGCAGCCCCTTTCTGCTGCCAACTTCCTGGCTTCATCATAGCTTCACCTGTTCCTTCTCAGATCAGTTGTATGCTCAATCACAGGTTGTTTATCCCACCTAATTCCCCAGATTGTCTAATTCCTCAGATGTGGTCTATCCAGTTATTTCTTAGCCTCATTAACCCTTTCAAGGCTGGTGTAGGGGTGAACACCCAACCAAACCCCCTATAAACTGTATCCTTTGTACGAATGTCAATGTGGATTTCTTTTCATTCAGCTGCAGGCCCAACTCCTGGAACAGGGGAAGGGGAATGTGAGTTGACAATAACACCGATTCATATGAGCAACCCTGGAGCAGCCAGTCATTGAGGTATGAAAAGGCTAGGATCGCTTCCTGATGAAGGTCAGGTTTTTAGCAGAAAGAGTGGCTTTTTGAGAATACGTTTGGAACTGATGACAGACTGAAGGAAAACACTCAGTACTGAAAATTATTTTGGCCTGTGGTGAAGCATAGTTATTTCCTCTGCAATGGGTGTACTGCTATATGAAAGTAGGCATCTTGTAGGTCAAGGGCTGAAAATCAATCCTCTTCCTCCACTAAGGGAATTATAATTGCCAGAGTTACCATCCTGAACTTTTGTGGCTTCATGTACTTGTTTAATGTATGTCTACACATACAGCACTGCAGTGGCGCAGCTGTACTGATACAGACTTCCCCAAGCAGCAGATGCACTTAGAATGGCCATCGCTTACAGGAATAGCCTCTCAGGAGGAGAAGCAGTGTTTAAAGCCTGGCAAGCCAAGCATACCCTGTGAGATAAACAAGTCTCCCGGAGGAAAAAGGGAGAGGAGAACAAAACAATCCACTCACTACCTACACAAACTATCTATACCTATACTAACAACTACAAACAAAGTATATTAACACTAAGGAGATAGAAAACAAAAAGGCCACGGCACGTTCAAAGCAGACACGCTGAAGTTCCATCACAGGCGTAGGTAGTTGAGAAGGAACTGAGGGCGCTTTGCCCGTGCACCCCTAAGTAGCCTCCACTTCTGGCACAAGGAAGCTTAGGGTGCATGCTTGGGCATTATGGATACTGCTAGCTGGTTATGGGTCCCCTTATCAAATAAGTTGCCTGTCTTTTTACTGGCAGAAGCCTAGAGGCATTCAATTAAGCATTTTCGAAAAGAATTCCCATCACCTTAATGTGAAAAAAAAAAAGTGATAAGAGTGAAGCATGTTTCTCTAAAGGAGACTCCAACACTTGCTTAACAGAGTAGTTGGTACCCACAGATGTCTTCAGGCAAACAGCTTACTACCTCGTTAATTAAACTTAGATTGGGGCTTGAAGATAATTTTTTTTAAGACTATGGGCCAGATTTACAAAGGTATTTAGGCATGTAAAGAAATGGGTAGGTGCTCAAAAAAGTGTCACTTTGAAACCTAAGACCCACCTGTTTCAATGGAAGTTAGGCACCTAATCTGTTTAGGTGCTTTTGAAAATCCCACTAGGCAACTATCTGCATCTTTGGGCACCCAAATCTTTTGTAAAGCTGGCCCTAAGACTCTCTCTATTCTGTTGTTTGAAACAATTTATTTATGTTAGAATAATTAATATCAAGTTATGGTAATGTATTGTAATAACATTGTGCCTTTCATAAAAGGATGACTGTCAGTTTAAATTAGTTTACAAACAAGGTGCCAAAACATTTTTGCTGCCTGGCCAGACCACCATCATCACAAAGAGGCTCTGAGCAACAACTGTCTCATGGCTGCTTCTTTCCAGCCCACATGCTGTACTTCTTCAGGCCACTGACTGAACTTGCCTGCCTATTGTAATTGTAACCCCCACCTTTTCTGAAGTCGAACCTTCCATCATTTCTTATTTGTCCTAGTCCTGTCTCCTCCTCTACCACAATATTAAGGTGTGCTAACTACTGAAAGAAACAGCAGCAGCTAACTGTACACTCAGATGCTGCACTTGGTCTAGATATTGTGTAGATGACTGAACATGTAAAAATTTCAACTGCCATGCTGACTACGATGGGCTGCATTACAAGTGCTGAAGGCTTATCCAATGTGTCAGCTCAGTGTGACAAAAGAAAATCTTTCTTTTCTCTTAAATTGGTTACTAAGTTCATAATATGTATCAGTAAGATTACCTGCTTTACATACACCATTGTGTATGGCACAGTATTTACTGAAGCAATAAAATGCTACTGACATACACTACAGCAGGGGTCGGCAACCTTTCAGAAGTGGTGTGCCGAGGCTTCATTTATTCATTCTAATTTAAGGTTTCGCGTGCCAGTCATATATTTTAATATTTTTAGAAGGTCTCTTTCTATAAGTCTATAATAAATAACTAAACTATTGTTGTATGTAAAGTAAATAAGGTTTTTAAAATGTTTAAGAAGCTTCATTTAAAATTAAATTGAAATGCAGAGCTCCCCAGACCGGTGGCCAGGACCTGGGCAGTGTGAGTGCCACTGAAAAAATCAGCTCATGTGCCGCCTTCAGCACGCATGCCGTAGGTTGCCCACCCCTGCGCTACAGCATTCTCTAGACTTAGCCTCACTGATATCTCTATTCCTGCCTAAATCACTTCCTTTTTGACTTCTGCAACTCTCTCTCATACTCAAAATCCACACTCCAAATTTCAGGAAGTCAAGAATACTGTGGCTGCATTCTGCAGTCATGCCAGGAAGTGAGTTTATTTCATCTCTGCCCTCCACTGCCT
The DNA here is from genome assembly GCF_003597395.2 of Chelonoidis abingdonii. Classification (NCBI taxonomy): domain Eukaryota; kingdom Metazoa; phylum Chordata; order Testudines; family Testudinidae; genus Chelonoidis; species Chelonoidis abingdonii. Next base: position 130,260,771 of record NC_133771.1, read on the forward strand.
TTACTGGTTTCCTATAGCCACCTCCATCTCCTAGTCTAAATTGGTTTTCAAAACTTTCCCTGGACTCACTCTCCACTCTCTCTTTGAGCCATTCTTCATCTTTTGCCTGTTCATCCTGCTCCTCTAATCTTGGCTCTCTCTCTATTCTCACCTGGCAATTTTCCGTAGTTGGAAGTGGGGGGAGGGGTCACTCCCTCTTTTGTCTTGAGCCTTAATTCTGGAATTCTCTCCCCCTTCTCTGAACAACTGAGTCACTGCCTCTTTAAATCTTGCCTTAAAAAACTTTTCATTTTCTCCTTAGATTATGATTGTGTAACTTCTTTATGCAGCATTTTGTGATACTTGCTATAAAAGAAGCCATATAAAAAATACAGTGTAAAAGTGAATGAAGTTGCTCAATTACACATTTAACTCTAGTTTAATGACGACATGCAAAACACTGTACATCTGTTTTTGCTGTTCTGGAGGGAGTAGGAAAGCTGTGAAAGGAGCTCAGTCTATTGTTTTTTGGAGGAGAATGGGAGGGATTTTCCAAAATGCATAACACACAAATTATGAGTTGCCAAAAGATTCAGGCCAGGGATCAACATGTAGGTTCCTCTCTGAATTTCTCACATGAATTACTGGGAAAAAGGCAGAACTGAACATACTTTTGCATCATTAAAAAAATGTTTAAAACTTATGGCATTAATTCCTTATTTTTATGGAACCAACAAGGTTGCCCTATGAAAATTATCAAACAAAGTGACTGTAAATATGGAATTAACTGACCTTTCTGTACTATCTTTTCTGTAACTGTTGTTCTTCAAGATGTGTTGTTTATGTCCATTCCATGTTAGGCGTGTGCACACTACATGAACCATCACCAGAGATTTTTTCCTCAGTTGTATCTGTTGGGTCATCTGTAGCACCCACTGGTGCCATATGCCTATGCGTGGGTATAAAGGGCACTGCTGCCCCCCTGCACCCTCTCAGTTCCTTCTTGTTAGAGAACTCTGACAGAGGGGCAGGAGCATGGAGTCATGGAATGGGCATGAAGAACACATCTCAAAAAACAACAATTACAGAAAGGTTAGTAACCATTTTTTTCCCCTCAACTGCTTGCTCATGTCCATCACAACTTAAGTGACTCTCAGGCGGTACCCTAGGAGATGGGCTCAAAGTTCATGGATATGCAGATTGCAACACTGCTATCCTGAACCTGGTGTCATCTCAAGCCTGCTGGATGATGGCGTAGTGAAAGGAGAAAGTATGCGCTGATAACCAGGTTGCAGCCCTGTAAATGTCTTGGACTGGGACCTGGGCCAGAAGCGCCACTGATGAGGCCTGAGCTCTTGTCAAATGAGCAGTGAAGGTTGCTGGAGGTCGGATGCCTGCCTACCCATAGCATGCCTGAATACAGGTGATTATCCAGGATGAGACCGGCTGGCCTTTCATCCTTTCTGCTATTGCTACGATCTACAGAAGGGCCTGGTCCTCTCAATATAGAAGGCAAGGACACATTTAATGAAGAATGAAGAGATTGCTCTTCTGAATTCTTGTGTGGTTTTGGGAAGAAAACTGGCAGGAAAATGGCCTGATTACTGTGCAACTGCGAGACTATCTTTGGAAGGAAGGCTGGGTGGGGGCGCAGTTGGACCACGTACGGTGGTTCTGATGTAAGGGCCCTGATTTCTGAGACCCTTCTTATCAAGGTAATCACTACTAGGAAGGTGACCTTCCAGTAGAGATACAGAAGAGGGCATGATATTAGCAACTCAAGGAAGGGCTCACAAGTCTTGACAGAACCAGGTTTAAGTCCCACAGTGGAATCAGTTTGCGAATTTGAGGATGTAATCTTTCTAACCCCTTAGGAAAGCGAATGGACATCTCATGCAAGAAGACAGACTTGCCGCTCACTGGAGGGTGGAAAGCTGAGATCACCACTAGGTGTACCTTGATAGATGCAAGGGCCAGACCTTGTTGTTTCAGGTGGAACAGGTATTACAGCACAGAATGAAGAGAGGACCAAGACAAGAAAGACCTCATTGGGAAGACCATACCGAGAAATATTTCCACTTGACCAGGTAAGTGGCTTTGGTAGACGGCTTTCTACTACCCAGCAAGACCTGGCTTTTAACAGGCTTGCTCCTTCAGATTCAATCACGGAGCTTCCCAGGTGAAGGGAAGGGCCCAAAGGTTCAGGTGGAGTAAACGGTTGTGGTCTTGTGAGATCAGGTCTGGGCAGGTTGGAGGCAACAGCTGGGGCACTATTGATAAGTGTAGTTGTGTGCCAAAACAGTGTTGGCGTGATCACACAGGGGCCCTTGCCTTCTCCTGCTTGACTTTCAGAAGGACCTTGTGCACCAGAGGAATCAGAGGAAATGTACAGAAAAGGAGTTCTGTCCAAGAGAGCAAAAAGGCATCTGAGATGGAGCCTGGGCTGAGACAGCCTAGTGAGCAAAACTGCCGACATTTTCTGTTCTGTCCGGTTGTCAAGAGGTCTATCTAGGGAGACCCCCACAACTGAATGATGTACCTGGTCACTTCTGAGTGAAGAGACCACCCGTGGTAAGAAAAGAAAGATCTGCTGAAGTGATCTGCGAAGAAATTCTGGGCTCCCGAAAGATGGGAAGCCTCGAGGGGAACGGAGTACTTTACACAAAATACAGACAGAAGGCCTTCCGGCCCAGGGTAGAGGAGCGCACTCCTCCATGTCTGCTGATGTTGATGTAAAACTTAGCTGCCGTGTTGTCCATAAGCATTCAGACTACTCTGCCTGTGATCTGGGGAACAAACACTTGGCAAGCTATGCGGACCGTTATGAGCTCCCTGACGTTTACGTAAAGGGAGAGCTCTTCCTGGGACCGCAGGCCCTGCATCCTGACGTGTTCAAGGTAGGCTCCCCAACCTAGATTGGATGTGCCCAAAATTAGGGATCCTGAAGGCTGATGGGTGGTAAAGGGAACACCTGCAGCTACTGACTGGGGGCCCACCATCAGTCAAGGGATGCAAGTCCCAGGGAAGGAACCATAAGCACTCAGTCCAAGTGGTGTCTGTTTGGCGAGTACACTGAGGCCAGCCACATCTGCAAGGTTCTGAGGCACAGCCTTGCGTGTCATACCACGTAAGTGGACACAGTCATGTGCCCCAAAAGTATGAGCTGTTGTGACGAGGTGGACCTTGACCCTGGATATCAGATCCAATATTGTATGGAAACAGGCCTATGGGATGAAGACTCTGGCCTGGGTCAAGTCTAGCACTGTCCTGATAAACTCTGTTCTCTCTACTGGAACGAGAATCAATTTTTGTTTGTTTATCAACAGGCCCAATATTTGGAAGGTGGCTTGGACCAGGCTGATGCTGTTAATTAGTTAAGTCTACAAGTGGCCCTTGATCAACCAGTCACTGAAGTATGTGTAGACTTGATCATCTTGCCAAGGGGCTGCCAACAGGCCAAAGGGGAGGATGGTGAATTGGTAATAGGTTTGGGTTACAATAAACCTGAGAAACCTTCTGTAGCTTCAGAAGATGGAAATAGGCATCTTCAAGTCAAGGGTGGCATACCTGGATCTAGGGAGTGAATGATAGAGGCCAGGGAGACCATGTCGAATCTCAGTTTCTGTTGACGGAGTGCAAGTCCAGGAATGGTCACAGGCCTGGCACTAGCCGGGGGAACTGCACGCGGGTTCGGTGCCAAGTAAGAGCTCAGAGCCCCATGCTCCCTTCTGCTTGTTGAGCTCATTGAAGCTGGTGGCTGTCCCATCGAGTTCAATGGTACTAGGAGTGATAGTAAGTCCCTGCCCACTGCAAAGGCCTCTGGGGTAGAAGGCACCGCAATCCCACTGTTACTGCAATGACTTCCTGGCATTGGTGGGAGGTCTCGCACCGGACTCAATGGCACCTGCGATGGGGCAGTCTACAGTGCTGCTAGGGAACCAGGAGTGAAAGAGTAGCCTGACATGGGTCAAACTCCACTGCTTTCCCTGCTTGTCCTTTCTTGGTACCGGAAGGCGTCCCATCTCAGACCCTTGCTTCTTATGTTTCTTCCTTAGCACCAGAAATGTCCAGTGCCGGAGAGCCACTGTGCACTGAAGCTGAGGTGCTCAGTACCAAATCCGATCAGTGTGGCTCCAATGCAGATCTAAGGGTGTCTTCCATCAGGACAGCACTCAGTCTAGCCTTCCTGTCTTTCTTTGTACAAGGCTTGAAGTCCTGACAAATTTGACAGCACTCTCATATGTGAGTCTCTCCCAGGCACTTCAGACAACTGGAGTGTGGGTTGCTCACCGGCACAGGCTTGCTGCAGGAGGCACAAGGTTTGAAGAACGGGGACCAGTGCATGCCCATCCCCAGAGACAAAGGGAGTCCCTCTATGCTAAGAGAGGGGAACAAACTATATACACTATGCTATTTACACTACTACTAACTAAGACTAACAAAACTAAGTTGAAGAGAAAACCACGGAATAATACCTTGTTGAAGCAAGAGGAGTTGATCCAGCAACTGTCATGAGCAATAAGAAGGAACTGAGAGAACGCAGAACTGGCAGTGCTCCTTTTACCGGCGCATAGGCATATGGCACTAGAGGGTGCTGACTCTAGCACCCTTTGGTGCCATACGCCTATGCATTGGTAAAAGGAGCACTGCCAGTTCTGCGCTCTCTCAGTTCCTTCTTACTGCTCATGACAGATACCACTGATGGAAAAATCTCTGGCAATGGTTCATGTGGCGCGCACACACCTAATGTGGAACGGACATGAGCAAGCACTTGAAGAATGACAAGTTCTCCTTAATTAATGCCAACTTGTACAGAAATATATTAACATTTTAAAGCACTTAAAATATAGTGCACATATGACAAAAGAGTTAATTAATATTTAAGGCCCTAATCCGCTATCCTTAACTAATAGAGTTATTGTAAAGTGGCTTTAACAGATGTATTTCAATCTTTATTCAAAAATCAGTTTAAGTGATTATAAACATACTGTAGTTTGTGGTGTTTTAAAGGAAAATAGTACGGTAATATAAAGATCAGAATCACTATATCTAGTTACAAAGAAAGGGGCATGATGATGCTTCCCCCACAGAAGTCAACAGACTATCTCCACTGACTTCAGTGAAAGTAGATTGAATCCCTCATCACAAAATGTAAACAGAACTATTTACATTCAAATAGGAAGCTGTCCTCTTGTCACTCTGATATCATAAAGAAGAATACTGAATGTCTGAGATAGAAGGTGACTTTCAAAGTTATATTTTAATTGTATTTATTTTCCAAACTTTTAATCAAGTATTTTATATGGATAAACAGAACTTAGTTTTAAAAGTCATCAATTCAAGTGAGAACTGAATAACCTGTTCTCCCACATCAGATTTCAGAAACTCCTATTGACTTCAATTGGGGATATTCATCCCTACTGCAAGAGAATAGGGACTCAAGGCCTAAGGTGAAATCCTGACCCCACTTAATTGAGAATTTTGCCATTGTCTTCAGTGAGGCCAGGATCTTACCCCTAATTTACATCATCAGGTTCTACCTCCTGTTGGGGAGTAAAATTAAATAGCAGATCCTACAGAGAAACACGATTTAGAGTTATGGAGATAATGAAACTGTGGTCGGTATTTCTAACATCTTATGATAATTCATTTTTATTATGTATTATTTTTGTACTACATATTTAAACTGTCTATTGATCATTGTAGTTTTTCTTTCAAATAAAAGTTTGTGCAAAAGTTCTAAAATACTTGGTTATCCATCAGACCAGACAGCTCCAAATGTGTCAGATAAATTATATTTGAATAATTTATTCTTTTAAATGTACGTCGCATATTCTGTTTTTTTATATAAGTAAATATGCACATAGTCAAAATAGGTTTGACCAATGAATGGAAAAGTTCCCCCCCTCACCCCCTGATATACCAATAGGGCTAAAGTGATTAGCTTACACAGTGGGTGACCTTATGCCAAATTTCTATTCAATATCATTCAGATGAACTATCCACATGAGCTCCTCACTTCAACAGTCCCTTATCTGACTGTTCAGTTGGGAATTAACATGATATTTTTCACAAAGAGATAAAAACAGTATTCTGTCCAATATCCCCTTTCTGAATAAAATCTGTTTGAATGCATGAGACAGTGTATAAACTGCTACCAATGCAGTCACTCCTACATTACCTCCTACTCAATCATTGTGAGCCCAATCCTGCAAGCTCTCCATGGCTGGAACTCTGACTTTAGTAGGAGTTCCACATGCAGAGAGAGCCATTGTAGGATCAGGCTCTTGATTGCCATATTGTAAAGCTGAATTCTGAGTTGCCCAGAATACAAAATGAGCTATATAGAACTAAATTCTATTATACTGGTTTTGAGAAATATCCATAAGAGGTTTTTCCAAACTATTGTGTGTTTACAGGCAGGTGTGCATTGCATAGATAAGGATGAATTGACTTTTGTACTTAAAGGAGCAATTCAATCATGTTGTTATGCATGAAAAACAATATATATATATCCATCTGTGTAGCTGCCCTATGCCAACAGGAGAGAGTTCTGCCATAGACATAATTAAACCACCGCAAACAAGCAGCGGTAGCTACGTCAGTGGGGGAGCGTTTCCCACCGACATAGCGCTGTCCATGCCAGTGTTTCTGTCAGTGTAACTTATGTCACTTAGAGAGGTTTTTCTTCACACCTCTAAGTGACACAAATTATACCAACAAAAGTGCTAGGGCAGACACAGCCTTAGAAGTATCAAAACTGGAAATGCATTATAAAATTTTACAGAATAAGAACCATAAAGAGAGAAGATAAGGAACAACAGTAAACAAAGGAAAACCAGTAAGAATATTGTGTCAGTTCTCATACTCCAGAGACATTCAATACTATCAAATTATATTAATACTATTACATTTCAAAATATATCACTTAAATTGTGTAATATTTTGAGACAACACATGCTTTATCTAAAATGATTCTCGTTGTCATGACATTTCTTTCTGGTCCTCAGCAAGAAATTGGGTTCTTGAAAACAGTACTTCACAGAGCTTTTAAACAGCACTCTGTAATACGCAAAAAGTGGGTTCGGATATCCCATTTTAAAAACAATACGTGCTGTATTCTGCATCTGATGCCACAAGCACAATGAAGTACACATTATGAACGATGAATTAAACACACTTTTCTAGCGGACATTTATTCCTGCCAAACAATTCAGAAATAATACTAAATAGTTTAAACAGACAGGACTCTGGCTTCAATTCAAGAAAAGCAATAAGATGTTAAAAAAATACCTCAACAAAGCTGCCTTTTTCAGACAAAGAGCCCTTTTTCCCCTCTGGCACAGAAGTTTGGGAACAGAGCCAAGGTGCCACTTATCAGCTGTTTGACATCAGGGGAGAACCGCTTGCGTCAGTAGGCCCCAAAGAGACCCCTAGCTTATGGCAATGGACCATGTGGTTCTTATCTTATCACTTGCAGGGTTTGGCACTTCAATCCACTGCAGTGTGAACAGAAAAATAAATAAATAAAAGCAGGAAGGTGTGTATAATTGAGAGGGAAGAGTTGAAAGATGACTGGTGAGCCAGGTTATGGTGTGTTACAGCTGGCAGCCCGATTCTTTTGAGGCTTAGTTTATAGTACAGTGTTGCGGGGAGGGCGTAAGTAGCTTTCCTCACAGTCCTCACCATTTAAGGTTCAGGCAATACTGCAACCCCTGTGTTCTGTGTCCACAGGGATTGCTCCTTCCCTGTTTGCCTGGGAGCAGGCAGGGCAATGTCCCTGTCCCCTCACATACACCAATCAGTAGAACTGGCTACTCGGGTAAGGGGGGAAAAAAGGGGTATTACAGCAAATACACTGCCTCCTCATGACCCAAAGCTTTCTGCGGCAGTACAGCACCACATGACACCTTACTATGGAATGCGTCTAAATTGCACAGCATAGTCCTTAGCATAGCTTCAATAGGACTTATTACTAAAGAATATTAGTTTTGGAGCCATACTGTACCACGAGGTACATAACTCACCATGCCTAAGACCCGATTGCACAAAATTACCATTTATTTTTAATAATTAGAAAAAAACATTCACCCAGAAAGGCAATCAAAGTAAAAGATTTCCTTTTCAACAGTGCATACTGAAAAATGAGTAACTTACAGATACCACTAAGAAAAATCTAAAACTTCCCATCTCTCTCTCTCTCACACACACACGTGCGAGTTGGTGAAACAGAAAGCTGTTTCCTTTGGATAAATTTTCTTTTAAGTAATACACATCTCTGCTGAGAATGAGAGTGCAATTACCCCGTATGTTCTAAAGCTGCATCATAAGGCACGTATCATACAAGCTTCATTGAGAAGCTGGTTAAAATATCTGTGGAAACTAGCAGTTTTATGTCCTTGACTAATTATAATTCTGTTCGGATTTTTTCCTTCCAAAGATGTTTTATCGTATACTGCAGTAAACCAGACTAACAACAACAGCAGTACACAATACAGTGCAATTGCATAACATTTTAGCAGCCACACAAAAACCTTGTTTATTAAAGATTCAAGGCACTTTTCGAGAACTTTCATCCCCTTTTACCAAAGTCAGAATTAGCAATGGGCAGTTTATGGTGAACCTCTGCTGACTTTAATGAAGGTTCCTTGTTTTGTTATTCCAAATACATTTTATATAAATAATGTAACTAGGAATAAATATTTTGCTGCATACAACCACCCTTTACTCAAAACATTACTTAAGTTTTGTCCATCATGTTACAGCAGCTCTCTCAATCATAACAACCTCAAGCAGTTTGTGGCCCAGCGCTGAGCTTAAGTATTATTCATCTGAAGAGGCAGTATACTTTTATGGTAAAAATATACTACAATAAATGATCAATTGAAAAAAATATACACCTTAAGCCTTGGTCAAGATTGCCACTAGAAAAATTAAAGCTATACTATAAGCTAAATGTATTTTGCTGAATTTTCCAGTACACATAATACACTTTCCTCACCCCAGCTTTATAAAAAAGCTCTTGGGATTTATTAGGTAAGACTAATAATGTGCTTGGACTGATACAGGGCACAAAATAAAGGCAGTCCCTGCCTCAAAGAGTTCACAACCTAAAGTCATGAACTGCAAATATCGCCTACTCAGTGAAATGCTATCTATCCTGTGTTTTACAGTGAGACCATCACCACAGTATCTAAGCACGTCTGAGTTCAAAGGCACTACCTACTGACAGTTTCCTCTGTTTTGCAGTAAGTATTTGCATGGTCAGGCTCTAAAAGACAGAAACCAAGAAGCCATGATGCATTGGAGAACCCACAAGAAGAGTTTGCAGGTTTGGGGTTATGCTATCTAATCTTTACAGGTGGACCCTTGAGCCCCATGACGGAAGGCACCATTAACTTCAGTGAGGTTCTGTGCAGACAAAAGGGTCTGTGCATGTGGATCGGATTATAGCATCAGTGCCCTGCATTGTCCGGGGGGGGAGAGAGGTGCAGTGAGGGAATTGCTTTTTCTTGGAGTTAGGGCTTGTCTACATGGGAGACGGGTTAATCCACAGCTTTTCAAGTTAATCAGGTTTGAAAACACTTAGGTACACATGACACAATCTATTCCAGTGCTCTGACTCCACATTTATCACAAGCTCTGAAGTCTTCTTTCAAAATGAACTAGCTTTAGATATTAGTCCAATATCTGGTTCATGTGCACACAATGCTGCTCATAGACTCACAGATTTCAAGGCCAGAAGGAACCACGATCATCATATAGTCTGATTCCTGCACATCGCAGGTCACAGAACCTCGTCCACCCACTGTTGTAATAGACCCATATTCTCTGCCTGTGGCACACAACTTTAGTAGTCTTCCAACAGTGGTCCCACACTGTTTCCCTGTGTGCTCCCTCCTCCCCCATTTATAAACTGGCACACCACCAGATTTTGTCCATTTGCTTCTGAATTTCAATTTATCATAATAACTGCACTATTACCCCAAAGCCCTAAAATGGCTGCTTGGAGCTGCACAGAGACTTTGGATTTCACTGTCATCTGGGGAGAGGAATCAATGCAGGAAGCTCTTGTGGCCAGCTACTGGAATAAAGACCTTTTTGTGGACATTGTTAGGCAGATGTCCACAAGGGCCATAACCGGTACACCAACCAGTGCCAGGTAAAGAGCAAACAGCTCAAGAGGACCTATATTAAAATAAGGGACAACAGGAAAAAATCCAGCAGGCAACATGCAACCTGTCCATTTTTTGAGGAACTGGACAGGATTGTATATAACTACGTGATCACCCAACCCAAGCAGCTTGTGGAGCTTGCTAGCTACCTTCTCTCTGGTTGAGCACAAGGAGACCAGTTAAGAAATCATTCCAAAAGCCAGGATCTTTTTGGGACTCAGGACCCTGATGCCAGTCAGGCAGAAGGCAAGCCTGAGTCCTACCCTAGAGCACACTGACCCCAGTTCCCAGGTTGCTATGCAGACTGGGACTAAGGAGGCTGATCCTGTGGAGGGACCCTCAGCATGTGGTTTGTTTGGTTTTTAAATAATTCCCTATTAAAGTTTTAATTTATTACTCTGCTATACTGCCATGCCAGCTTCCGTTCTGGGTGCCCAATCAGCACAGACACTGTAGGCATATATGCACTAAAAGCCTTTGAGGCCCCCATTTCCCTCCCTCTGCCCACACTATCCATTCCCCCCAACCCACATCTACCTTTCCAAAAAGGCAGCTACTCCAGCTGGGCAATGGGCCTCTGTCTCTTGCTAAAGCCCCAATTACCACTCATTTTCACGCCCATGCTGGTGAAGAGACATGCCCACGTATCTATTTTTCTCTCTCTTTCACTTACCTGTCCTGTCCATTGAATGCCTCCCCCCCCCCCACACACACACAGTATCCTCATTTGCCACCTCCAAAATGGTGGTTACCAGCATGGCACTGGCACAGCCTCTACTCCACCCCTCTCTGCTCCAGATTTGAATACGGAAAATATTCTTCTGTGCAAAGCACAAAAAAGTTTACTGAGACAGCAGTTACAGGAAAAGAAGTTTGGTTGGTGTTTTGACTTTACATGAGGTAGACATGGGCAGTGCATGCCCATAAAGCTACGAAGAGCACAGCTTCCCTATAAACGCACTCTAATATTCATTCTTATGTACTGGTAACAGCGAATGTTTCAGGCAACCATTGCAGAACCCAAGCTTCTTTTCATTGCACGTTCAACATGTCCGCAGGGCAGATAAAGCAAAATCTAAGCCTGAGAAATTGCTCAACTTTTGTTTGGAGATTGAGGAATAACTGCACAATCATTTCCCCAACTATAGCTCGCAGTTCCCTTCCACTCAATGCAATACTTTGGAGGGGCGAGGGCACCATATCGGTGAATAACTTCACAGTGTACCTTGCTTTGTCTTTTTGAACATGGCTATTCTGTGCCTTCTAGCCACCCACCTCAGTGTAATGTCATCCAGAGTCAAGACACTAATGTGAGTTTAGGGGGTATTACTATCAAGTTCACCCCAGAGGCCCTCCGCTAACCTCTCAAATACCATACAGGCACTTCCAGGCACAGCAAAACTACAAAGACAGACCAGGAACCTAATTCCCATCCCCATCTCCCGACCGTGAACATGATTCCCAATCCCACTCCACCCACAGTGCCCAAGGCACAATGGCAAAGCCACACCACATACACTGCACAGACAAAAATCCCAATTCACACACTACTGATTATCTCCCAAGTTCCCTCACAATTGGGAAGAATCCCAGGGAGGTAAAACCAGAAATGCATGTTTAAAAAAATACTATCACAGCCTCCCTAGAATATGAACAATAAGTGATTATCTTTTTTAAAAAAATTTCCACAACTATGGTAACAACACTGGCCAGACCTTCAAGGACAAGGGCCTTATCAATGCCTGAGCAGCTGGAAAACCTAAGGGGGAGAAAACAGAAAACTCGTGATGAAATGTTTGTGGACATCATTACAGAGCCTCTCAAACAAACAGCAAAATGCAGAGAGGTAGAGGCAATGTGTGAGGGCAGAGAAGAATCTGACAAGGAACTTTCCAGGGAGCTCATTGCTGAGTGACCAGTGACAGCATGGCAGTTTCCAGGGAAAGCTTTGTCCTGGCCAAAGACAGTATGGAAAAAGACAAGAAGATGAAGAGGCAATTCCTGGAGGCAAGACAAAGCACAAGTGCCCTGTTACAGCACATATTACTATTAGGGCAGCAAGCAATACAATACTGTAAACCAACACCCAGCCATGTTCTACAGCCCCTAGACCAGGGGTGAACAAACTACACCCCGGGGCCTGCATCCGGCCTTCATACGTTTTAATCCAGCCCTCAAGGTCCTGCCAGGTAGTGGGGTCTGGGGCTTGCGCGGCTCCCAGAAGCAGTGGCATGTCCCTCCTCTGGCTCCTACACATAGGGGCAGCCATGGGGATTTCACACACTTCCCCAGCGTAAGTGCTGCCCCCACAACTCCCATTGGCTGGGAACTGAAGCCAATGGGAGCTGCAGGAGCAGCACCTGCAGATGGGGCAGCGCGCAGAGCCACCTGGTCACACCTCTGCATAGGAGCCAGAGGGAGAACATGCTGCTGCTTCCAGGAGCTGCTTGAAGTAAGCGCTGCCTGAAGCCTGTACCCTGACCCCCTCCCATACCCCAACCCCCTGCCCAAGCCCTGATCCTCCTCCCACCATCAGAACCCCTTGGTCCCAGCCCAGTACATCCTCCTGCACCCCCAATGCCTCATACCCAGCCCCACCCCCACCCCAGAACACACACCCCCATCTGGAGGCCTCACCCCAGCTCCTCCACACCCTCAACTCCTCATTTCTGGCCCCACCCCTGAGCCCACACCCCTGGCTGGAGCCTTCACCCCCTCCCGCACCCAACCTTCCAATTTCACGAGCATTCATGGCCCCCCCATACAATTTCCATACCCAGATGTGGCCCTCACCCAAAAAGTTTGCCCACCCCTGCTCTAGACAATACAGGCTACCGAGAATAACAGAAACTCTACCCTTCTGTACCTCTACAGCACTGCTCCCAGAGGCCATTCCCCTCTTAGACCCCAGCTTAGGGCACCAAGAACAGTGGTATCTGGGACCCCAGTTCTTTCGAGCCCTCTATCACTGATGGTAGTTTTGAGCCTCACCACTCCAGGACAGAAGAGGCAGAGCCAAGATGTATACTTGCCTGTAACTTTGTGCCCTGCACTGCACTGTTACACTTTACTGTTTTGTTTTGCTGCCAGTTCACAGATCGGTTTTTAATACATTGTTTCATAATTATAAGCATTTTTTCCATTTAAGCTGAAGGTTCATTTCTGTTTGTTACGTGTTTAATAATAAACAAACTTCAAAATTTCATTCATAGAGAGTCAACAGTTAATTATTTTCTATGCAAAATGAAGTGTACATTAATTCATAAGGTTTTGCAAACACAGACAGGCAAAAATACAAGATACAATTAAGGATTGCCACAAAGTTGCACTTCTACAGCCAAAAAGCAACACTGAACCACACAAAAATCTTCCACTCCAGGCATTAACTGCTGGAGGTACAGCCGCACCATTTCAGGGCTGACATTCAAAATCAGAGCAATAGGCACCCCTGACAACCTTCCTCTTTCTATTTCCATTTTATATTGGATGCCTTGCTGCTTGTTCAAACCAATGAGCAAGTCTCTGCACCTCAGCCTCCCACTTATCGCTAAGGCTCTCTCTCTTCCCCTCACAAATATTGTGAAAATACAACATGCTGGGTTAATCCTTTTTTTTTCCTGCCTGCAACCTATTCCACTAAAAGTCCCACCTTCCTTTCAAATAGCCCAATGCGCACTCCAATACAATTCTGCAACTACTGAGGCAATAGTTAAACAGCTCCTTCCTTCTGCCCAAGCAGCTTCTGAATGGCTCATTAACCAGGAAAGCAGAGAGTAAGCCGGGGTATCCAGGATAACCAGAGCAATGTCCATACAATTAATATCCATAGTGCTCCCAGGTGCAAACATGCTTTTCTCCCTTAATCTAAACGGAGCTGAATTCTGCAAGATCCTAGTATCATGGACCCTTCCAGATTGCCTAGCATCTATGTCTGTAAACATGCCACAGTGGTGAACCAGACCTTGGATCACTGTGAACAAATATACTTCCTGTTAACGAATTCTGAGCCCGGGCAGCAGGAGGGCAGGGGGACGACAAATGATAGGTACATGGCTTCCATCAACTGCCCTAATATGGTTTGGAAATCCCATGGGTGCAAAGCCATCAATAACATCCTGAGTATTGCCAAGCTTTATAACCAAGTGCAACAGTACCTAATTCCATGGCATCACACACCTGCATGACAAGGGCCCCCAACATCTCTCCCCAACCCAAGTTGGTTTGCTACAGACCCCTTACATTCAGGGGGTGACCAGCTTCCAGATGGCAATGGCAATGTACTTGTGCATGAATATTGGGCACCCGGTGTTGGCAGGCTGACATTTTGGGGTTAGTTCAGCACCTATCTCCAGAAAAGTTGCCTTCCTCACCCTGAAATTCTCTTGTTACTGTTGGTCTCATCTCAAATCTGCAGAAAAATCCTTTCCCACCAGCATGAGCCCACAAACAGCACTGCACTCTGTGAAGCTGCTCCAGGAACCAGTCATCTACTATCAGTTGCCCGGTGTCTTCCTCTTCTTCCTCAAACACATCTGAGTTCAACTGCCACTGGAGTTTTGGTGCTTTTTACTCTTGTGATACAGGAAAGCCAACAGAGTTCTGCAAAAGTGAACTAGATTCTGTTCCTTTTTGAGCATTAACCACAGCATTGTTACTAAATCCCAATTAGTTATTTTTTGACACATCTACTGAACAAAATGGGTTTCACAATAGTGTTGCTGTAGGCCTACTTTTACCAACAGAATATTTATTACAGGTGATGACATAGAAGAAAGAAGGAATCCAATTCAATTTTCAGGTCTTCGGTTGAAAATGTATATTCTTGAGTTCTGAGCACACCAGACATGAAAAAAAATCAGAACATTAAACAAAGAACCCCACAATGCTATTTTTACAAAGTCATATTTCAAAGCAGAACTGTGCTTTAAGGGAAATCAGTTTTGTGGTAAAACTGAAACACTGAAAAAAGTTTAGGGGTATCAGTGTGTGCCCAACAATGGTAAAGCTAATTTAAAAAGTGAGCATAGTAGTACTAGCTAGTTTTACTCAAACTATACCGGTAACACACTTCAGTCCTGACTTGTACTATTCTCAGGGTGACCATATATCCCATTTTGGCCAGGACAGTCCCTTTTTAAAGCCCTGTTCCAGCCATCCTGGCTCTTTTGGCAAAAGTGAGCATTTGTTCCATTTGCTATCAGTTGGCAAGAGCAAATGGGACATATATCCATTTTTCTCAAAAAAGTGCAGTGCACATCCTCAGTGGGATTCAGAGGAACATGGGGGTGGCAGGGAGCAGCAATACGAACCCTCTGGGGTGCGTGAGGGGGGAAACAGGGCTCCTGCAAGCAGCAATGTCAGTCACACGGCAGGGAGGCAGGACTCCGGAGAACAGCAACAGCCAGCTATGGGGAGGGCGGGGCAGGTCTCGGACGAGCAGCTTGAGCCAGACTCATGTGGTGTCTAGTTTTCCTTTTGGGAAATATGGTCACCTTAACTATACTTGCTAGTCTAAAAGCTATGTCTACCCTACAGACACCACAATGTCATAGCTACAACCCTGCAGCTGTAGTGCCATAATATAAACATTTGCTACAGTAACAGAAGGGGTTTTTTCCATTACTGTAGTTAATCCACATCTCCAAGAGGTAGTAGTTAAATCAGCTGAAGAATTCTTCTAATGAACTAGCAGTATCTACACTGGGACTTAGGTCAGCTTAACTATGTCTCTCAAGGGTGTGAATTTTCTCACCCCTGACCAACATAGCTAGGTTGACCATGCCTACAATGTGTCCTTCACAGAGCACAAAATACCATTCATACTGAATATTATTTCTAACTGTGTGATGTTCTTGTGATGTGAAATTGTGGCACTACTAACTACAGTTTGTAATCTGTCCTTTAAATCGGCTTCTGTACCCGATGACTGGAAGTTAGCTAATGTTACACCAATATTTAAAAAGGGCTCTAGAGGTGATCCCAGCAATTACAGACTGGTAAGCCTAACATCAGTACCGGGCAAATTAGTTGAAACAATCGTAAAGAATAAAATTGTCAGACACATAGAAGAACAAATTGTTGGGCAAAAGTCAACATGGTTTCTGTAAAGGGAAATCATGTCTTACTAATCTATTAGAGTTCTTTGAAGGGGTCAACAAACGGATCCAGTGGACATAGCGTATTTAGATTTCCAGAAAGCCTTTGACAAGGTCCCTCATCAAAGGTGCGTAAATTAAGTTGTCATGGGATAAAAGGGAAGGTCCTTTCATGGACTGAGAACTGGTTAAAAGACAGGGGACAAAGGGTAGGAATAAATGGTAAATTCTCAGAATGGAGAGGGGTAACTGGTGGTGTTCCCACAGGTGTAGTCTAGACCAATCCTATTCAACTTATTTATAAATGATCTGGAGAAAGCCGGTAAAAAGTGAGGTTGCAAAGTTTGCCGATGATACTAAACTGCTCAAGATAGTTAAGCAAAGCAACTGTGAAGAACTTCAAACAGAGCTCACAAACTAAATATTGGGCAACAAAATGGCAAATGAAATTTAATGTGGTAAATGTAAAGTAATGCACATTGGGGAAAAAACACAACTTCAAACTTTATACAAAGTTTTTACAGTTTTATGATGGAGGCTTATTCTAAGTATAACTTAAAACGAAAAAAGATCTTGGAGTGCTCGTGGATAGTTCTTGAAGATGTCCACCAGCCAGTGTGCAGCGACAATAAAAAGCAAACAGATGTTATGATCATTAAAAGGGGATAGACAATTAAGATGGAGGTATCTTATTGCCCTTATATAAATCCATGATACACCCACCTCTTGAATACTGCGCTACAGATGCAGTCTCCTCATCTCAAAAAAATTTCTAACCTTGGCCATTAGAAAAGGTTCAGAGAGGCAACTAAATGATCAGAGGTTTGGACGGTCCCATATGAGAAGACATTAAAGGCTAGGACTTTCAGCTTGGAAAAGAGGAGACTTAAGGGGGGATATGATAGAGGTATATAAAATCATGGTATGTTGAAAAGTGAATTAAGAGAAAGTTATTTACTTGTTCGCATAACATAAGAACTAGGGGCCACCAAATGAAATTAATGGGCAGCAGGTTTAAAACAAATAAAAGGAAGTTCTTCTTCACACAGCGCACAGTCAACTTGCGGAACTCCTTGCCAGAGGAGGGTGTGAAGGCTAGGACTATAACAGAGTTTAAAAGATAACTGGATAAATTCATGGAGGTTAAGTCCATTAATGGCTATTAGCCAAGATGGGTAAGGAACAGTGTCCCTAGCCTCTGTTTGTCAGAGGGTGGTGATGTACGGCACTAGAGAGATCACTTGATCATTACCTGTCACTCTCTCTGGGGCACCTGGCATTGGCCACTGTCGGTAGACAAGATACTGGGCTGGATGGACCTTTGGTCGGACCCGGTACAGCCATTCTTATATTGTTATGATGTGAGTAAACATCCACTAGGAAGTAGACTCAAATAACCTTATTGTCACTTGTAACACTTTCATTTAAATAAACAAAGGTTCCTTCCTAGACTACTGAAGTAATATCTACATGGTATGTTGCACTTATTAGGAGAACTTGACTTGGGATTCGAACTCTGGATCAGATATCAGAATCTACCTTTGAGACAAAACATTCCTTTTGAAGAGGGAAGTGTCAGATGTTTCCTACTGTGGTTAGATTTCTTGTCAACAGAAGAAACACATTGCTGCCAGCTATAATCCTACCCTAGAGGAAGAAATCCTGACAACACATTGGCCTAAATACTGGAAATTAAAAAAAAAAAAAAAAAAAAAAAAATAGAGTATGGCGCTCTGGTAGAGTATATGATCTGCCAGAACCACATTTCATGAGATTAGTAAAGATATTGCTACAGTGTAAACAACAAGTCTGTTCAAACTTGGTCTGGCATTCAGAAAAACCAGTAGTAGCTGCTGTCCTGAAGTAGGCTAACACAACACAACACAGATGAATTAAAACCAGTGATTTTAAAATTCAACCCAGTTTCAATATTAATACTTACCAGACAGTAAATTATTAAGAGGCGTTTTGTTAGGGGTTTTTTTTGTTTGTTTGTTTTTGGTTTACCTGTTCATTTTTTGAGGAAAGTAAAAATAAATATTTGAATAATCACCTCAGTTCTTCATCACTGTCATTTTTAATACAGTATGGTACAAGATGTTAAACATTAATTTGCCTGAGGTTAAAAAAATATTGAAAATGAACAAAAATCCTCATTTACTATTTCATCTTTTTTATTTCCCTCCTCAGTAAAGGGTAGCAAATGAAAACTCAGAATGAGAAGTCTATTTTTCTTAAAAAATCAAGAGCAACAAGAAGCTCCACTATACAAGTGCTAGACATCACAGATAAAACAGTACCTTGTTGAACCACTACATCAGATAAATGACTGGCTTGCTATGCTATCCAATGATGCAGGCAAAAAGTTCAATAAAACTACAGAGTGAGTTTTGATTGTTAAAAAGGAAGACTTGCCTTGTGAACAAAGATCTGAGTTCAATTTTTAGCTCAGTCTCAGACTTAGTTGTGTGACCTTGGCAAATCACTTAATCTCTCTGTGGCTAATTTCCATATCTGTATAATAGGGAAAGATTTTTCTCCCATACTTTTCCTCTTCTACTTGGGCTAACACTCGGACACGTAACTTGACTCTCGCGAGTAGTCTAATTGAAGTCCATTGAACTAATCATGTGCTTAAAGGTAACAACCTACGGAGCCCTGGACTGTAAACTCTTCAATGCAGGAACTGTATCTCACAAGGTATGTGTACAGCACTTAGAACAACAGGGCCTCAATCTTGATTGTGGCCTGTAGGCACAACTGTAAGGCAATAAATCTTGTCATTAAATAGCTCCTTAGAAATAATCAAAGCAATAATATTTTACACATTCACAGAAGGCTTCTCCTGAGGATTCCAAACTGCTATACAAACTACCTAATTTAAGAGACAACACCCTTGTGAGCTAGATAAGGGATATATACAGAGCACTTCACCCACCAATGAAATGGCAAATCACCTGGGATGGAACCCTGCATAGTTTTAACATCATACCACAACACTAGTCAACAGTCAGAGATAAGCAAAGAAGAGCACAATAACTTACTGAAACTGAAATGGGAATTTAAGTAGCAAAAATTAAATTACCTAAGTTAAAATTTGACCAGGTCAATTGGGTTAACATCCTCACCCAAAGAGTGCCATGAGAAAGTCAATTACCCCAGGTGGTAGGGACTATTGTTTTACCCAGACGTTCACACCTCAGATAGCAAACTTCCCCTAAACACTATGCTGGAACAATGATTCAGTAGTGACTCAAAGGAAGAAATGTCACTCACTGAATCACCAACATGACTTCCTTACCACCTGCATGTTTCTTGGAGATCCCCACTCAAGTACTAACCCAGCATAGCTCTGCTGGGTTTGTGACATCTGAAAAGATCACAGCTCCCTTTGTACAGTTGCAGCCAAACTGTCTCAAATAAAAATGAAATAAAAACACATAAATACATATAAAAAACTCAGATAAAAACACACTGAATAGTCTAAAAACACAACAGAAAAGTTAGACATAACTGTGCTTTTTACAACCCTAAACATTTATTTTTTATAAGTGTATATTTTAGCCACAATGTTACATGACCTACATCAACTTTGACAAGGGAAAGAGTTGAGGAGGGATGAATCATAGACCATAGAACATTTGCTACAGATAGGTGTTTTGAGCCCATTATAATAGGGTTTACTTTTTTAATATGAATTATGCAAAATCACCTAAAATGTGGCTTTATCAGACATTCTGCTATGTCTTACTTCCCCTTAGAAAACAACAACCATCTTTTTATAGAGTTTTTAAACTAGTTTATTTAATAATGACATATCTGCTATGGAATTCTTCAGAATGGATAAAAATATACGAGAGATTTTTGAGTAATTTCTATAGAATCCTATTATTTTTAATGAACTCTGTAGTGTTTCTCCATAAGGGTATTAGTGCAAGAAATTAATATTCTATTACTTAAAGCATGTAGAATTGGATACCCTTACTTTGTGCCATTTATGAGAATTGTGTGTTTATTTCCTCCTAAAATACAATGAAAATGCATATCCCATAGCTTTTCAGATTGTCTGTTTCTGTAAAATAAATGAGAGCCATTATTTGTATGTTGGCACTTACAACCATCCTTTTAATCTTCACTAGTACAAGGTGGTGCATTGCCTTTTTTAACTCATGTTTTTATTCTCTCATATAGAATAGTTTTGTGGATTTTAAAAATCACAAAACAAAAGGTTGTAGTTTCAAGGTGATTTTGGAAGGACTGCAACCAATGGCGACAGAACCAGGGAAGGGTCAGGGGACCACTTTTAAACGTGGGAGAGTTGTGGGGGGGGAGGAGGCAGGGGACGACATTGCCCCCTGAACTGCAAGCTTCGGGCTGGCATGGAGCAGCGCTGCCAGGGGCTGCGGTGGCAGAGCTGATAACGGTGATCAGCTCCCCCACCATGAAGCGCAACCCCCGCCAGCACTGCTCCATGCCTGCCCAAGGCTTGCAGTGCAAGGGGGCAATGCCATCCCTTGCCCCCAAACTACAACCATATTAAAAAGTGGGGAGCATGGCCCCCATCACCACCATCCCAAATGTTTCGGCACACCTGACTGCAATAGCATTCATATCAAGAAAGTTTGCAGTAAAGGATTCAGGTAATTATTATTTTCCCCACAGTAACAAAAGCTTTGCTAAAACAAACAATGCTGTCTTTCTCTCGAATGTTGCCATGCAGAACATGTGGTTCCAGGCCTACACATTGCATTACCTGACCTTCCTGCAAATTTATATTGTGTCCCCAGTATATACCTTTTTTGCAAACTTAAGCCTTGTCTAGATGACAAAGTTTTACCAGCGTAAGTTCTGTCAGTGCTCTAGTTATTTCAGCAGACTGAATTCATATTTGTCTGCCTTTAACAGTGCAGTATATCTTCAGAGCATCAGGCGGCACAGACAAAAGATGTGTGGCACTGTCAGTAGGCATGCCAGTGTTCCCCACTCCACCATCTGGTGCACTACCTTGTGGGAAATGTTTGCAGTTTATTGTGGAGTTGCTGTCATGTATTGTGGGATATCATCCCTCCTCCCAGGGAACTTTTCATTCTACTATCTAGTCTTTTTCATGCTATTTTTTCATTTTGCACCCAAAATACATGGACGTGATACAGATCAGCAGAGCTCTCTCAACCGTTTTAAAGACAGGGGAAATTATTGTTGTGTATTTGTGGAACAACAGCTAGCACATAACACATTAAAACAATTTCTTTGTCCCATACATGATCAGCCACCATTTTGAGAGAGAGATATCACAGGGGCCTCGGAAAAAATAAACAAAATGGCCTCTATTGGAGGAGTAGTCTTACTAAATTGCACATACCCGAGCCACCTTCCTCAGTGACTGACTGAGTCTTTGGGGCTGGCTGGTTCTCTAAGGGTTTCTGGCTGTTGGACTGGCCCAAACATAGTCCATGTCCCTGTTTTCATGCTCTCTTCTTTGGTCACCAGTTGTGGGGTGCCCTACACTGCAGCACATGAGGTGTCCACTGTTTCTCTCAGGGGAGAATCTCAACTCAGGCCTGGTCTACACTATGCGTTTAAACCAATTTTAGCAGCGTTAAACCGATTTAGAGCTGTACCTGTCCACACTACGAGGCCTTTTATATCGATATAAAGGGCTCTTTAAATCGGTTTCTGTACTCCTCCCCGATGAGAGGAGTAGCGCTAAAATCAGTATTACCATATTGGATTAGGGTTAGTGTGGCCGCAAATCGATGGTATTGGTCTCCGGGCGGTATCCCCAGTGCACCACTGTGACCGCTCTGGACAGCAATCTGAACTCGGATGCACTGGCCAGGTAGACAGGAAAAGCCCCACGAACTTTTGAATTTTCATTTCCTGTTTGGCCAGCGTGGAGCTCATCAGCACAGGTGACCACGCAGAGCTCATCAGCACAGGTAGCAATGCAGTCTCCTGAGAATCGAAAAAGAGCTCCAGCATGGACCACACGGGAGGTACTGGATCTGATCGCTATATGGGGAGAGGATTCTGTGCTAACAGAACTCCGTTCCAAAGACGAAATGAAAAAAAATATTTGAAAAAATTTCCAAGGCTATGATGGAGAAAGGCCACACCAGGGACTCAGTGCAGTGCAGAGTGAAAGTTAAGGAGCTCAGACAAGCCTACCAGAAAACCAAAGAAGCAAACGGAAGGTCCGGGCAGGGCCGAAAACATGCCGCTTCTACGCTGAGCTGCATGCAATTTTAGGGGGCTGCGCCACCACTACCCCACCCTGTCCGTGGATTCCGAGGTGGGGGTTGTAATCTCAACCATGGCTGAGGATTCTGCGGAGGGGAAGATGAGATGAGGAGGAGGAAGAGGAGGATGACCTTGCAGAGAGCACACAGCACTCCGTTAGCCCCAACAGCCAGGAGCTTTTTGTGACCCAGACGGAATTACCCTCCCAGCCCTCCCAAGCCACTAGCCCAGACAGTGAAGCCATGGAAGCGACCTCTGGTGAGTGTACCTTTGTAAATATAAAACATGGTTTAAAAGCAAGCGTTTTTTATGATTGATTTGCCATGAGGGCTTGGGATGCATTCGCGGCCAGTAAGTTACTGGAAAAGTTTGTTAACATGTCTGGGGATGGAGCGGAAATCCTCCAGGGGACATCTCCCATGAAGCGCTCCTGGAGGTACTCCAAAAGCCTTTGCAGAAGGTTTCTGGGCAAGGCAGCCTTGTTCCATCCACCATGGTAGGACACTTTACCACGCCATGCATGTAGCAAGTAATCGGTATCATTGCATGACAAAGCATAGCTGCGTATGGTCCCGTGATTGCTGGCATTCAAGAAACATCCGTTCTTTATCTCGCTGTGTTATCCTCAGGAGAGTGATATCGTTCATGGTAACCTGGTTGAAATTCAGGAATTTAATTAAGGGACAGAGATGGCCATTCCTACTGGGCTGTTTGCCTGTTGCTTAAAAGAAATCCTTCCTTGCAGGTAGCCAAGCGGGGGGAGGGGAGGAAGGATAGCGCTGAGCTTTTTCGCGTTTTTGGCTAGCAGGGATCTTCCCAGCTACCAGCCACGCGTGGGTGGGGGGGGGGAAGGGGTGATTTAGCAGTGATCTTCCCATGATACCAGCCAGCCACGGGGGGAGGGGTAAAGCGAATCATGTCCCTAGAGAATTGGATGGGGGGGGGGGTTGGCTTCTGCTGCTGCATGTTAACAGGAAAGAGCATCAGAGGGCACTGTGTATTTGAAGGCTGTGTAGAAGCTGCAGAAGCCGAAGACAATGGCTTACCATGGCCGCATGCAAGCTGAATTCTGATGCCCGGACCTGCGTCTGTGAGATCTGTAACACCAGAGCCAGGCACTCAATATTAAGATGCAAAATGCGACCTTGTAGTGAAATCACATGTGCTATGTAAGGTGAATAGTGTTGTTCACTGTGAAAGAGTATAACCATTGTTCTGTAAAATGTATCTTTTTAAATACTTCTCTCCCTTTTTTCCCTCCCTCATGCAGCTGCAATTTTTCAAGCCTCTCCCTACTCCATCCCGAAGGCTATCTCAGATAAGGCGGAGGAAAAAGAAGACGCGAGACGAAATGTTCTCGGAAATCATGGAAGTGACCCGCAATGAAAGAGCTCATCTGAATGAGTGGAAGGACATGGTATCAAATACACAGGAAAGATGCCAGTGAACGTGAGGACGGAGGACAACCTGAGGAGAGGACGCTCGCTCGAGATGAGAGGTGGCGGCAGGAAGATCAGGAGGTGGCAGGAAGCATCAGCGGTGGCGGGATGCAGCTGCTGCGTGATCAAACTGATATCCTCCGACGTCTGGTGGAGCTTCAGGAAGAGCAGCAGGGGTCACAGAGTGCCACTGCAGCCCCTGTGTAACCACCCTCACCACTCACCATGTTCCATATCTTCCTCACCCAGACGTGTAAGAACGCGTGGGGGAAGGCTTCGTGCACACCGCCCACTCCACCCCCGTGGACAGCCCAACCAAAAGGCTGTCATTACATTGAAATGTTTTTTAGTGGCCTTTTCCTTCCCTCCTATCCTCCTCCCAAACCACACCCGGGATACCTTGTCAGTTCTCTGCCTCTTTTTATAATGACTTTTTTATAAAGAATACATGATTTTTAAACGATAGTGACTTTATTTCCTTAAGCAAGCTGTAATCGAAGGGGAGGGTGGGTTGCTTACAGGGAATGAGTCAATCAAGGGGGGGGGGTTCATCAAGGGGAAACAAACACAGCAGTCACACCGTACCCTGGCCCATGATGAAACTCGTTTCAAAGCTTCTCTGATGCGCACCGCTTCCTGGTGTGCTCTTCTAATCGCCCTGGTGTCTGGCTGCGTGTAATCAGCGGCCAGGTGATTTGCCTCAGCCTCCCACCCCGCCATAAAGGTCTCCCCCTTACTCTCACAGAGATTGTGGAGCACACAGCAAGCAGCAATAACAAAGGGGACATTGGTTTGGCTGAGGTCTGAGCGAGTCAGTAATGTGCGCCAGCGCGCCTTTAAATGGCAAATGCACATTCTACCACCATTCTGCACTTGCTCAGCCTGTAGTTGAACAGCTCCTGACTACTGTCCAGGCTGCCTGTGTATGGCTTCATGAGCCATGGCATCAAGGGGTAGGCTGGGTCCCCAGGATAACTACAGGCATTTCAACATCCCCAACTGTTATTTTCTGGTCTGGGAAGTAATTCCCTTGCTGCAGCAGTTTAAACAGAGTAGTGTTCTGAAGACGCGAGCGTCATGAACCCTTCCTGGCCATCCCACGTGGATGTTGGTGAAACGTCCCTTGTGATCCACCAGTGCTTGCAGCACCATTGAAAAGTACCCCTTGCGGTTTATGTACTGGGTGCCCTGGTGCTCCGGTGCCAAGATAGGGATATGGGTTCCATCTATCGCCCCCCCCCCAGTTAGGGAATCCCATTGCAGCAAAGCCATCCACTATGACCTGCACGTTTTCCAGAGTCACAACCTTTCGTAGCAGCAGCTTAATGATTGCTTTGGCTACTTGCATCACAGCAGCCCCCACAGTAGATTTTCCCACTCCAAATTGATTCCCGACTGACCGGTAGCTGTCTGGCGTTGCAAGCTTTCCAGAGGCTATTGCCACTCGCTTCTCACTGTGAGGGCTGCTCTCATCTTGGTATATTCTGGCGTTTCAGGGCAGGGAAAGCAAGTCACAAAGTTCCATGAAAGTGCCCTTACGCATGCGAAAGTTTCGCAGCCACTGCGAATCGTCCCACACCTGCAAAACTATGCGGTCCACCAGTCTGTGCTTGTTTCCCGGCCCCAAAATCGGCGTTTCAATGGCTAGAACCTGCCCCATTACCAGCAGGATCTCCAAAGCGCAGGGGCCTGCAGTTTGAGATAATTCTGTGTCCATGTCCTCATCACTCTCGTCGCCGCTCTGCCATAGCCGCCGCCTCCTCCTCACCTGGCTTTGCAGGTCCCGGTTCAGCATAGGCTGCACGAGAATACACGAGGTGTTTACAACGTCCACGACTGCGGTATTGGTCTGAGCAGGGTCCATGCTTGCTGTGCTATGGCATTTGCACAGTTCACCCAGGAAAAAAGGCGCAAAATGGTTGTCTGCTGCTTTCACGAAGACAGGGGTGAGGCTGTACCCCCAGAACCACCCGCGACAATGATTTTTGCCCCATCGGGCACTGGGCTCTCAACCCAGAATTCCAAGGGGCGGGGGAGACTGCGGGAACTATAGGATAGCTATGGGATAGCTACCCACAGTGCAATGCTCCAGAAATTGACACCAGCCTCGGTACATGGACGCACACCATCGAATTAATGTGCTTAGCGTGGCCGCATGCACTCGACTTTATACAATCTGTTTAACAAAACCGGTTTATATAAAATCGGAATAATCCCGTAGTGTAGACGTACCCTCAGTATGGCTGTTATAGAGGCAGGTCTTGGGGAGAACACCAGACTTGAGGTTGTGCTCCTTTGTCTTCTGGTAAGCCTCCACAGCTCCCCCCAAATTTGACCAGAGTAGTCACCACTGCAGGCAGAGATGCACTACAAGCTTGCTGCTGGAGGACTGCATTTACCTGTGTAGCGTTACTTCTGCATCTGCATGGGCATGGTGCTAGTCAAAATATACCAGTAGAGGGCTTGTTTCATTCATTCAATTTTGCTGGCAAAAGTTGAGGGTGTTGACAACAGACTCAAACAGAACATGAACGCACGCTAGGCTGTGCTGACATAAGGAAAGTTTGGCTGGTAACACTTTCTAATGTAGACAGGACTTACGATCAAACTTGCAAATATGTATGCATGAAAAATCCCACTGAATTCAAAGACACTGATAATGTGCTTAAAGTTAGTTACTCACATACAAGGGTATGTGCTGGACTGAGGTCTGATGCTGTATGTGCAAGGGTGCTAAATTTGTTAAAAAGAAACATTTTCATAAGGGCTGTCAAAATCTTTCAAGGCTTCTCGTTTACAGTACACTTTGAACAGTATTTTTTTCTTCAAGTAAAACTTATAAAAATAGGGATATTTATATGTGCTTACCTGAAAATGTCCTTTCTTCAACTAATGAAATCCAGAGATGCTAACAGGCTTTCAAGCTGCTTGCAGCTCTGTGCCTAAAATGGAGGGGGTTGGGGATTTTTTTTTTTTTTAAAAAAGATGTACATCTTCATGGAGACACATTCAGGGTCAGAACCCTCCTTGGTTTTAATCCTACAGCTTTTGCACTTCTTTATGAATCAGATACAGTAGGTATATCTGAGGAACGGACAAAGAATTTCAGTTGAACGTCAGAGTCTCCCCCAGATGATTGTAGCTTTAGTTTGCCCTCTGGGGCTAATCAAATCTTTCTTCTCCTTATCTAGGCAATAAGGCTTCATTTAGATTAGAGTTCGGAAGGGGTTTGTTATTACCTGTTATTCTAGACAAGAACTTAAGACTTTCTTAATCATTATTTTAATTGACCGACAATTAACTCAGGTTGTTTGCACTGTTGTACCGATGTTGGTCCCAGGATATTAGAGTGACCAGAGGAAGAGCTCTGTGCAGCTAGAAAGCTTGTCTCTCTCATCAACAGAAGTTGGTCCAACAAAAGATGTTACCTCACTCACCTTCTCTCGCATATTAACTCAGGGTAATTGACATATTTGTAAAAACTAAATCTGGACACTCCTCAAACATTTATTCCAGGCTATAAATATTTGAGGAGTGTCCAGAGGAGCCTTCATAAAGTGTTAACAACCTTGAGGTAACTGGCAATCAATTAACTCAAGATAAATTTATAGTGTAGTCAAAGCCTTAGAGGTAAGTTCTGGGAGTGGGCTGCTGATACGTGCTTGGGCTTCTCAATGGGATTTTTTGCCCAGGATAGAAAGTCTTAGGGAACCCCCAAGGTTCATTTAGGGTATGTCTACACTGGAAACTTCAAAGCACTGCTGCAGAAATTACTTTGAAGTGTGAGTGTGGTCGTGAGCGACCACGGGGAGACAGCTCTCCCAGCGCTCCTGGTAATCCACTTCCACGAGGGGATTAGCTCCAAGTGCTCAGAGCCTGTCTACACTAATGCTTTAAAGTGCTCAGACATGCTGCACTCAGGGGGGGTGATTTTTCACTCCTCTGAGCCAGCACGTTAGAGTGCTATAAAACGTAAGTGTAGACAAACCCGAAAACTAAGGGCTTGTCTTGTCTTCAAGTACAGCACTACATTGCACAGCTACACTGATGCAGCTCTAGCGCTTTAGTGAAGATGCTACTGCACCAACAGGAGAGCTTCTCCCATCGGCATAGTTAATTCACCTCCCAAGAAGCAGTAGCTATCTTGGCAGCAGAAGCCCTCCCATTGACATAGCTATACACATGCAGGGTTAGGATGGTATAATGAGGTCGCTCAGGCATGTGGATTTTTCACATTCCTGAGTGACGCAGCTATAGCAATATAGGTCTGCAGTGTACACCTGGCCTAAGACTTTTGCATGCATGCTTCTGCCCATAGCAACACCTACTGATTCCACTAGCTAATCAGTTACATCACTGTCATAACTATAAAAGGGAGGGAACAGCCCTCCTGTGTACAATACTATAAAATCCTTTTACCTGTAAAGGGTTAAGAAGCTCAGGAAACCAGGCTGACACCTGACTCAAAGGACCAATAAGGAGATAAGATACTTTCAAGTCTTGGTAGGGGGAAGTCTTTTGTTTGTGCTCTTTGTTTTGGAGGCTGTTCGCTCTTGGGACTAAGAGGGACCAGACATCAATCCAGGCTCTCCAAATCTTTCTGAACCAGTCTCTCATATTTCAAACTTGTAAGTCACAGCCAAGCAAGGCGTGCTAGTTTTATTTTTGTTTTCTCAACTTGTAAATGTTCCTTTTTGCTGAGAGGATTTTACCTCTGTTTGCTGTAACTGTGAACCTAAGGCTAGAGGGGTTCCCTCTGGGCTATATGAATCTGATTACCCTGTAAAGTATTTTCCATCCTGATTTTACAGAGATGATTTTTACCTTTCTTTCTTTAATTAAAAGCTTTCTTTTTAAGAACCTGCTTGATTTTTCCTTGTTTTAAGATCCAAGGGGTTTGGATCTGGACTCACAAGGAATTGGTGTGGGAAAGGAGGGGGGATGGTTAAATTCTCCTTGTGTTAAGATCCAAAGAACTGGATCAGTATTCACCAGGAACTTGGCGAAAAAACCTCTCAAAGCTACCCAAGGAGGGGAAGGTTTTGGGAGGAAAGAGGTGTTCCAGACACTGAGGAATCTGGATGGTGGCAGTGAACCCAGATCTAAGCTGGTAGTTAGGCTTAGAAGCGTCTGTGCAGGTCCCCACATCTGTACCCTAAAGTTCAGAGTGGGGGAGGAACTTTGACAATCACAAACTGCTGCCACAAAAAGGACAATGAGATTTTAAACAGAACACATTAAGGGCTAAAAAACTGCAGATTCAGTATACGAACAAGGGGGAACTGTTTTATGAGTCATGGGGAACTGTTTTATGAGTCATGGGGAACTAGAACAAATAGTCTTATTCTTATTAATTATGTAGCAAAGGCAAGTACTGAACTTCAGAAGATGGACAGATAAGTCAAACATTGTTGACAAATGTGATTGAAAGCAGTCAGTCTGCACCATTATTTAGCTACAGGAACAAAGCTTTTTACTGAACTCAGATTATAACATACCACTAACGGTCATGACTTTGAGCTATTAAAATTGTCACAAAATGTCATCACAACAAAAATGTAATTCTACAACTTAACATAACACAGTTCTTTAGGTTTTAGTTAAAAGTACTTCCATCTGAATGGCAAGAGAAATGAAGGGAAAGAAAGAAAAATTAGGTGGATTAAGGCCAAGGCCTTCCATCAATTTGCACCAAGAAATCCCACTCAAGTCAATAGGTTGTGTGTGTAAAGAAAGATGACAATCTACAACCTCAAGTGCCAAGGATCACACATGAAGGCAAGCTATAAATCTCTAAGACACCTCCCCTTTTAACGTTTAGATAAGAATACTATGCTGAGAATTTAACACCAAGAATAAAAGGGGTGCTCCTGGAATAAAAAGACTATTTTGGGTTTACATTTGATCCAAAACAGGATTGTGCTTGGCAACATCTTTTGTCCAAGCAGACTGAATAAAGCTGCAATAATAAATGCTATGATGGCTAGGGACCTTGAAAATAAAAATAAAAAAACCTATTAAATGTCTGACAAATCTTTGCATGGTTGGTTGGAACTTTAATCTTCAAAGGACTGCAGTCATAACATTCATACTATGCACTAGGTGCCATGCTTTTCCTGGGAGTTTATGCCCAATTGCTTATTTCCTACCCTTAATTCCATCTTTTCTCTCCCTACTCCATTTCTTTTTCTCCAGTCTAGCTGCATTTTTTAAAACAAATCCACTATTTTTAATCTCTATTATTTGTAATAAAATGTATTTTCTACTCCATTTTAAAGCAGTCTTATCATGAGGGCTTGAAAATCCTGCAAGCTTAAAAGCACTGTGGCCCTGATCCTGCAAAGCACTGAAAGTATGTGTTTACTTATAAGCATGCAGCCACATTAATAGGCACAAATTTCTACTAAACAAAAATGTGTGTTGACTTCTCTTCATCTCTACAAGCAACATCAGTGATGTTTAACAGGACTGATAAATACACAGACTTGGAAATGTTAATGTATTACCACATGGCAGGGGTGTAAACAACTGTTTTATTTGGGGTTGGGGAAAGCTAGATTTAAGAAAAATAATAAAATAAGAGATGTTGAATATCGCTTCAGTGAGCAGTTCTGTACCATGAATAAATCCATCCATTTTTAATAAAGTGAGATAAATGATCTAA
The DNA here is from genome assembly GCF_003597395.2 of Chelonoidis abingdonii. NCBI lineage: Eukaryota > Metazoa > Chordata > Testudines > Testudinidae > Chelonoidis > Chelonoidis abingdonii. The sequence goes on from NC_133771.1 coordinate 130,291,363, forward strand.
TATAGGCGTTTTCTTTATTAATGCAACCCCTAAATTCCTAAAGCCTTACTAAGTCCTCAATTGCCTATGCACATACAGAGGAGGACTGAATAAAAATATTAACTGTAGCACAGCTCAAATCCCTTCCACTTCCACTTCCACCAATAGAGTGGACTCAAATACGGTAGATGGCATATAGAAAGTGGAGGAAATGCTATTTCAATGTTGTGCTTTCCCCAATCCCTAAAATGCTCTTTACAGGTGCAAAATGGTGTCTTCATGAGTCCAAAGATGTGCCAGTGACAGGAGGAGAAAAAATTATGGTCATTATGTGGCATCCCCCTTCCTTATACTCTTCAGGGATTCCAAACGTGAAATAATGCTAACTATCAGAATTATCTTCAATGAAGGGCTGTTCCATGCACTGAAGGGAGTTTCAGGTACAGCAAAAGCAAGAAGGCACTGGCAAGATGGCTCCTGAGTAAACTGGGAGGCCTTGAGTGATGGAAAATGATGCAGAGGTGAGGGTCACTGAAGTATGGGGCATCCATGGTTTTAGTGGTAGCAAAACCCCTATCCCAGCTCCCTCTTCCTCAGGACAGCAAAAAAACAGTTTGAAAGAAAGTCTATGAGTTGAAATTTGAAGTTTCCTGCCCTCTTTAACATAGCTTTATTTTCTCATGTAGGATTTGGCCTTTACACGTTGAAAAGGAATCTTCTTAATCTGTTTAGAACTAAAATGTTATCTACTTTTTAAATTTTCTGGTGACATGGTCTTGCAGGCAATAAATATTAAAATCCACAAAGCTATTTCTTGGCAAATTAAAGTCGTGTTAAATTTTCAAACAAGCACCTTCATGCTGTCCCTCCCAATTCTGAGGAGCTCCTCACAAACATCCGTAAAGCTACCTCATTATCCTCCTCCACGCTCTGCTTTGCCATGACGCCTACAAAAATAAATTGACAATGTTTAGGCTGTTGGTGTACAGAGACCACTGTCTATCATGCTGATCAATGCTGTCTAATAGTTTCCTTGAACTTTCCCTTCAGTCTGTATCCATCTGTTGTCTGCCTTATACTTGGACTAAACACTCCTTGGGACAGGGACAGTCTGTATTCAGTATTTGTACACCATCTAGTACAATGGGATCCTGGTCCATCAGTAGGGCTCTTATGAGCTACTGCAATATAAATTATTATTTTGATTTGAAACACTGAAAAGCAATATGCTCCCAGCAAGCAACCACAATTTTGTGAACCTGTGTTTTGGGAGACCTGGCACCAATGCTGCAGACACCACAATTTTAATATGCTCATGTTTTTTGCACTCCTGTCATTTTCTTCTCTGGAATAGTAACTATGGTTCTTAACTTGCTTCAAGCTTAAAAATCAAGGTAGATGCAAAATTAAACCACCAAAACTCAGTAAACCCTGCCTGTTCAAGATTAAAGGATGAATAATGTGACCCTTAGAGAAATAAACAAAATGAACTTCTGTGAGATTTCCCACAAAAAGTTATGTATAGCAAAACTCCTTTCTTCTTGATGAATTATGGTGTCATCTATCTTTATTTTTCTTTGGAAACTGCACACTGTAATATGAAAAATTAAGATTTATAGTAGGACTGATGCAAAAATAACTGACTTTATCCAGGATAATGTGTAGTATGTATTGTATTACACCATCGAATAAGAAGAAAAAAGTGAGTGCTAAAAACATGTCTTGTATAAAACATGGACATGCAATTTGGCTGCCTGCAACAGAGACTATATTAATAACTTTTACATAGATTTATAGGCCTTTACAGATATTTGAAAACTAATGATTGTAGAGAGAATGTTGAAAATTGGGATCAAATCTCAAATATATTTGCTCACTAACCCACTAGTATAACCTATAGTAGTAGTTGCAGTTAGACAAATCCTCCCATGCAGCACACAGACTGATACTTTGCTGAGGAGCAAGGCCAATTGAGAAGGAATCTTCCCCTGAACTACAGGCTGTTCTGCGGTCACTACTGCAGCTCAAGGTGTCAGTGGCCTCACAATCCTGCAAGCAGGTTGCCACCTTAGAGTTGAATTCTATATAATACCAGTCCCCGGTTTACCCCCCTAGAACTGCACCATTTCCACTCTTAAGAGGCTCTCTGCACTCAGAGGAGGGGGAAGCAGATTTTACTTACTAAACAAGAACTAGCTTCATCTTCACAGAGTGCAAAGGAAACCTTGCTAAAGTTATATGGAGTTTAAATTGATTAGCAAGTTGTGATCTTTAATACAGTCTAAGACAGGGTTTTCAAACTTCTTCCACATTTTAACACAGAGATGTTGTCATGGATTGTTGCCCTTTCAATGGACCAACTACTTCCCCTCCCATTCCAATCACACAGCACAGCACCTCTGTGGCATCTACAGAAACTGCCAACATAAAAAAATCATATCAGAAAATTATTTAATATATTTAATGTCCATCACCTTGTGACCAGCTAGCTGCCTCCACAGATCACAATTTTGTCACTCTAAAATTCAGCCCCCTATCCCAATACACACACACACTTCATGGGAAAATGGCAGAGCTAGCATAAGGAGATAGAGTAATCTGGATAGTCCCCAAATTAGTCTTTATTTTAAATGGATCTGAATCAAAACCAAAGATTTAATCTTCATCTCTGTATAATGGGCCACATCACAAATGACCACATCTAAATATGGAGGTTCAAAATCTGTATGCAAACTTGAATGCCAATTAACAAAATATACTGGCGCATAGATTCCGTAATCATGCATGTCCCAATAAAGACAAGTCTGAGCTACAAATTCAGACCTAAACTCAGATTTATGTCTTAGGTGAAACACTAATTTAAATATAAACCAAATCTAGGGTCCAAAGATATTGGCAATCCATTTGGAACAACAGTTGCCTCTATTTATTTGTTTTGTTTTCTCTACATTCATTCTCATTTATTTAGAGGACTGACCCTGTCCTCTTTTCTCTGCAATATCTTTATCTATTCTTGACCACATACCACATTTCCCCTTTGTGCTATAATAGATGGGTCCAAATCTTGACGTCAGAATGAAAAGATGAACAAAAGTGCTTTCTAAAGAAATAAATTTATAGCTTAAAAACTCAAATTATGAATTGAAATGTGTAAGCTTAAAAATTATGAAGAAGTGCATTTAAAAACAAGATGAAAATAATTTCTGCTGTCAAGTAACTGACAATACTTGTATTCAGACCTTTTGGGTTCAGTGTTCCCTCTCTTTAATTGGTAGCTCTACTGACACGTAAAGCAGTGAAAGAAATGCAGCTCCCCCAGTTTAGGTGTAAGTGAGGTCTCCAACTGTTATGGGAGAAACACGTAACTCTGAGGGCCTGAACTCTGTTCTTCGCAGGAAACACCCTTTCAATTGACCTTTACATTTAAACTGCAGTATTACTTACTTTAAATCATAAGGTGAAAAGTAAAATTACTTTTTAACTACACAATATGCCATACCATTTAGTTGATTTGCATTAAGTTTTTGTTGTTAAAACTACTAAGGCAGGTATGGGTTGATATACAACTTGGGTGCATGTTGTCATCCCCACGTTTTCTTAGGAAACAATTTTTATTTCCAGGTAGAGAGTAAATCAATGTGTGACAGATATGGCAATTACCTGCAACATCCTTGAATACCTTGTTGTTTTAAGTCTATGTATTATTGTGGACCAGGACTGCATCTAACCTCTTAAGGAGAGAGATGAGAACTGATATTGCAATGCCATGCAGTATCTTTGAGGTCCACTGTCTTAAATGAAAGTTTTATGTATGACTGTATTATACTCCCTGAGGGAGGGATATCACAGCTCTCCTCTACGAACTAAGCACCATGTGTGGTGATTATGGCAAATCAACCAGGTTGTAACCCCCCACAAAGGTACAACATATACTAGTTCAAACTGGATTTTCCAGAGGCCAACAGACAAAGAAAGGACTTTGGGATAAATAGCCTGCATTTGAACTGATTTGGTGCCTTCTTTCAGATCCAAACAATAAACAGAACCTCCAGTTCAAAGGGGGTCCCAACCCTTGCAGAAGGCTCGGAAAGACTTTGGCCTACTAAGGCCTCATAAGATTGACTGCTGGTAAGCTGACAGCATGGGTTTAGGAATATTTATTTTTGTTATGTCTCATCTGTAATGCTTTTGACCTGAAGAATAAATGCACTTGCTTAGAAGGAGCTGTATTGTAACTTATAACTGTGGTCAATGCATGGGTCTTACCCTCTGGAGAGGCAGCAAAGCACAGATGCTGGCCTGTTTTAGGCAGTCTGGCTTGTTAGGGATATCACAGTGTAAATCCAGGGAACTGTGCAGCCTTAAACCTCTCTGTCAGGAGAGACTGAGATGCAGGTCTCTGTCCAAAAGAGGTAATGGACAGAAGCTAGAAACTTGTAAGAGGGTGCCCTTTGTCGACTATGAAGGGGGAAATCAAGTACAGTTGACCTGAAATTATGACACAAAATACGAGATTTTCTATCCATCTTATATCTCCATCTACAGAAAGACATGAATGTCTCTTTAAATTTACATTTATTATAGTTGGAGCACGTACCTATAAATATAGTTAAAGGGACACTGTCAATTTAAACCTTACTTCTGACTGATTTTATTTTTAACTACTATTGTTTTAAATAACACCTAACGTTTCTGTACACTAAGAGTATGTCTACACTGCAACTGGGACCATGGCTTCCTACACCAGTAGACAGTGCACTAAAAATAGCAATGTGGACTTTGTGGCACAGACAGTGACAAGGGCTAGCCACCCAAGTATAAGCTGCCACAACATTCACAGTGCTGTGTTTTGCATGCTAGCTCAAGTGGAGGTAGTGCATGTCTGTCTACCTTGGCTCAGAGAGACATTCTCAGCTGCAGTGTACACAGTAGAAAAACAAATATTTTCTCTATTTTTCAGTTTATTTCCTTTGTCAATCTAACAGCATTCTTTATATAACCAATTAAACATTTTCCCCTGTTCAGTCACTATCCCATTTCTATACATCTTTCCCACAATAGGAGAGAGAAAAACACTTTAAAATATAATTTGATAGCAAAAAATACAAAAATCCATTTTTCCACTGCCTAGACTCAAGTATTTTAATTGTTAAAACACAAGTTTAGCACTTAATCCAGAAAAAAAATCATAATAATCTGATATTTAACCCAGTTTTTGTAAATAAGAGTGTTGCCTCTGTTAACCAAATGCAAGAACTAATGGATTCAATATGATATTGCTAGGATTTTATAGGAGTTTTATGAATTGTTACTGTCTAGTTAATAATTGTCCCTTGGAAATGCTATCAAATGCTTTTCTTTGGTCTGGTAGTTTTTCTGTCCAGTGGCTGATAGAGACCAGATTTGTCTAATGTGACATTGTCTGTTATAAACTTTCGAGAACTCCACATACAACTCTGAGCTTCATGTCAGCTGGTTTTGTATACAGTTTAAGCTCCTTTGGCTTAAACAAGTTCCTACATCATTATCAATTCTTCCATATTGCAAATGTGTAGGATTTTCTATTTCTATTTGATTGGTTAATGTAAATCTCAACAGACCGCATTACAGTTTATATGTTGTTAAATGAATATCATAAAATATTCAAAGTAGTCAACATGTCCACGTTAATGTTGCAAACTTCAACAACCTTTAACAGGGCAGAAACATTTTCTCACTTCATGTTTTCCCCCTTTTCAGGTGGAATGTTACATTGTCATGTATAGTCTGGGGTCCCAATCTTACAATCCAATCTACATAGGCAGATCTAGGAGCTCATGCAGTCTGAAGTCCATGGGGAATGAATAATATCTTAAGAATAAAAAACATATATAACAAATCACATAAGCACTACTATGCAACTGTCAATCACTATTCAAAAACATCATGCAATCAGAGCAGCCAAGGTGTTTTAAGACATTTTTTAAGTACACTGACAGAGCTGTGTTGGGAAGCATGTGCGAGACCTGTTTGCTAGCCAAAGCACTTGGCTCTAGCTAGTAGTCTAGTCCCTCATTTTTGTGAGTACTAAATACACTCAAATTTGAAACACTCAAAACTGAAAAGCACAATCTATAATACGTCAATTAAGCCCTGTAAAGAAATTCTCAGAAATGATTCAAGTAAAATTCTCACAAAAAATGTCATGGGGAAAAAAACTAGTAAACAGAAAAAATTAAGCTAAGGGAAAGAACGAAGAAGCTGAGTGCAAGTTTCTAATGTGCATGTATATCAAATACAGCATCTTTGGAATACAGAGGCTAATTATTAATGTTTGCTACTTATAGTCACTCTCTGCAGTAGTGGATCCCACAGCACTAAATCTGTTCCATGTAAAACTTCAGCTTCAGAAAAATCACACATCAGTGTTGTTACAATTAAAATTTAGGAGAACATGTTCTTTGGGTGGGCAAAAAATGTTTTCCTCCCTGTTCCATACATATCATATTTTAGGGCTAATAATTATGAGGTTACATTCATCAGGCATGTTGTTCAAGCATCATACTACATATTTTGGGGGAGGGAGGAAGGGGAAGGAAAGAGCCTCCAAACACTACCTGCAATTCAGGTTGACCGAAGAGCAACAGTCAAACTAGTGGCATACGAGGGTGTACATGAGTTGATGTACAGTCTGCGCAGTATTTATGTCTTTGTCATAATACTGCCAGAGAAACTAGCAGGAGAATAGTGAAGGACAACTCTTGTTATTCAAAAGGTGTAGACCGTGCTCCTCCTAGTGTTGCTTTACTGATGCATTATGGGCAGAGCAACAGCTCTATAAGCACACATTAGTACCTTGCCCAGATACACCCTTTTTGGTGTCAATGACAGCCAGCAGTAGTACAATCTCCCCACAGCCATCAGCCAACTTCTTGCTTCCCCTGCTCAGATGTGTAAAGAGCAGGAGAGGGCTTCTTATCCCTTCTTTCCCTTCTAGAGCGCCATGCTAGAGCAGCCATACTCAAGGCCAAAGCCTAACAGTTAACATGAGAAATAGCAGACCAAAATCCAGTTATGCTGAGAAGAACTGTAGTTAATACATATGACTGAGTTATTTGATAATTTGTAATAAATCCAGCAAAGTAGTGGTAGTCTAATTAACTGAACCTGGTAAGGAATGCAAGTCATCTGAAGATTGTGACACAACTTCAACTAATTAATGCTACAATTTAAATTTAAAGGTGAATTGAACAGCTTTAACCTTCCCAAGATCAGAATTCAGGACTTAGGGTTACAATTATTCTCCTGCAATAGTCAATGACATCACTAATGCAAAAATTACACCACTTTAGGTGTTAGTGAAGCTGCCAAGTGCAGCGGTGGCAACATGGAATCAGAAAAGACAAATAATATGAACACACATTATAAATGGGACCCTGTCAAGGACAAAAGGCTTAAATTGTGATGTGTATGTCACATCATCCTTCTGCGTTGCTCTTCGGCTCCACTCTTAGGAGAGGGGAAGTGTGAATATATACAAGTGTCCTGCTTTCCAAGGGGAGCTGTACAAGGCACCTCCCAGTAACAAGCTGTAATTTTATCTGTGCTGTTGGAAGGAGGGACTGATAATATTTTCTCAATCAAGGGCCATGAATGTATTTCAAAATTTTGGACTGTGATGACCTGAACAAATTCATTTTAAGGTTTTTGGTTTTTTTTAAACAAGCTCTCTGTTCTACTCTTGAGCGTGTCTACAGCACTTAAGCAACTGAAAATATTAGGAAACCTCAGACATAACATCCTGGCGAAAGCAACAACATTTACTTTTCATTTGGCCTGGCAAATGACACCTTTTTTACACAACCTCCTCGAATTTTGTCATTTGGCTTCTTTATATTTCACATTGTTGATGGAAATGTATTAAAATACAGCACGTTAAGGTAAAACAGGGTGGGGTTTTGTTTGTTTGAAATCTAGACATTTATATCAAGGAATAAAATCTGTCTGAAAGGGAAAGCTTTTGTTACAAGATCCCCTCAATTTTCAGATGTATTGAATCAAGACAATTAAAATAATGATGCAGAGCTTCTTTTCACAGGTTTCATCTGAATGTGTTAGTCTTTTATTAGTCATGTGCCTTAGAAGTGCAGTCCAGCAATGTTAAGAGGTATTTTTATAAAGCAGGAAGTCCATGTTTGGGAAGGAGGTGATTTAAAAGGAACTATGCACAATACTCTCCACATAAGACAGTTCTGTCAAAAAGGGAATTACGCTGCTACCTTCCTGTACAGCCAACATAAAGGTTCTTTTCTTTTACAGCCCACAAAGAAGGGTGAACATGTTTAGAGAATTTTATTATTGCCAGTCTTTTTTTTTTTTTTTTTTGCTGGGGGCGGGAGGGGAAGCGGAAGGAGAAATGTCTAACACAGTGGCTCTCAACCTTTCCAGACTACTGTACTTCTTTCAGGAGTCTGATTTGTCTTGCATATCGCCAACTTTCACCTCACTTAAAAACTACTTGCCAACAAAATGAGACATAAAAATACCAAAGTGCCATTGCATATTATTACTGAAAAAATGCTTACTTCCTCATTTTTAACATATTATAAAATAATCAATTGGAATATAAATATTGTACTTACATTTCAGTGTATAGTATATAGAGTAGTATAAGTCATTGTCTGTATAAAATGTTAGCTTGCACTGACTTCACCAGTGCTTCACATGTAGCCCCTTGTAAAACTAGACAAATATCTAGAGGAGCTGACGTACTCCCTGGAAGATCTCTATGTATCCTCAGGGGTATGTAAAGTCCTGGTTGAGAACCACTGCTGTAAAAAAACTTTGTAGTAGACACTAAAGCTGTTCCCACTGTATTGATGGTAGTATTTTGTTTTATTGTAACTGATCTGCCAAATTCCAACTGTTGCCTCTCATTTAAAACCTACATTTTGCAATAAATAGGAACCACAGCTGCTTAACAGTTCACCAGAGATTTGAACCACCACAAACATTACTCATCTGGTCCTGCCCTGATCAGTTTTTTTGTCCAAAAGTCAGGGTCAGGCATGCCTGAGACTTGGGACATACAAAGTAAAACTTTAAGATATTACTTTTCTGAAGATGAAAACTATTTCTCATGTAGCCTCTAAAAAGTTACATATAGTTCTGACTTAGGAGGCAAATATAATCTACCATGGTTGTTTTTTATGGATTCTCTATACTAAATAGTTATGGAATAAAAGGACTATAACTTATAACTTGAAACAGCCATGAAACTACAACTACAAAAACCCATCATGGTTACCAAAGGGGACAACACTTCACTTTAAACAAAAGAAATCTGTAAATGTTTCTCTATACACATTCATCTAACAGGTGCACACAATTTTAAAATGTCATTAAAAAGCACTGCATTCTGATTGACTAATAGACAAGACATTGTGTGGTATAAACAATAGCACAGGCTCAATTTAGTTTTGTTTGCTGAATTGCATCACAAATACTAACAATAAAGCCACAGAAGTTATGGGTACTGACATTTAATGTTGCATTGCTCATATTTTAATTGTATTTTTATCAATAAAAGCTTTGCACATGACAAAACCAAAACCTTCCTTTCTTCTATCCATTTATTTCTTGTTTTTGGTTTACTAGCCTGCATTTATTTAAAAATACGTCTTAACTTTTCCCTTCCTCTTTCATCATGCTTCTCTGGAAGACCATGACTTTACTCCCCTGCTGGCTTCTTCTGCCTCTTGGTTTCGGATTCTCTACCTCTCTTACCTTCCCTCCGCCACATTTTGTACCCTCCTGGGGAGGCTATTGTAGCTTTACATTTGAGATTACTATCCCACAAACAAATTTGTATAGGATTTTTTCATTTTGAAGGATTATAAAACGCTCTACAGACTAAAATGAATTTTTCTGTTATTGAGCAACCACCTGGTTTTAGAGGCAAATAGTCTCCCTAAACTTACTAAATACAAGATTGTTCCACCTATCCAGCCAGAAGTTTCTGTCAAATACATAATTGTTCCAGTCCCTGGCAGACGTGTGTGTACTGTATATATTGTAGACTGAATTAGAGAAGATAAACCACTCCCTCACTACTGAAATGCAGCTTTTCTGAGTACAATGTGCCTGACATTCTGCACCAGTACCATCCATGCACACCAGCCTTTATGAGAGAAGTGGAGAATATCTTCTTCCATAAAAAGAATTTTAGGTAAGCAGCATGGGTATTCAAACAGGTATTTAGAGAAGTGACAGTAGCTAACACCACTATGTCTAAACAGAATAGCATGGACTATTTAACAACAAATGGACAGGATCTTCGGTTTTAAAGTTCATCCAAAGCCACAGTCAACAGCATAGTGTCCTCTAAATTTACTTCATTATTGACACAGAAGAAAGAACGCCATGCACTGAATCGCCAAACTATTTCCAACACCCTGGGTTTGGAGGCCTCTTCTCCTAAATGCTGACCAAGCTTATTCACCTGCTCTGGAGGTGATATACTACTGCAGGCACTGATATAATATTTTCACCAAAGTAACTTCTCATCTCTCCTGCAAGGTTTTCTAAACTTTTACATTTAAAAGTACAATAGCTGAATCATTAATGATTCCAGAATCAAATCTAAAAACCTTATCAAGCAAGAGCAGATGCTATGTTGGTGGATGAAGCAGTGAAACCAGAAAGGAGACTGTGCAAGATGCCAGTTTCTTCCAGAGACAAAAGAAACAGAAAAACTAAGAGGAGCAAGTTTTTAGATTTTAAAGGTCATTTCTTTTAAAAATGTATTTATATATTCCATCTTTAAAGCTTTCAGTGGAGTCAGTTGAGTCAGCAATTTGTGGCAAGTGTTTAATGGCAAATTTAAGAATTTGCCTTTTTTGAAGCTTTTACAAGCTTAACTGGCAAATTAGTAAAGGCAAGAACAGTAGAACTGACTTCTGCAAACAAAAGGAACTGACCCACTTGCAGTAGTGACTAACAGGGATGTTTCAGTCAATCAACCTAAAGCTTTCTGGGACCGAAGCCAAAACACCTACCCCTTAGAAAAGCAGTTAGTTTCAGTCGACCCAACTGACCCTCTCTGCCTAGCTCTTCCTTCTCCCTCATGAAGGAGCCAGCCAGCCCACTCCATTCACTCTCCTGGTCAGGTTAGTCAACTTCTGTCCTGGTGAGAAATTGACATCCCATCCTGCCAATGGGGCTAGCCAGCTGCATTACTCTCCTCCTTAATGAGGCTTGCGAACTCATCCTCTAGCAGGGTCCAGGTAGCTCTGCTTCCCTCCATTCACTTAATGTATCTAACCTTTCACTGCTCCTTTCTGATAAGGCTGGCAGGAGCCAACCTGCTCTGCCTTGCTTCTCCCAGACTCCTCCTCCCTGGTCCAGCTTTCCCTCTCCAACAACTCTCTCTCGCACCTTCCAAGCTCCTGCAAAACCTTCTTGACAGCTTCCCTTATCATCCTCCCATCTTCTGTAGATCAGCCTTCTTCAGCAGTAATTACAGGGTGGGTCTGCAAACCCTGCTAGCAAGGGCCTAGTTACCAAAAAGGAAATTAAACTTTGGCTCTGTCAACACTACAAACTAAAGTCGCTTAGGAAACCATTTTTCAAAAAAAAAAAAATTACTTACAATATCTGAAAACTATCAACTGGGGCATCTGAGGAGATAAATAAGGACACAGAAATACACTGGATTTGGGGTGCTTTTGAGAGACGGAACATGGAAAAATGGTACATAACTGGCTTGAACAACAGGTCTGTCCCTTCAACCTAGCAGTTCAGTCAGCATGGGTTTTGCCACTTACATGAACAGAATACAAATGCGGTAATTAGAAACACACACACACGCAAAACTAGTTTCAATTATGCCCTGCTCACATGGGCAACAAAACCATGTGAGGCTGAAATGTTAAAATTTGATTTGTGAAACCCTGTTACTTTGTTGTACCATGTAATATTTTCCACCATTTCAATAAATGTGCCCCCATCGCCACCACGTGCTGTCACCTATCTGCACCCACTCAAAAGTTTGGGACACAAACGCTTCTCCTCACCGAAGTTTTTTCCTGCCATCCAATACATGCTCTGGCTTTTGGTTTTCTGGTCCCTTTTACACGCTGCAGCAGGTGGTTCTGGTGTTTTGAGCACGCCAAGCTTGGCTGTCTTGCCCCTCTTCTCGCTGGTGTCATCCATGCGCTCGTGCTGAGCACCTGGCACAGCACTGCTTCTGACGTGGCTGGCGAAGCGCAGGGAAGCATTAGATAATGGGCCCGCTCAATAGAGCACTGCGACACGGGTTGGGACAGCAGATGCTGAGTGACGGACACATAGACAGGGCTCCGCCTAACAGACGGTCTGTCTCTAACTGACCAACTGACTCTTCCTAGAACTTTCTCCCCAGGCCACTGTGACATCAGCGTCTCCTCCTTTCTGACCCACTAGATTCTAAGCAGCTCTCAGTACCAGGTGACTGTAAAAAAATAGATGTTAAAAAGGGGCACTATAGGACTAATACTTACAAAAACTTTTATTGTGCTAATAGCGCTGTGTGAGGACTAAATCTGAAAGTATCTTAAAAATCTAATTCAATTTACTTTTCACTTGTCATGCCATTGGTTTGCGTGTCACACTTCCCTCAGCTTGGGCAGTGTACGTCACATCACTCACTGCTACGTGATTATGTACTGAAATACCTTACTGTACATGTATATACAAGGGGGAAAAGGTCAGACTGTTGTAGGAAACAACCTTTAATGAGACTGAAATCACAACTTTAAAGATTCATCAACTTTTCTGTGCATGTTGTTATTTTTAATAACGCATGTTAATTTTTAATAGCACGTTAGTTCAGTGTTTCTCAAATTTTTCCCTAGTGGGACTCCCTTTTCCATATCAGAACTTCTTTTCCCATGCCTCCTCGATCTAGCTGGACCTAGCTGACAGCACCCACCCATATAATCATACGGAAAGGGCAGGGCTGGCAGGACCCCATGACATCTGTTTGCAACATGTTTTGCATTGTGACCTCCATTTTGAGAACTCCTACATGAGACACTTCACAGGGGTTGCAGGAGTGAAAACAAAACTGCAGAAAAATCCTTCTGGAGACAAAAGCGCAGCAGAAGTCTAATGTAGAAAAGATACATATTTCAAAGAGTTCTTCCTTTTTTACAAATTGGCATTGTCCTGTCCACAAATTGGCCATGCTTAACTTTGCCTAGCTGAGAGACCTGACATAGCTCATAGCGGACATCAACCCCAAGTAATATTACAAATAACTACCACTAGGCCACAAAGCAAAAGCTCAAATATATAAAATCTCTACAATTAATACCTCAGAAAAATTAGACAGAACAGTAGCATTGCCTACAGTTAAGGTTGCCTAACACTTTCCATTATAGTCCCCTTTACAGTGGTTTATGATTACAACAATTTTTAACTATTTAGGAGAAAATTTTCCATGTATGGTCTCTACTTCAGGTTACTTTTTTTTTTTTTAAATAAAGTTGAGCAAAAATGGCTTGACTGTTTCAGAGAATAAGATGGTGAAAAATATATAGGCTTACCAATGCTTAAAAAAATCAGTTCATTTATATATTTATTTTCTTAGTTCTAATGTCTCAAGAATTTAGGAGTAGGAATTTGACATTTGGCAATGGGTACATCTGAGATCAGAAACAGTGAGCCTTTCACTGTCTATGTGAAGATTTGACCAAATATGGCTAAGTTATAACCAGCCAAAAAATCATCCACTGAACATGGACAGAACTTGTTCTACACTTGTCCTTTAACTTTCTAAATATTCTGACTGAACTTCACATGCTCCCAGAACCTGCTGAGCCTCCTGCAATACACACAGCTTCAGACAGGTCACAGAAAAAAACCTTATGCTCTTCATCAAAATACCATTAGCCTTGTGGAAGATGCACTTTGTTCGGAGACAGGAAACCACTTATTCTACTCCTCACTCTTCCACTGACTTCTGGTAGTACTTCTGTGCACTTGACAATCCTCCTTAATATGCAAGGCCTCATACCGCTAACTCAGGAGGCTGGCAAGTAGCCTGCCATTTCCCCTCATTTACAAACGAAGTAACAGGATCTCTTACAGTTGCGCTTAATAGAATTTGTTTGATTTTTCAGTTTTCTGTTTTAAAAAACCTAGGTAATTTCATATTTAAAAAAAAAAAAATCTACATTGTACAACCTGAACTGTGCTTTGTATATCAAGACATTTTATAGTGAATACTGTACCTCTGTTCTTTGACAGAAAAAAAAATTGGGATGGCTGAACTATACTTAAGTAAATAAAGAGCACCTGTGTACTGTGGGTAACATTATATAGAAGAATGAGAATGATCAAAGCACATCAGGCACTGTTAGCATAGACAGCATTTGTACAGAGCAGTTGGCCTCTATGTGAACTATAATGGTAACATGATCACTCAACAAAGTTTAGCAAGTTAGCTGAGCTTGTTGAGGTCAAAGATTGTCTGTGACCACTACAGATTTGCCTGCACGACAATATAAACTTAGCCTGCACCACAAAACTCTGAAGCAGAGTTTTATTCATCTCCCATAAGGACTATTGGGCTCACAAAATCCTGACCTCAAAGTCCAAAACTAAGGAACTATTATTGTCACCACAGAGGTATTACCAATCTTTAACAAATTTTACCCATCTCCGATAACACCACTATAGATAAACTGACTTTAATTAAATTATTAATTGTTGGATACAATTGCTGAATGCTGTATTACTACTGAATTACAAGTACATTTTTCCCTCTGGAAAAATGCTAGTACTTTGAAATGTAATACAGTCTCTCAACAAGTATCACTTGTGCCAGGGATGATTATACTGTTCAAGGTAAAATATCTCACTTTAAGAGACTGGAATAACCATTTCTGACCAGAGCTGACATGCCCCTACAAATCACAGCAGCTAGGGTTACCTGTTACTTCACAGATAGGAGAATGGCTTTTATCTGCTGCAGCTAACTCCATTAGTGAAGTAGGAAGGGGAAAAGTGCAAGTCCATTATTTAGGAGTAGAATTAAATTAATTATGAAACATGCCCAGGGTTACTGATATGCCTTCTAAGGCATTCCTTTTCATCAAAACTGCTAAGAATGCTTCTATTTATACATTAATAAATAAATCCCAACAGGATAGATAAGGTTCCACCCATTTCTCATTTACTAGGTAATTTAAAAAGGTAGCCCTCATGGGGCTCCTCCTGTCCCCTTGTAATCAAGGTAAGTTTCACTGCTTACTTCCATGGAAGCAAGATGAGGCCTGTGTTTATCATCGTATTTTGCATGATGTTTTTAAAATATATATTTTCTGGAAAGTAAAATAAGAACTATAAAATTTAACTGAGCAATGACACCACATATCAGACTGCAGCAATTTTTAAGATCAACTCTGCTTGCTTTGTACAACAGCTAGCATGCTTGGTTTTACGTACTGATCTGCCTACCTGAAATCATTATTTAAGATAGGTCTTTCAGTTCTATGCATTAAGCCTATCATGCAATTTTACCAAATAGCTTGAAATATTATAGTCATTAATTTTTAAACATAAAAATTAGAATTGTGTTCCAAATGCTATCTCGATTATCTTTCCAAACACAAAGATGCTGCTGACTCATTTGCTGAATCAGAATCCAACTTTGCACTCTGTCCAAACTCATTCACATTCCCTACATGGGCAGCTTACTGTAGAACAGGCATTCACAAAACCTATATGTGCATAAAGCAATACCAGTGTTTTACTATATACTGTAAATACAACAGCAGACTAAATATAATCAGCATATTTGGTGAATACAATCACAATTACAGAATGAAAATGAACACACCACTTATTGAATAAATTAAAAGAACTGCATAATTAGACATTGGAACCTTTTAAAAAATACACGGGGATAAGATTTTAAATAAATTATCAGACTTAATACTTATCTAACATTAGACATTTTTCATTTTAAATGAGAGTTTCCTAAGCAGGTTCTGTACAACCCACATCACTAAAACTGTTTATTTTAATATTGTTGGGATGACAGACTGTTGGGATTTCATTCCTGAGTGACACACAAAGGAAGATTATGAGTCTATAATGAAAGCAAGCGCATATTATCACTGGGTAAAAGAGACAAGAAAATAAACTTTGAACACCAATAATTGTAATGATGTAACTCAATAAGTTACAATATTCGGCCTGGATTCCACAAAGAGATCCCCAGTGTGCACCCAAATCTCTACACTTACCTAGAATACTTTAATAGGACTCCAATGAGCATAAAGGGTGTCTAGTAGTGGTTTCTTTTGCAGGATCAGGGCCCTAAATTGCTACAGAAAGTTGAGGGGGAAATCTCTACATGTTTTGAAGATAACTGCAAAATAGTCAAAACAACACTGACATAAAATACTTTTAAAAAAGCCTTATCACTCTAGGTAATCAAAACTGATAGGATCATTAAAAGCTAAATTAATTTCTATCATTTGTGTTGTTTACTCTTTGCATTTCATTTATCCCAGACAGTGACACTAGCTTGGTCGCTTCCACTTTCTGGTTCTCAGGCAATAACAGTGCAAGCCTACAAGGAATGGTTACATTAAAAACAAAAAAGTTAAGTTCACTGAAATTTTATTTAAAAAAAATTAAAACATCTAGTAATTAGGTTTCATGAGGACATTGCTTTTTATTTTTAACAGAACCTACATTTTGGGCCTAAACTAAGCACCATATGACAGTGTTCTTGTAATTCATGGTTCATGACAAGAAAGGCAAGTTTTCAAACTCCTGATGTTATTTCAACTTAGTTTTCTTTCTGCATTGCTTTCCCAGTTACTTCTCTACATTGCTTTCCAAGTGCACAAAAATCTAAAAGTTCAGTACTTTGACTATTTGTTATTTTAGAACAGATGCACTAGCTACTTATCATTGAGTTTACACAAAGAAATAATATGAGCAATTCTGGAAGAACTGTTTTTACTGGATCTGGTTATAAATACTGAAAAACCTGCCTTAGAGATCACCTCTGAAGAGAGAAAAACAAGTTAACTACTTGCAGGGGCCAAGGAGCGCCACACTCTCTGGTGCGCAAATCTTTGGAGACAGATCACTTTTGCTAAATCCCAGGTCTGGTCGCTCTTGGCAGGTTTTACCGTAAATATATAATCATACAGGAAAAATCAATTTCCATCTGACATCCAGTGCAACACTGACTACAAGGAAGTTACAAGGAATCTTGCTTTAGCAAACAGAGCACCAGACTGGGAGTCAGGAGCCCTGAGCTCTATTCCCAGTTTGGTCACTGATGCGATGTTCAGCTGGGGCAAGTCAGTTCACCTCTCTGGTCCTCTCCCTCCTTTTGGGTGCGTCTCATGTTTTTATCATGTAAGCTCTTCCTCAGTGCAGAGACTATATCTTATTATGTGTTTATACAGTGCCTAGCACAAAAAGAGCCCCAACTATATTATTTGTAATCCAAACGAGTAATAGTAAAATCAAGAACTTATGGGCCAGATTGCGCATGCTAGATTCACTGACAAATCTCACCCCTTCCAGGCAGAGAGGGAACAGGACACAAAATCAAATCAAATCATCTCTGCAGTCCCCTTCCTAAAACCACAAGAAAGATACTGCATAGGTGGTATTCACAAGGGGAAGGAGGCAGGGATCCAGTAGTCTTGTATTGGGCAAGGAAATGGTCAGGCCAGTGTGAGGCAGAATGTACATTATCCCTCTCATCTTTAAGGAATCACATTCTAATACCAGAGGGGATTCTCAAGTGATGGTGTCCATTCTTAATGGGAGAAAGATTCATTTTATTAATGTCTTTAGCTGCTATTCAGATTAAACTAGAATAATCCCTAGCAGAATATGTGCTGTCAAATTTAATTAAAATAAATACAGATGTTCCAGTGGCCTGGTGGTGGCACTATGCACTGCCAAGTGGGAAACCAAAGCTTGGATCTCTGAAATAGCCTTTTGCTTCTTAGGCCAGTAGCTTTAAATTGATGCAATAAACTCCCTAGAGTGAGAGAGCCTCATGTTGCTTTAACAGCAGTTTACTCCCTTAAATGGCTGCTCTATGTGCAGCTTATGCTTGGAAAGGTGATCCAGGTCTAGTTACATGGTCAGAAAAAAGATTAGGGGAAAGCAAAGCAAGATCTATTCATACAGAAGGATAGTTTTGAAGATTTGGAGAGAAGGACAAATTCAGATCTCCATTTCTCCAGTTTAAATCTCGACTGACTTCGCTGCAGTTACTCTGGATATATACCAATGTAACTGAGGACAGACTTTAGACCAGAATGTTCAAAAAGCAAAATGTGCGCTCTTCAGACCTTCCAGTCAGGGCTGGCTCCAGGCTTTTTGCCACCTCGAGCGGCGGGAGGCAGGGGAAGCCGCGATCGCAATCAGCGGCATCTCCACCGCCCCGCTTTCTTCCTTAGCAGCACTTCGGAGGCAGGTCCTTCCCTCCAAGAGGGACCAAGGAACCCACTGCCGAATTGCTGACGAAAAGCCTGACGTGCCGCCCCTTCCCCTTGGCCGCCCCAAGCACCTGCTTGCTGAGCTGGTACCTGGAGCCGGCCCTGCTTCCAACCAAGGCCCGACACTGTTTCTGATTAGTCTAAGTATCCCAAAAAGAGGGGGAAAAGGTGTTGTGTATGTCAGCTACTCTGTTTTTAAAGGAAATTAAAAGATTCAAAGAACCTTGTCATCAAGATTAACCACATCTAGCATTATGGTTTAAAGGGTCCTCTTCACTATTGAGGAAACTACATGGGGATCCACCAAACAAGTTATAAACCAGCTGGGACATCGCAACTGTCACATCAATCTTTATGTAGGTGGAGAAGATGATAATCTTCTCTTGTCATTTGTAGTTTCAAAGTAAATTGAATTTTTATTTCCAATTTTAGAGTCATACAATTTCATAAACATATTTTCCTAACTTTTGACAACTACCTCAGACACAAAGCACAATCCTGTACCCAATTATGTAAATAGAAGTTATGCAAACAGATTTGATGGCAGCAGGATCAAACCCAAGTTAACAAATCACCTAAAAAAAATCAAGATAGCATCTCAAAACAATTTAATATATAAAACTTAGTTATACTTTATAAACAAACAAATATTAACAGATTAAACTGGCCCATGGCAAGATACTCTGTCATCTGGACTAAATCGCTGCAGTCTGATTCCTCTGCAATGGTTGCTACATATTTTTAATGCAGTACTTCACCATTTTCTTTGCAGAGAGTGAAGAAAACACATGCTGACAAGAATTAGCCACCTCTTGCGCAGCCTGCAACAGTTGGTGTAGCACAGAATCAAGCCAAGGTTTCTACAGCATTGCTCACTTGACCACATTGTCCATATAGAGCATTTTCTATTCCTGATTCTGGGGCAAAATATGTAATTTATCATCTTTCTATGTTGTTGTTAGATACACACCACAAAATATACAATTTAAAGATTCCAACAAGACTTTGAAGTTTACACCTTGTTAAGATGAACAGGTTAACAGACAGCAGTGTTTCCATCTTTGATGATGATTCTGTTTGACAGGAGATAATCTTCTGCAAACCTGAATTAAATATGGCGGCATCACATTGGCTTATATAAACAGAAAAACAGAAATAAGAGTCCAGAAATTGCAGAACATCACAGAAAGCAACAGAAACTACAGAGGGACCTTAAATTGACGGATTTGTGCTTTTTTTTTTTCTTTGAGACCATGGTTTCTTCCTCTCTTTGATGTTGAGGCAGGTTTGGTTTGATTTGATTTGGTTTTTTGAAGATTTTGTTGTGTGTGTTTCAGCAAGATATTTACATCAGCCTTGCATAAACTGTCTTAGCAGCAGTTATGGACAATGAGAATGCGGCATTCAGAGAAAAATGACGTATCGTCTCAAAGGACATGGAGTTTCAGAGGGCTTTGACAAAAATCTGAGATAACCTCCAAGCATGTTCTGCAATGACGTTCTATCACTTAGATGTTAACCAAGTGTCATGCTACATGTGTGATGCACCTGTAGGCCAAATACCACCATCACCACCACACACTTCTGTAGTCCTGCAGGATTCTCTGAACCATGGGCTGCAGGGTGGCAGTAATGATTCCCCTGCAGTTTATTCTATACAGTGCAGGGGCTGCTGTGGAGCAGAGATCAACGGTAGCAAGGTTTCCTCTTTCCCTCTCCTCATAATGTTACTCCTGGAGGCCATCCAGCATGGAACAGCCAGAAGTAAAGAGGAGTCAGCAATGGCAGACTTAGTGCAAGTGGGAGAACTGAGCCTTGGGGTCAAACGGGGGAAAGCTGCCTCTGGTGCCCCAGATCCCCTGCCACTTCCACACACACAATCCCCTACTCAGTTCCACAGCCAAACTACATCTCTTGGTGGTCTAAGGCTCTCCACCTTCTTCTCTCAATAACTGCCCTTCCCCAAAATATTCCCCACTGATTTTGTTCCAACATCTCCCTCTTGTCAGGCTTTTTACCTAAAACTCAGGCTTTTGCAGGATTTCTCAGGCCTGCCTCCAAAATCTCAGAACATGTGGTGCTGCAAGTAGGTCAATGACACTGAATACCACAGATGAGAAAGAGGGCAGGGGAGTCCTCTCCTGGAAGTCTGCAAAGAAGATAGTTCTCAAGCCATTTGGGCAAGAGAGGATCTTGAGTCACAAAGTCAAGGAACATATTGTTTGATCAACAAGAAACTTTGGAGGGAGGGAATACAGGGAGTGGTTGCCAAAATAAAATAAGGAAGCAGACAGCTGTGGAGAGCAAGGAGGCACAGAGACGGAACAAAATTTGAAAGAGGCTCAGAGATCTGAGGGGACAAGAAACAGAGCATAAATAAGTTACAGACTTATATGGAACATGTCCAGAGAAAGCAGGGAGGGGCTTGGCCCTTACGGGAAAGAGGAGAGCATCTCCTGAGGTTGCTGCAGGGTGGCAGACCATCTGCCCCTGAAGATGTGGAAATTAGGAGGGAAATGCTTGGTTTCATTTTCTCAAAGAGAATGACTATTAAGATATACACAAATTAGCAATTACCTCAAGCCACATATAAAGGATTTATCTAGATTAGAAAAAAAGCCTTCAAGCTTAGGTCAGGCTTAGCTAGCTTGCATTAGCTGAGCCTAACCTAAACTCCAACTTTCTCCTAGTGAAGACAAGCCCAAATACTTGCTCTCGGCCTAAGGCCAGGCAGGATAAAGGTCAATCTCAAAAGGATTTTCTTTTTAAAAGAATGTGTATAGAACCTGAGAAGGCAGAGGCCAAACCAAACTAACAAAAAAACCCTCCACTCTAAGAAGGCCTCCTAACTGACCACCACTGGGCAAGTTCCTAGATCTTTTATGATTCTAGGAGGCAGGCAGGCTGGCTTTCTTCTTTCCCTTTGACATCAGGTTGTGGGAAGAGCAGATTAACAAAGTCTATAACCCCCTTACCTCAGAGCCTTGAGTCAGTGCAACCAAATTTACAAAACAAGAGTCTCTAGGGCTCTAGTCAAGCCCATGTCCTTGTGACTAAGGGGGCCTAAATCCATGGCAGCCAGCAGGACTTCTGCCTCCCCAGATCAGCATCCTTCTCCTGTTCAAATAGCCCAGACCCTAGTCTGGGGCAGGATGTTCCCCGATTGCATCAAGGCTGTCTCAGCTATAAGCACCAGACTGTCCCTTAAAGGGGCAGTACACCTCACTTAGGAACTTCTGAAAAGAGAAGGTTGTAACAGAAACCATTTTGCAGGCCTAACAGTATCTTTTGCTTCTAGCAAAAGTTATAATAGCAAAAAGGAAACCACCAATGATTTTTAAGTTAGCTTAATATAGACAGAAAGATAAGACAATGCAGTGATCATTTTCACAATTTAGCGGCTACCAACTAATCTTTTGGGATACATGTAAATTAAAACATTGATGACCAGGGAACACAAACATGCTCATTCCAGATAACAGAGACAGGGAAAAAAGAAAATAGGATATAAGCAAAAATTAAGCACTACCCTTTTCTATTATTACTACAAAGGCTCACAACCAGGGCTGGCTCTACCATTTTCGCTGCCCCAAGCAGCGCGCCAAATTGCCGTCGCGGATAGTGGGAGACAATCCGTGTGCCATGAGGGCAGCACGCGTGTTTCCGCCGCAGCAGCAATTCAGCAGCAGCTTCTGTCTTCAGCCAAAAGACAGAAGCTGTGCCGCTGCAGACAGCTGAACATAGAAGCTAACGCCGAACTGCTGCCGCTGTCAAAACACGCGAGCTGCCCTAATGGCACACAGACTGCTCCCGCCATCTGCGACGGCAATTCGGCAGGCTGCTTGGGGGCAAAAACACACAGACTGCTGTCCCTTGCCGACTGCCACCCCAAGCACCTGCTTGGGCTTGGGATGCTGGTGCCTGGAGCCAGCCCTGCTCACAACCATAAGACAGAAGGTCTCTTGTTTAGAATCTACGCATGAAATAGACTGACAAACAAAAATGTTTTCCCCGTGGGAAAAAAAAATCTAGGGTAAAACATGTAAGCCAAAGTTCAGAAGTTCAAACCACATCTATCTAATGTTGGCTGAAGAGACTGAAGTTTATAGAACCCCACAGATTTACAGACAGACTACCAGAAACTACATTATTTGATCTTCTTCCCAATGAATGCAGTCAGTCTAGGCGTTGCTCCTTTACATTTGACCACACCAATCTCAAAGAAGAAAAGGATCCCCCTGAACTCCTTAAATTTCATTCCATTTAGTACCAAAAAGCATCTGAGGCTACCTGGTTAATCCTTTTTTAATTTAACATTTAAAAACAATCAAGTTAAAGAGATAATATCAATTTAGGCAAAACCTCTGAAATTATCAAAAAAAGAGGACATTACATTTCAAACTATTGCCATCCCTCCCCAATCTGCAGTACAGTATTTTATTATTTTGTAAGGAATACATCTGGGATTGTCAATGGTGCCTAAAAGAATTAACTGCCCAAATCCCACTGGCTTCCCCATTGCCTTTGAAAAATCCCACCCATCATCTTAATATTCATTTTTCCTTGAAAGCACAGTATTTAGAAAAAAATACCTCCTTGGGTTGTGATTTCATAAAATCTCATATGCTTAAAAAGTGTCAAATTCGGTCAGTTCTAGGGAAACCTTCAGAGAAAATCCAATTGTTGTAGGAAGTGATTTGGTGAGTCAGAAGGTTACACATTTTCCTTTGACAATGCTTAAACAATGCCCTACAATAGTACTTGTGGGCACTATGCTAAAGGTGCAAATCTTTTGGATAAGACCTACAAATGAGGTCCTGGCCATCTGCAGCCATTAAAAATCCCAAATCATTTAAAACAAAAAAACAAAATCAGGAATAGAGTTGTTAATCATAGCACGCTGGCCAAATTCTAGTTTGGCTGATTACATTCTGTCTACCATAAACATACCAATTTAGTTTCACTTGGCTACAGTATTCTTCACTTCCTGTCCTAACTGTAACATGATGTTTCTGTGTTCTTAGACACAGCAGCTGTGTCTTGCTCTAGAGATAGCTGCATTTC
Organism: Chelonoidis abingdonii; assembly: GCF_003597395.2. Lineage (NCBI taxonomy): Eukaryota > Metazoa > Chordata > Testudines > Testudinidae > Chelonoidis > Chelonoidis abingdonii. Next base: position 130,314,909 of record NC_133771.1, read on the forward strand.
ATCAGTGGCTAAAGGAATTCCTAAACATACCTTATAAATCAGCTTGTAGCATTTTGGGATCTTTCTGAACGAAGACTGTATCTCCTAGCAGCTTCACACTCCCTTTGTACATACAGGGAAAAACTGGGGCAAAACTCTACAGAACCCCACATGGCAGCCTTCTGGGTGACTGAACACGAACACCACACTCTGGGATCAATCTTAAACCATGTCTACATGAGAATCAAGGTTTCCCAGGCAGCTCCTGAATCTCCCATATGGTAATGCTTAACATTGTCATCCAGGCCATCAAATCATGCCAATGAAGGACTTTCTGAAAGAGATAAGTGCAGTACTGAGCTGGACATGCCCTAAAACGGACATACTGAAGTAGATATGATTTTTGGTTTGTGCTTTTTACCATGAAGTTGAAAGTACCAAACTTAACTTTAAACCAAATATTTCCAAAGCGTAATAAAGATTTATTGGAAATCCACAGGTCCCATCTGCACCAGTGGCAATGTTGATTTTTCTCAAAATAAAAACTTGCCAAATAAGTAGGGTGAGAATAAACATATTTATGCTAGCCATTTACAGCAGTGATTCTTCTTCAAAACAGTCTCATGCTACAACCTTTAGTCCACACTATTTTGAACATCTAGTAGCCCATTATTTTAAGTTGGATCTCGATTTACAAACCCTTCACTTTCCAAAATCATGTAATATTCTATGCTCTTCTGAAAGATTACTGCTTCTACTCAGCTAAGCAGAAAATTTGTCCATATATGGACAACTGAGACGACAACAAATGGCTCTTTTCCCAGTCTATCAAGCCAGGAAATTAGAGGGCCTGAGGTAGTCTGGCTTACTTATTTTGTTCAGAGGCTTGACGGAAACCTTCATGAATTAGTTAGTTTTATGAAGAGATGGATACTGTATGATATTGGCCGCAATCAACACTGTCAATTTCATAAAAAAGCAGAAGATGTGGCACTCATACAGATACAGAGAAGAACTGATGGTGACTGCTGCCATACTCCCCAAAGGAGTGTCTCCTGATAAAATGCATATCAATAAATCCAACAACGCTTACAGGAAAAACTGGCACCAAGGAGAAAGTCAATCCCTTATTTGCCGCTTAAAGCCGTTCAGAACTTTCCTCTTGATTGCTAAAATCTTGCTTGGTTCTTTATAAACGTAAAATTTGCTGACTTTGATCAGTATGCAACATTGTGTTATCTGTAAGACTGTTTAACTTTCTGCAGTGAATTCTAGATGAAACTGTTTTCTTCTGATGTCAGAAAGTGCACTGGGTGCATCAAACAAACTATGGTACTTTGAAACATTCTCAAAACATAGATTTAAGATCTAAAACAAGCCAAAATTTCACAGGTAAGCTTTCTCACTTTCAAATCCTGGAAAGAAATTCCCCTCCGAACAGTCAGTTCAGCTGCCTAGAAACTTAACAGTATGCCTTGCCTTTTTAAGCTGCAACAGAGGAAATGATTAAGGAAGCATTAAAACCTAAATGCACCATAAAAGGTATCTGCCGGAAAACAAGCTGCTATTTGCAGTCAGGAAAGTATGTTATTCACACAACATAAAGAAACAGCAGCATTGTTCTCTAAACGTTTCTAACCAAACATGCTTGTCACATGAACCATGAACAGAGGTTGGCATTTCAGAGTCTCTAACTAGCAGAGTTTATTTCAGGAACTTGAATAAGTGGGGCAGTATCTCTCCACTGACAAAAAACATGAATCAAAATTCTAAGAAGATTCATGCCCCAGTTTTATTTTGTTGGGGATTTTTCACCCTTTATCTTATGCCAGAAAATCCTTACAACCCCTTCAATTTCCTGATGCCTGAATTGATTTTTTTTGGCAGTGCTTATTTTCTTACTGGCAAGAAAAACTGAAATTCTCTGCCTTGTTTCTTTTTGTGTTTTCTGTCTTCTCTTCTGTTTTCCGACTAATACCCCATTCTGTTAGTCATCCCACTCTTAACCTTTCAGAACACATCTAATGGTGCAAGTTAGCAGCCATTCTAGTATCTTAGCCCGCCAGCATTTAACACTGCCAGGAATGGGCATAAAATACTGATACAACTGATACCTACTATTGGATTTTTCACTCTCTCCAGGTAATCGTAGCATGATTTAGAATTCAATACTAGAGAAAAATTCCTACAAACTTTTCTTAAAGCTCTTTTGTTGTAAGAAAAAATTAAAATGGACCAGGGAAATAGTAGTCAATGAAAATGAGTATTCCAGTGTAAATTGGATTTGATCAAACTGATGATGTATTTGCACTCTGCATAAGTGCAATACATTTTGCATGGGATTTTCTTATTCAGCTCATAAAAGCAAGGAAGGAAGGCCAATGTGCACACAATGTGTGTGATGAAAAACACAGTGCAAGTGAACAGTGAATGCAGCAGGGCTGTGCAAAACTGATGTGTACTAATCTTTGCTTCAAGAGTTGACAGCCTCACCAAGTGAGATCAGATAAGGCAACTCTCAGAGCTCCTAGAAAGAAGTCTCTATTCTGTACAGTACTAGTTTAATAAAAGGTTTTACAGATTAATATATTCATATTAAAATCATGCTACTATTATCAGGAGAGATTGAAAAATCCACTTATAAAATACAAGACCAAGCATGGGGATCTAAGACATTAATGATGGCAGCATTTAAGCTTTCATTTGTAATAAATATATATGCATTAGCCTTTACGCACCCTCCACATGGGAGCTTACTGTAAACAATTTCAGTGCCATCTTCCTGAGTCTGCAGATAGATAGATCCATGGCCTCTACTGCTGCTCATCATAGAGTGAAACTAACAAGTTTTTGGGAACTGTCAGTGCTACTATTCAAAAGATCATGGGTAAACATCAAACTGCCAGTTTTTAATCAATTTTATGCTGCTTCTGCTTGGGAAAACTGTGCTGGAACGCTTGGGAGAGCAGGAGAGGTGGAAAGTAGAGCTGTTGAAGGGTAAGGCCTCCCACACCCAAAAAATGGAAGATGGAGTGGGAAAGAAAAATGAAAAACTTCCTCCACCCTCTACCCCCACCACTGCTCACAGCAGCCAGGAGGCTGTGGGAAGATTAAGTTAACATTGATCTACACAACTGGCAGAAGTTCTGGAAGGAAGAGAAGAGACAGAAAGCTCTCTTTCCTTTCCAGCAGCTAGAAGGCAACTTTATAATTCACCTGTCTGCCTCAAGAGGATATGAAAGGTGGAGCCATGAAGCAGGGTTCAGGAACAACATATATTGGTAGAAATCCCAGCACTCTATTTTCCCAGTAGCTAAAGGGACACTATATGCTACTGTAAAATAGATATTAAATATTTAATAATAATAATAATAATCTACACAATACTAATAATCTAAACATATGAATAAGGATTTTTAGCATGACAGTTGTGAAGTCCATAACTTCCGTGACTGATTGTCATCATCACCACGTCTGGGGGTTTTATTTTTAATATCTAACCTTTCACTTTTGCGGACTTCTGTGTGCACACGCATAATAAGTGTTTGGGAGGGTTAATGTGATTATTAGCTTTCAAATACATTTCACTGAGAACAGCAAAAACTTATGCCATGCATTGCATGAAAAAGGCTTATCTACAGCATAACATAAAAATGTAAGAATGGCCACACTGGGTCCATCTAGCCCAATATCCTACTTTCTGATGGTGGCCGATGCCAGATGCTTCAGATGGAATGAACAGAACAAGGCATTATCGAGCAATCCATCCTGTCATCCAATTCCAGCATCAGACGGTCAGAGGCTTAGGGACATACAGAGCACAGGGTTGCATCTTGGACCATCTTCGCTAATAACCACTGATGGGCCTATTCTCCATGAATTTATCGAATTCTGTTTTGAACCCAGTTATATTTTTGGCCTTCACAACATCCCCTGACAATAAGTCCCACAGGTTGACTGGAAGTTGTATGAAAAAGTACTTATTTATGTTTTAAACCTGCTGCCTATTAATTTCATTGGCTGAACTCTGGTTCTTCTGTTATGTGAAGAGGTAAACAACATTTCCTTATTCACTTTCTCCATGCCATTCATTATTTTATAGACCTCAATCATATCTACCCCTTAGTCATCTCTTTTCCAAGACGGACAGTCCCAATCTTTTTAATTTCTCAGGTGGAAGTTGTTCCATACACTTAATCATTTTTGTTGTCCTTCTATGTACCTTTTCCGAGATAGGGGATCAGAAGTGCATACAATGGTCAAGGTGCAGGGGTGTACTATGGATTTATATAGTGGCATTATGATATTTGCTATCTTTGCAAAGGCTGTGCTGACTCTTCCCCAACTTATCATGTTTCTCGGTGTCTCTGATATTTCTGTCCTTTACTATAGTTTCAACCAATTTCCTTGATACTGAAGTTAGGCTGACTGGCTTATAATTGCCAGGATTGTCTCTGCAGCCTTTTCAAAAAAATTGGCATCACTTAGATCATCCTCTGTACCAGATAACTGGAGGTAAGCAATAGGTTATATTCCACAGTTAGTAGTTCTGCAATTTCATATTTGAGTTCCTTCCGCACACTTGGGTGAATACCTTCTGGTCCTGGTGACTTATTACTGTCTGATTAATCAATTTATTCCAAAACCTCCTCTACTGACACCTCAATCTAGGACAGTTCCTCAGATCTGTCAGCTAAAAAAGAATGGTTCAGGTGTGGGAATCTCCCTCACGTACTCTGCAGTGAAGACGGATGCAAAAACTCCATTTAACTTCTCCACGATGAAAAAGGTATGCACAAATTGCTATGAACTGAAATCAGTATGTTTTGCCCAGCTGCACGTGTCACACATGCTCTAATAGAAAATGATACATACACAAAGGGCACATTCATGTGAAATCAGTAAGAAAAAGCCCTACTTTAATTTTCTAGATGAAAGGTCTATTGAGTTAAAGAAATACCTTTGGAGGATCAGCTGCTCATAGGGGAGCACAGTTCTCTTCAGTAGAGTACATTTACATAGATTCCAAATTGCTGAATACCTGACAACAGCTGACCTAACATTTCTGAATCAGAATCAGAAGTGAGAGACAACATTTTGAGATGCAATTTAAGCAGAAATAGTGGCCACAAAAATGCCAGCACTTCTTCCTCCCAGCAGGAGTTCATATCATCAAGAGACACGCTCAGCTCCTATTAAGTGGTTTTAAATACCATTCAGTGGAATCTTTTTACAGGGAAGAAATATTTTTACCACAACAAATACAGATTCACTTATCGCAACAGCAATTTGAACATTGCCACAAACTGAAACAATGCAAAGCTTTCAACCTGCAGCACTCACGATGAAGTTTTACTATATTAGGCTTACATGCAAGTGGGCTCCAACAGTACTTAAAAATAATTGATAACTTATGCTCTTTAGTAAGTTTTATTAAGTGACTTCTAGGAGGGGCAAGTTTATGCAGAGTGCAAATATGTCATCAGTTAGATCAAATCCAATTTACACTGGAATACTCAAATGCTTTTCATTGACTACTACTTCCCTGGTCCATTTTAATTTTTTCTTACAACAAAAGAGCTTTAAGAAAAGTTTGAGATCCAAGGATGGATGATACTACACAACAGTGAAACAATTGCTCTTTATTTGCAATTTGTGTCCACTTCACATATCAACAGAACGGAAAACAATCGTGAAGTCATTTTTGCTAATAAAACAACATCTCTAATTGTTCAGATAAACTTTAGAGAAATGTTTAAAGTGAATATGTTCATAACTAAAGCCAATAAATGTATTTTGCTGAATCCTGAAAGCATCCAAAAAGTGCTTAATACACATAGAATTTTAAACTCAGAATCAGCCTTTCTTCAAGGATAATCTAATCTCTCATGATATACCTACATTATTTTATATACACACTTTATTATATACACAGATTCCCTTTTCCCCTATCCTCATCTCTCACTACACACAAAAATTTACTTACAAAATTAGCAAGGGCCAAACTGTGCACACAATTATACCCATACAATCCCACTGAAGTTAACAGGTATAGCTGAGGGCAGAATTTTGCCTTCTAAGTACTGTTAAAACTCTTCTGAGTATGCCTTCTTTACACAATTATTCACCACATAAATTAGGGAAGTTTGCGGTGGAGGGAAACACATTTGGACTTCGTAGCAGTTCAGAGTAGCTCATATGTGCAGACTGTCAGCTTTCCTTATTCTTTCTGAAGGGACTAGAGAAGAGGCCATGCCAGACAGTTCATAAGAAAATCAGCTTCAGAATGCCAAAACCCAAATTGAAAACAAGTTATTTCATTTTAAATCTTTAAAAAATATACAGTAATTCCTTGAGTGATGGAGTGTGGTGTGTTCATACTTCAAATTAAATGAATTATTATAATATATTTGGACTAAATAGATAAAATAATACATAATATATCAAACTGATTTGGTTTAAACACACATTAATGAAGTGGATACGGTCCAGGTGATACTGTCTCTACTTAATGCACTTTATCTTCCAAGAATGCAGAGTTTAGCTCAAGAAAGGCCAGAAGGGAACAATATGTCTTCATCAAAAGGCATTTACTTGTTAAGGTTAGTCATTTTCCATGAAAGTACCATACATCAGACAGCTGTATTCTTTCAACACATTAAATGTTTATTCTTATTATCAGATTCATGAGGTTTTATGCATTTAGCAGCTCTTATTATTGAATCAGTTATCAAGGATTCCCTGGTTCAGCATAATGCAAAACTATACAGAGGTTTCACTAAACTCAGAAAATGTCCTTGCACTAAGTTTAGAAATAAAGCTCTTTCATTAGTTCTGTAGAAAGCTGTAAGTGAACAAAACAAAAAACCTGCAACTTTGCAATGATTTGCAATCAGAGACCAACCTCAGGAAACTTGTTTCCTAGACCAGCAGACAAACAACAAGGTCAAACAGTCAGGGTGAAATTCTGGCCTCGCTGAAGTCAACAGCAAATCTCCACTGACTTCAGTGGAGTCAAGATTTTGCCCTTACTTTGAAAGGGACGCGAATAAATTCATCAATGGAGAGGCATTAACGGTATAATTGTAACTGCAGAGACAAATCCCATAATGACAGCTATTTGGGTGAAGGTACACTGGTGAAGAACATTGGGAAGGTATGGAGCCCCCTCAGTAGTCATGGGAACTTTGACCACATTCTGAAGCCTAGTATGATCATATTCCCCAAGAACAGAGAACTCTTCAGTCCTAAAAGGCAAGAATCATCATCAGAGAATCATGGCTGCATTTGAAATGAGTATGGGCATACCCTTAAACAAATCCTTTCTGGAAATTCATTTGAACATTTTTCTAAAGGATTTATTTTTTTAATTGCTGAAATGCTTTGTCATGACTGCACATATGCAATTCACTAAAATCTCAGCAGAAAAAACTTGCCAGTCAAGAGCCTGGAAAAACACAGATTGATCCTGTGAAAGGAGACCATGATTTGGGAATATTCAAACAAGTTATCACACTTCTACTAAAAAGGTGAGCAGGTGCCAGTAAAACTAAATATAGAAGTCAACATTTTGTGTTTTACCCACAGATACTCACGTTACTTGGGTAACAGAATATTTGAATGGTGTAGCTTTTCCAGAGAAGTACTGTTACCAAACAAGTGTGGGATAAGAAATTATAAGAATGGTATCTAAAAGTGAATCTAAAAAGTGTAAATTAACATAGGCCTTTATTTGACAGAAGATGGTACTAATTACCAAAGGATTAATCCTCTGCTCAGATATAACAATGCACAGCCAATCAATAAAAACCAAACACCAATAAGCAGAGGTCTGTAGACAAGTATTACTTCTGCATTTTATCATATATAAATGCCAACAAATCATCTGGAAAGCAGTCTAGGAAAGAACTGGCAACCAGCACTGTGGGGCCTGAGAGCACATTCCAGGTTCTCTGTGATTGCACTACACGATGTTAAACATGAATGTTCAGTACTCTCTCTTTTCTTCTCCCTGTCCTCTGGTATTTATGAATGCATGATGGTTTCAGTGCAAAAAGATCTCTTACTGTTTCTAAAACATCTTCACAAGTTTCAGAGCACAAGGAGAATGCTGGATAGGATATTGAAAATGACCATAATAAGAGCCACCTTGCATACTCTCCAGTTCTGTCACCCATAGACTAAGCAGTAGTTTACTCTGCAAGTTATGCCACTGAAATCAATAGGACTACTTGTGGACAAAGGTTCTAGTCAACATAAAGGAGGAAGAATTGGGCCCTTAGTCTGAAAGCATGAGGCAAGTACCACTGCTGCAGTTGAAGACCGATGGGGGAAAAGAACCATCAAGGTTAAGAAGCAAAATTTGCTATAAATTATGAGGGCTGAATATAAGTATGGCAGAAGAGACTAACTGTCCAGAAATCTTCTGGGCCACACACAGAGTCTGGAAGCATTTTAATATTATCCTTCCCTATTTTCATCTCCTTTATTTATTTTCTTATTTCCCCCTCCCTTTTTTTTTAAATTACTATTGCCCAGGAAAGTTGGGCTCCATTATTATTTCTGCCATTTCTCAACAAATACATCATTAGTTTCTGAAATGGTGATTGCTTCCAGTGAATGAGGACTTGTCTAACTTAGAAAACTCGCACTGGTGTAATTAAATTGATCTAATTATACCATTTTAGCACTCTTAAACCAGTTTATATATGCCTGTATGAATCAGTGTTTCCCAAACGGTGAGTCTTGACCCACAAGTGAATCATAGGAAGGGTCTAGCAAGGTTGCTTGTCATTGCCGCCCTCCCTCCATGTCATTCCCTACCCCGTGCATACCCAGGAAGCACTCCCCTATGACAAGGGCAAAAGGGGCAATTTACCTCAAAGCTCAATTTGACAGGGTTCCCAAACTGAGTGATATTGCAATCTGGTGCACAGGGTCATAGTGCCACTCAGTTTTGGCCTGTCCACCCTTCTGTCATGATGGAGTGGGGACCATGTCAAACCTGAGTGGCGCTGAGACCCCATGCAACAGGAAGCAATGCCTGAAGTGGGGAGCCGGGCCCAGTTGGGTTGGCGCGGGCTTACTCCTAAGACCACCACCAGGAATTCTCCAAACCAGCTGAGGAAGGCAGGACAGGAAGCTGGGAGGTGCTAGCAGTGTAGAATGCATATAATATTGTGTTTTTCTTTCATGTTGGAATTTTAAAAAGTTAAAATATAGTAAATAGCAGTTACTACACTTACATACGTACCCTCTCTCTGTATAATATATGTAATGGTCTGTCACCTTAATAAAAAGCCTGGGAACCACTGGTTTAAATAGCTCTTGAGCCATTTTAGATTAAACACATTAAATTGTATTCCTCATTTTCTAGGTGCTCAACCTGAGACATCTGAAGCCTGATATGCAGAAGTTCTGAGCCCTCACAACTGCAACTGAAGTCACTGGAAGCTGTAGATACTCAGCACGCATGCCAAGGCAAAGTGATTCAGAGAATTGAGGACAAGGTAGGGAGCAAGGAGGCCTGAGTTCTAATTCTGGCTCTGTATTGATTCTTTGTGTAGCCTTACACAAGTCACTCTGTCATTCTGTCTGCTTCCCAGTCTGTAAAATAGGGATGACGATGATGCATACCAACTTACCTTCCAGGTGTGCTCTCATCAGCAAATGCCTGTACAGCGCTTTGAACGAATAAAAAACTCAGAAAAATCAGTTCCTACGTATCTCAAATTGGGCAGCAATCACTGAGGTGCCCAAAGTTAATGAAGACTTTTGCACAGTGGCCTCAATCTCCCTGTTTCGCAGCTCCTCATCTGTGCAATGGAAATTACATTACTGTCTCACAATGGAGTTGAGTAGATAAATTCATTAATGCTTGTGAACCTCAGATATTACAGGGCTTAGTACCGTAGGAAAGCACATGGGAAACTAATCACTTCATGCAGGGTTTGGACGGTGTGCATAAGACATTGCATAATGAGGAAAAAACAACTATTACATAGTAATAAATAATACCCATCTCTTATATAGCGCTTTTCATCGTTAGAGCTCAAAGCGCTTCACAATCTGCTTTATTCCCAAAGCACTATCTACCCTGTGCACTGAATGAGGCAGAGGTCCTGTGGAAGAAACAGTAGGTGATCATGTAATTAAAGACTGTTTCATAATGCACATGCACAAGGTGGCAAAGGCTGTACAGGGATCCTCAAATCAGGCATTTCTTAACTTTCAAATGAGGTAGATTTTGCAACCTCAGTAACTTTTTTAGTTAGGGGTTTTTACTTGGGGAAGTAGGAGAAAGAGAGAAAGAATGATTGCAGGCAGAAAGAGCACACTGGTACAACACTTTTAAAAACTTTTCTAAAGCTAAAGGTCCACTGAAAAGCAAAATATATTTTCTTGTTAATTTAAAGTAAATACGTACTATTACTTTGGCTCCGTATGTATCACCAGTAATCTACCTGCAGACTAAACCTCCTCTTTTTCCTATCCTTTAAAGGCATCTATGGTGAGCTTTTTTCTCCCTCCCAGGGCTTCTCAGCACCTTGCAGGATTAGGCATTTAATGCCCCTTCTGTTCCTGTTGAAATCAAGGGGGACGGGGGGAGGTACTAGCAGTCAATAAAGCTCTTTGGAATCCATCTGGATGAGACACTCTACAGAAATGTGAGATCCTTATCAGAAAGACAAGTAACCAGCACTTTGAACCTTGGCAATTTAAGCAAATGCACACTGATTACAAGGCACTTGAGCACACAATTTAATGTAAGTATATAGAAAAGAATAGCTCCTGAGAGTTGATACTTCTAGTTTCAAACATACAGGAGAAAATATAAGTCCCCAAGAGTAATTTTTTTTTTAATAAATAGATCACAACAGATATAAGCAAGACTCTAAAACCCTTGCCCAAATACAAACTTGCACTAGTTTAGTTAGTTAAAGTGATTCAAAGCCAATGCAAAATTCTACGCAGAGACTCATTTTAGTTTGAAAGTGGCTAAATTCAGTTTAGCTTAAATCTGTTTCTAACTAACCGAAATAATCCTGGTTTAAACTAATATACGAGTCCCATCCACACAGACTTCTGAACCAGTTTAACAAAATCAGTTTACAAATCACACCTTAAGTTAAACTAATATAACTCTGTATGTAAAGAAGCCTTATACCTGCCCATGACTTTTTGTCTATGATCTTAACAACATGCAGATTTCTTCTCAGTACTGACCATTTTAAGTGGGTGGCCAGCTTTGTTATCACCTTTTTTCTTATGTATAATTTATGGAGAAGAATTCAGTTTTTCTAAAGCCCTTCTTTACACTACATAAGCATCAAACAGAGAAAATGTTTTCAAATAGGAAAAAACCCTCCTTTCGTAGACGATTGGAAAAAATTGTTTCTTGTCTCTCCAGAATGACCAGTTGCTTTGATTCAGCCTCAGTCAACCTCAAAGATGTTAAAAAAATATGTTGCAGAGTGCTAGCAAAGTGGTTCATCACATTAAGTTACACATAGCTGAATGCACCAAAACAAATAAAAGTCCAGTTCTTACAGCCATGTTGGAAGTGAACACAAATGAACATCATATTTGTGACCTGGACAGCAAATATCGACATTTGTCTTGGGGCCAGAGTACTTTACATACTGCCCACATAACTGTCATCTGGTATCACACCAACACACAGGTCCTTTAGAGAAGTGGTTCTCAACGAGGGGGTACGCATACCCCTAGGGTATGCAGAGGTCTTCCTGGGGGTACATCATACTCACCTAGATATTTGCCTAGTTTTACAACAGGCTACATAAAAAGCACTAGCAAAGTCAGTACAAACTAAAATCTCATACGATGACTTGTTTATACTGCTCTATATACTACATACTGAAATGCAAGTACAATATTTATATTCCAAAGAACTTGTTTTAAAATTATATGGTACAAATTAGAAAGTCAGCAATTTTTCAGTCATCGCATGAATGCTGTGACACTTTTGTATTTCTAGGTCTGTTTTGTAAGTCAGTAGGTTTTAAGTGAGGTGTAACTTGGAGGTATGCAAGACAAAGCAGACTCCTGAAAGGAGTATAGTTTTCTGGAAAGGCTGAGAGCCACAGCTTTAGAGACAAATCAGATTAACAAATCAAAGATGGGCAAGCAGTATGTATGTAACAATATTTGTATTATCTATAGAGAAACTGTGCCAGGAGGGAGAGGAACAATAGGCACTAATCATTGTGTTACAAATAAAGGATACAATGAAGTGCACTGAAGAAAATACAGAAAAGTCCTAGAGTGACTTAGCAGAAAATGGTAAAAGACTGGTCCAGTTTACATATACAAAGGTTTGGTATAAAGAAATGAGGCAGATAAGAATAATAATGTTTAAACTGCAAAAAGTGAAGGATACACATTTTAGGCATTTACTGCAAATGTATAAATAAATTCAGAAACAATATACCAGCATGGATGCTTGGTGACTTTTATTGATATTAAATAAAGGAAAGAAAAACATTTTTGTTGAAGGGAGGTGATGATGATAGTTAAAGAAAGGGCTAAAGCCATGTACAGGAAAAAAACCTCATCTTACTTCAATGAAAGAATATCTACAAAATCCTATCAACAACTTGCTGACAGATATCATTTACACAGTAATGGAAAAATTGTTTCATCTACCCCAAAGACACAAGATTAGAGTTTAATATAGCCTTCTCTAAAGGGGTACACCTTTTCTTCAAATGCAATCACGTTCTTTTGAGCACTGAAAATGTTGCATTCTCCTTCTTTCCTATAATGTTTTTCACTTTGATTTCTTTGTAATGCCACCACCTTAACGAGATATGTTGCTGTCACTTCCCCCCTCCCCCAATATCTGCAGTCAAGATTATTAGCATATTCTAGCCTCCTGTCATGAATAGATACACTTTTTCCCCAACTTATAAATATACTTAGCACTTATATAGCAGTTTTCATCCATAGCTTTCAAAGAGTTTTACAAAGTGTTGTCAGATGGGGCAACAGACACAGATGGGTCAAATGATTTGCTCACAGTCACACAACAAATCAAAGTCCCCCACTCTGGTGCCATATCCAATGGACCACTCTGTTTCACTTATCAATTTTTATGACATATGGCTCTGCTTTAAAGATGAAATATTGGCCTATGATTTTATGGAAGTAAGGGCTGCATTATCCCATTCAACGGCATATGCTAGCTCTGCACTGGTTCAGACAATTCCAAGGTATAAGATATAAGAGGTGCAGACAAGCTCCACAATCAGAATCTGTGCAACTGCTCAGCAGGCAGGAGGCCCCTGTGGATCATAGACCATGTCCTTCCCACACAGTCAATGCAGGTTTCTCTCACTACACAGAGTAGAATCATGAGGAGAAAGAAAGGCTAGAGCAATGTCCCATTCCCCCTAGTTAATATCCTTGACCAATGCAGAGTTTTCACTGAAAAGAGTTTTGCAGGGATGGCTGGGGAAGCAGTAATCTCCTTTCCCTCCACAACCAGGACAGATGTTTCTGCAGACCTGTACACATTCCCAGGCTACCTAGTTCTTCCCAGACTATGCATTACATCTGAAATTTGGCCTTCAGTTCTTAGAAGAGGACATAATATTATTTAGTCATGACCCTGAGTCACCTAGAGTTTCTTGCCTCCTAGATGCAGTGGCTGGAAAGAAGCCAGCAGTCCTTAAAGCCATGCTGAAGCTGATTATACTCATAATCATAGACTGACGGATCTGAAAACTAAGTTCCACAAATTAGGATCTATGCTAAAGATCAGCTTCTCAAGCGAAGCTGACTCAAAAACATTATTTGTGAAAATTAAAGACAACCTCCTTCCCCATAAAAGTAGTTTCCTACAGATTTGAAGTGAGGCACATCAGAAGGCTGGTGTGAAGAAACTTGTGCATGCTGGCTGAGGCAGCACCAGTTATGAGAATAGATTACTTCAGTTTTCTATTACAGCAAACTGCACCTTTTATGAGAACTGTTTGCTTTAAGAAAAAAAAAAAATACTAGTGATATCACACTTAAGGCAAGGCAGACGGTGCCAGATTAGGAAATTCAGTGAATCACAGGAAACATGCAACTCACATAGGAAGGTTTTTGAGATTGTTGGGTGTGATTTGGAATCCGGGGGGGGCGTGTGAAGAACAGGACAGATCCGTAAAATGAATGTGAACTGAAGTAACACCAGTGCACTGGCTCAGATGAAAACAGCTGTTGGGAGTATATGGGGGAAATTAAAACCTGTAGATAAGGATAGGGTAAGGAGTCAGGCATATGCAGGGAGGGGAAGGAATCTCTACAGAATCCAGCAATCAGGAAGGAAACAGCAGCTAGAAGAAGCTGATGGGTGGATAAGGAGGAAATAATATTAAGCAGAGAAACAGATAATGCCTAAAAGGGGCAGGGGAAGGGGGAGGGGATGATCATGAAGACAAAACACAGGAAACAAGGCAAAACTCCAATAAAGCAATAAGGAGTTCAGTTAGAAGTTTCCAAGATATATCAAAAATAAATAAAATAGACAGTACAGGCAAACAGGTAATAATACAGCACAAGCTTGACATGAGAAAAGTCAGAAAGGGATAAATATTGAGGAGTATAACTTTGCTTTTAGGAAATCTCAGTGTAGAAGAGAGACTAGTAGCTTTAGACATACAGAAAAGTTTGGAGGTAAATGGAATAAGACATCATGGAAGGAACTACTGTTGAGGTACAAAGATTAGATAGTGAAAGAGGAGGACAGATATCTAGTTCTCACACTAAAGACAGGAGAGCCCAAGTTTAGCCTCTTGTTCTCTGAATCAACAGAATTTCTGAGAGTTGCAGAAATGTTGCCGAAATACCCAGGGCAAGGAAAAGATTGTGTTTTCTGCTAATATGGTGTTACCCTACAGGCTGAAGCAAATTAAAATTGCACTCCTAAGGGGTACATATACTAGTTTATGTTTTTAGCTGCAAAGCATGAATTCCTAAAAGATCAGGTGTTCCCAAGCAGGAAGAGGGATTAAATGATCTAGATTCTGACCATCTACAACTTCTGAAGTTCCCTCCATCATGCAAGATCAGGATTATTATTCTTGTTGTTATAGGATTTTTTTTTTAAAAGATTTTATTTTTGAAAAGCCACTTTAAAACAAAACAAACCACTAAAGTAGTTTGGGTTGCTCCAAAACTGGGCTGTGATTAACATCCTGAAGTCATTTATTTTGTGACCTTTTAGTGCTAGGTTAGCATGCTAAACCCCACCGGGAATCAGGGATTCTGCCTCCCAATGGTATAGAGGTCCCATTTCCAGCCCTTTGGGGCTGTGAGATATCACTTTTTGCAGATGTGACAATTTAATGTACTGAAAAGCTGTTACTTGCCCTGGATTAAATCTTGCCTATCCTGGGATACAGACAGGTGTATTGCGGGGAAGGTCAATATTTTAGAGAAGAAAACATTGCTCTGTCAGCTTTTTTTTTTTTTTTTTTTTTAAATTGTACCTGTTAAATTTTAGCATGAGTTCAGGGCACTGGGACTGAAGGGTGTATATATGAATTCATCCTCCATTTACGTAGTACATAGATTTACAATGATCCAAGCATTTCACAATAAAACAATTAGCAAAATCCATCTCTAATTAACAATTACCCTTAAGTGAATGATATTGCTCGTGAGCATTAAAAAAATGATTCATTCTTTTTCTTCTGGATAAAATACAGCATGTTGACCTCTAATTTAAATTGGTTGGTTTTTTTTTAACTAGTGGTTTTGATATGCATAAGGTAGGAGAGAAGACAATGAGGCTCACTTGCAGCCTTTGTTAATACTTGGCAAGAATATACTGTAATACGTACATGAACGAATCTTAGGAAATAGCAGTCATCTAAGTACATACATACACACAATACTGTTTTCCTCCACACCATTCCCACAACAGGAGATGCCATGTTTCATTGATGTTCTTCAGTACTGCCAATGCCAAAAATTCAAAAAATCATGAGTCAAACTGTCAAACAGATAGTAGGAGTTAACAGAACAAAAGTACTTTATATCTGTTTTGACTGTAAGGGGTTAACAAGTTCAGTAAGCCTGGCTGTCACCTGACCAGAGGACCAATCAGGGGACAGGATACTTTCAAATCTTGAGGGAGGGAAGTTTCGGCTGTGTCTGTTAGTTTTGTTGGTTGTTCTTCTCGGTTCTTGTAAGAGACCAGACATGCAACCAGGTTTCTCTCCCACATCTCTCCGTAACAGGCGCTATAACGTTCGAATAGTAAAAAGTTTAACCCTTTAAGGGTAAAGATAGACAAGGTTTAGCTTATGTTTGTTTTTTACTTTGCAAATGTGCATTTGGCTGGAGGAGTTTAATTGTTTATTTGACTGTAAGGATTTCAAACTGTATTTTGCTGAAAGGATTTTAATTTGTACTCGTTACCTAGGTGGGAGTATTTCCAGTGTTATGCTGAAAACCACTGTACCTGATCCATCTTAAAATTTAACAAAATAACTTTACTGTTATTCTCACTTTAATTACAAAGTTTTTCTTGATTTAAAACCCATTGTTTCTTATTCTGGTGAGACCCCAGGGACTTGGGTCAGGATCCGACCAGGAATTGGTGGGGAAAGGAGGGAAGGGGAGAGAGAAGTAATTTTTCTCGTCTGGGAGAGGCAACGGTGGGGGAAAGGGTTTACTTTCCTTGTGTTAAGATCCAGAGTGTCTGGGTCTTGGGGGGGTCCCCGGGCAAGGTTTTGGGGGGGACCAGAGTGTACCAGGCACTGGAATTCCTGGTTGGTGGCAGCGTTACAGGTTCTAAGCTGGTAATTGAGCTTAGAGGAATTCATGCTGGTACCCCATCTTTTGGACGCTAAGGTTCAGGGTGGGGAATTGTACCATGACACAGACCCTTAAAAAAATCCATGAGAGTTGAAAAGATTAAATCGTGGAATTTGGTCTGTCTGTGTTTTGAACTCCCTGACTACAGCCAATATGTGTGAGATAATGAATAGTCAGAACTAATTCTGTCTTGCACATTGATTCCAGCTCACTCTGCTTCTCCAAAATCCATACCTGCCAACATCTTCTGTCAAAATAAGCAGCAGATCTTTAATTTGCATAAAATTAGAGAAAAGCATATAAAGTGTTTCTGATGCTGTGGAAGGTTTCCAACTTCTCCCAAAACTCAAAAACATCATCTAAATAATTCTGTCTCCCCGCCAGCTCCCTCTCCACTACTCGGCAGGCCTTTTGTCTGTTTTAAGCTTGACCGTCCTGTTTTATCAAGGTTTGTCTGCCGTCTGTTACTGGTATAAAACTAGATATGGTTTTGCCCAGCATCGGAAATGGAGGATGCTATTTTGAAGTGCAAGACATGTTGCTTCCGCGGGCATCCTCCAGAGGCAGAGTAATGTAGGCATCGTCGGCTCATGACATTCCTGGATGTACTGGAATGTCCAGTATTGATATTCTGGGGATGCATGAGTGGCCACCTTACTATCCATCAATTATCCATTCCTACATCAATCAGTTCCGCACCTCCAGCCCTGTGAAGTGCATCTGCCCTCAGCTCCAAATCAATCATTTTTTCCCCCCTCAAGCCTATATCAATTCTGCCCACCCAGTCACAGAACTGTCGTTGGTCTCCTGCTGTTGTGGATGTTGTATACCAGTGGTTCTCAATCTGTGGTCCATGGACCCCTGGGGGTACACAGACTAAGATTTCCATAAGGGTTGACACTTCTATTTGAAATTGTGTTTAGGGTCCGCAAATTAAAAAAAAGTTTGAGAACCACCGTTCTACATCTTAGGACAAACCAGGCATTGGATAAAAGAAGTGCCAACACCCCTCCAGTCATATGGGGAGAGAAGGAGAGTGAAAGATGGAGAGGGTCTAGGGATTTTTCCACTCCCCTCCCAGTCCCGGGACAATTCCAACAGCAGTCCTCTTCTGCCCCTTCCCAGCATGAGGCTGATGGAGAAACAGGAGGAAAGGAGCATAGATGAGCTGACAAACTTTTACAAGGGAAGAGGAAGGAGGGAGCAGAGCCATCCTGAGCTGCTAGGCTCTGATTCCTCCTTATGAAAGTGATATCAACTGCTCTTTGCCCCCAGAACAATTCTGCCAGCCCTTAAGGGGACAGAGAGAGCACTGCCTGCAGCAGTTGTGACTGCCTGTCCATCCCCAGGAGGCAGGGAGTAGCTAAGGCAGACAATCAGAGGGAGTTTTCTCTGGGCAAGCCTGAAAATCACATAAGACTGATATTTTTGCATCATGGTGTGACTGCTTGCAGCATGTGCCAAAATCACCCGCAAGAGTGAGCAATACTAATTCATTCTGAATGTTATTCTTTGAGTAACAGATCACTACAGATCAAGGGACCAGCCTAAATAACTCCTGTTGTTCTACATTTTAGGACAAAAAAGTAATGAAGAAACAAACAAACCACAGGATTATCCCATTTTGTTACATTTAAATGACTACTGTGACAATGAATAGCTACATTAAAAAGAAATCTTCCAGAATCAAAACTTGGTTTCCTTGCTTTGTTTGAATTAGATAGTGAAAACCTGGCATTGGATAGAATAAGTCAGCAGAGCTGAGGCTTGATTCTGCTTAAATTCCACATGCAACCACACAAATCTGTGCAGAGTGCCAGTCAGACCTCACGAGTTAAGCAGAGTCAGGCTATGTAAGCATCTGAACAGAAGAAGAAAACACCCAGGTGCTGCAGGAAGAGATGTTGTGATTCAATCTGTTAGAATTAAACCAGAACACTAGCACAGATGAGGTATAAAACATTGGCCTTAACCATTGGTGGTCATTAAAGATCCTAGATGCATGGTCCAAAAATTTCCCTTGCAGTTTCAACTAAATACAGTGGCCTTTACTTCCCGCTCTGAAATGTTGCTATACAGTCTTAAAATTGCCTTATTCCCCTCCAGAAGTTGCTACATTTCAATGGTACATGAAGCAATCCCTGGCTTAGTTTGTAAAATGCTCAAGGATGGTAGGTGCTATATAAGATAATTATTGTACACTGGTGCACAAATCAAGTTTCCTGCACAACTAGCTATTGCATTTGTACAAGATATATTTAGATATGTAGGCACATGTTCAAATGTAAGACTGAGCACTGATTGTGATAACCTTACAAAAATAAGAGTTCATGGCCCTTTCTGCAGTTTTTCAATACGCTAATACGACAGAAAATTGTTTGGTGTATAATGCATCCATCTGAGACTTTCCAGTGCAGTGTGATGTTTATTTATCTTGATGTTTATTTACTGCTAAGGAGATGCTCACTGCAGCTAAAAGACATCAACTTTTCTAAAGTTAAAATCAGTGCAAAGTAAAAACAAAACTGAGAAGACCCTTCTTAGAAATTTGAACGTATTTTCCTTTTCCACCATTTTTTTTTCATTTACCAACTGTAGGTTTTTCTGAATTTCTAATGAAGATTCAAATGAATATGGATTTCTGCAATTCTGAATACCAATGTTTCTGAAAGCATTAGTAATATCAGCACGGATTTAATACCGGAGTTTCATATAGTTATTTACAATTCAAACAGCCAGCAGAGGGAGCAGAAAAGACCAAAATATACTGAGTCAAAGAAAATAAATGCAGTTAAGTTTAAACAACAATAAAAAAAAGCATTGTATGCAGTGTTGCAGCTGCGTTGGTCCCAGGATATCAGAGAGACAAGGAGGGTGAGGTAATATCTTTTACTGGACTAACTTCTGTTGGTGAGAGAGACAAGCTTTTAAGCTTACACAGAGCTCTTCTTCAGGTCTGGGAAAGGTACTCAGAGTATCACAGCTAAATACAAGGTGGAACAGACTGTTTAGCATAAGTAGCTAACACATATTTCAGGGACCATTTGAGGTGAAGTGCCAACACCTCTCCAGTCATAGGGGGTGGGGGAAATGCTGGGGCTGGGGTAAGTGGGTTATAAGTTATTGTAATAAGCCATAAAGCCAGTGTCTCTATTCAATCCATGAGTTTTAGTATCAAAGTTATGAATTTAAGCTCCCAGGTCTGTCATTTGAAAGTGCTGTGCAGCTCTCCTTTGAGGATAAGGACTGAGAGCTCGCATATAGAGGGATAGTTTTATGGAAAGCATTCACCTACAGGTGATAATGGGTTGTTTTTTGGTTTATTGTCATTTAACATTTCCTGTGTGAGCTGGAGAACGTAATGATAAAAAACATTAACATCTTAAAAGTACAAAAGGTGTAAATTCTGTGCTAAGGAAAACATGCCATTTTTTTAAAAATAACAAGAAAATGAACAGATACTATTCTTTAAACAGTGTTATTCATTTAAATCTTATTGACCAAACTATTATTAAACTGAAACCCTGTATAATTTTGAATATTTTCAAGCCTGACACTAAGTTGTGCTATGTTTTTAAATGATGAACATACATTCAGAGAATGTCTGATGGGCATATTTTATAAAGCTAAAAGTAAATTAAAACAAATTTCAAAAAATGTACTGGAAGCTGCTATGTACACTCTATTGGTATTAGAATAACGAATGAGAACAATTTTAAAGCTGAATACGAGGAAGTTTTGGTCTGTACAACAAATTAAGAAGTTGGTAAGAACAAATACTTACTGAGTTTTATCAGAGATAAGTGACTCAGTGGCTTGGGTGTGAAAGTTATATAAACACATACATATACACCCATCCTAGCACTCTAATTTCCACCAGACCAGATTAAATGACAGTGGCTCAAATACCTGATACCACTACCAAAGGCAGGAGGGAGGTCAGTGTGCGTGTTGGGAGACTTCATTACAGTCATAAAGCTTTAATCCAACAAAACACACAAAAAGACTGTCCTACTCTGAAAGGTGGCCAGGTAAAAGTGGCATCTCACTCAAATGGTGTGATCCCAGTGTCCATTTGTTTGCTTCTCCCACCAAGATTCTTGTGCTTTCTTTCACACTGCCCCTTCCACAAGGAATGTGCTCCCTAACTGATCTGTGAGATCACTACCTCCCCAATTTAAGACCTAATTCTGCCGCGATGCCTAAAAGAAATCAGTCAACCAATGATGCTAAGAAACAGCTGATTTATTTATTAAATAAATCACAAGATTTAGAGCCATGAAGTTGTTTAATAGCCAACCTACGTAACTTCATGAGCTTTTTATCACTACCCTGCTCTTCACTGCTCCCAATTCCTCCTACTCCCTGATATACACAGTCTTTTTCAAAAGAAATAAGTGAAAGCTCTTCACAGCAAGGCCCCTGGTGTTCCTACATGTTTGCACAATGCCTAGAACAACAGAACAAGCCTGATACAGCCTTTCAGTGATACCCCAAATCACAAATAATTGTTTATATTACTTCAGTGAAATTTCTACTCCTTAAACAATGCAGAACCAGCACATTTATGAGAGTGAGAGCCAAAGCCTATGCTGGCTACTGCTTCATCAACTACGTTTTAAAGGAAGATTCAATTGCAAAACCTACTTCTGCTCATAGTTACACATCTGAATCACTGCTGAAGACAAACATTTGTCCTACAAAATCTTGATGACAAGTGATGATACATAAGCCAGAGATAAAACAGCTTGATCCCAGGTTGAGTTTCCCATTAGCCAGGCTATCAGAGGCATTCAAGATACTATTTTAGCTAAAATCTCATCTTTCCCCAGCCTTCCACATCCCAATACATCCACCCTTCTCAGATGATTACTGCATAGTAATGCTGTAAGTTTGCCACATTTAAATGCATGACAAATTTGTGGCATCACAACAAAGCATTATTGAGACATGAGGTTGCAAAATATCAGTGTCACAATACAGTGTTTCTACCAGCACAGGTCTCCAGTCTGCAAATACTTATGCATACTAGTAATTTTCTGCATGCGTGTAGTCCCATAGGACACACACATGGAAAGTTGTGTGTGTGTTTGCAGAAACAGCCTCTTGGAAATTCAGACCATTCCACACACAAAAAAAAAAAAAAAACAATTTACAATATCTCAGCTACTGTGGAATTTCCACTGGAGGATGGACCCAAAATTCAGTCTTATGGATTTATTATATTGAATGTTTCCCAAAGTTTACTATTTTATATCCCAAATTATCTTCAATATATAGTTTTAAAACTTTGAAAAACACAATATAATGATAAAAGACATTTACCTGACCCACTGCAAGCTAGTGCAATGCTCTAGTTCTGACAAAACCAGTATGTGGCATGTTTGGTCATCACAGCAGAGCAAGAACCAGCCAGATGTGGCATGAAGTGATACTGCAGGACCTGAAATAAAAAATAATCAGCTTTTAGCTAATATTTTGAATGCCACTATTAGCCTGGTTAGCGTGTTCATGTGGGAGAACAGTGAGGGAATAAATCCCTAGCAACTTCATCTGCATCACAATGTTGAGAACTTCAATTAGGTCACCTCAATGTCTCTTTTCTGAGAAACCCATCCCAATTCCCATAACCTTTCCTTATGTAAACTGCCTTTAGTCATTATATTGTGCAGTTTTTCAAAGATTTTATTTACACCCACATAGTGTTTGGGATAGAAAATAATAAACTTTGAGATATGCATAGTATAATCCATCGAGTCATTATCTTCATTACCCTACACTACCTCACCGTTTTCATAAAAGTAATATGCTTCTTATGGTACTGTAACCCACCGCATGCGGCATTCCAAATGTGGACTGACAAGTGCATTTTCCAAAAGATATAGTTCCACCTTTTGCAATAGCCCCACTAAAGCTGTCTAGACTTTAGTATTTTGTTTGACTTTCTTCCTTTATTTATTAAGAGCTTCTCTGTGAACTGGACTCATGTTTTCAAAATATTTTACATAATAATCCTGCAAATCTTTTTTCTGATGATGTGTGCCAGAGAACTGCCCAACTGGCAGAAATTCTCTGGTTTAGTCTCTTGTTCTCAGACTATTTATTTTAAAATATCTGACTTGTACTGTAAGTATGAATAGCCTTCTACCATCTTTCTCAAAGTGGGAACAGGAATAAAGACAGCAAGAAACCCCATGGGTTTGGCTTTTTTTTTTTTTTTAATTTCTACTTCTACAAGCACTTCTGAAATTAGCTATACATTTTCATAGTGTGATAACACTGTGCATGTGAATATGCATAAACAGCTATATATACACATTTGATTGTATGGCAGGGTGACATATTAATCAACATGGAAAGAAGTGCCAAAGCACGTGTAAGGGAGTCCTTTCCCACACGGATCACATCACAAAAACAACAAATATTCACTATGCTAATTACACTAAAATCAGTGATGAGTTATCAGGCAATGTGGCCCAGTTTTAGCTGGCACCCCTGAAATTTTTTACATACATAAATATAGACATTTTGGAAACAAATAGCTTTTACATGCACCCAAAAAAGTCACCTAGTCAAACTGAACCTGTGACATTAAAAATAACTATGATTCAACATCCTTTTTAAAAAAAATAATGCAGTAATTGGCTGTCAAAACCAGACCCAAAGCGTTTTCACACTAGTACAGTTACAATACCATTGGGGTGGGGGGGGTGATGCAACTCAAGTTCAGTGGAGAAAGTTCAATACAGTTTCACAAATATTTGCACTTGGGTGAAATGAATTTCTCCTAAAACAGAACCAGGGACGCTGGAACAATTTGTATAGTGGGGGTGCTAGCAGCGATTGAACCACACTGTAAACCCTGTATATGATGGAAACCACTTCAAGTCGGGGGGTGCTGCAGCAGCCCCAGGTCCAGCGCCTCGGCACAGAAAGGCCCGATCCAGGCGCCTGGTCACAGAATGGCTAGTTCATGCGGCCCACTTAATAGAACAGGGAGAGGTCCGAGAAAACCCCCGTTTGTCCGTCCTCCCTTCTGTGGGTGCAAACTTTTCCCTCTGCGTGCAACTGACCCGGCGCGACTCCCACCGCCCTTCCCAGAGGGGAAGGGTGGCTGGGCGACGCGAATGCGAAGAGCAGCACGGCCACGGCGGGGGTGGGGGGCAGGCCGGGGGTCGCTCGCGGGGAGGCTGGCACACGGGCGCGCAGGGATAGCCCGCCGCCGGGTTATGAATGGAGCGGTCCTGCAATGCGAAGCCTCGCTCCCTTCACCACCTCGCGGATTTGGCAGCTCGGCGCTGGCTGCCAGCGGCTCCCCCAGCCCTGTGCTCCATTCCCCGGCACTCGCCCTCCTCTCAAAGCTGCCCCCTGTCCACGCTAGCCCTAATACCCCCCCCCCCGCGATAACCTGCCCCACCCCGGCCGCCGGCCCTCCAAGCCACCCCGCCACCTTGTCCCTCCCATGGAGCACCGAGGAACCCGCCCTCCCCCGCCGCGATCGGACAACCGGCGAGCCTGCCCCGGGCCACGACTGAGCAGAGCAGAGAGGAGGACGTTGGATGTATGGGTCTCGCTACCACCTCTTGGCACTTTTGTAACTGGGCCCACCGACACCTGCTGGGGGGGGTGTGATCGCTCGCTTGGGGGTGGAAGCTATTAGATGTAAGAAGGTCCCTTATGACTGTCCAGCCCCACTGATTCCAGCCTCCCGCCACTCGAGCACCTCCTCACCCCAGCGGTATCCCGCAGCACGTGTTTCTGCCGTGGCTGTTGTTATCCCGGCGGCACTGAAAGCTACCGCCAGGAGAAGAGGGCATTGGATGCTGAAGAGCGAGCAAACACACACCCATCTATCTCCTTGTGTCAGAGCTGCCCGGCGCCTGGGGGGTTTGTTCGTCTTCCAAACATCCATCCCACCCTTCCTCGTCCCGCTTCCATATTCTCTGCTGCTGCTTTCCCGCCCCACACCTCGAGAGAGCAGGAGCTTGCTGATTTTACGACTTAGGCAAGTTCTGAACCCGGAAAAGGTGAAAGTCTCCGATCCTCCCCCATGGTACCCATAGTATGAATGGCCAAACAAGCATGCACCAAGCCAAACACTGATTTCTCTACCATCCCCACCCCCAGCGCGCACTACAACTGATTCTGAAATAACGCTCGAGAGAGAAATTCCGAACACATCAGAGCCTCCCACAAAATAAAACTCAATCCACCCACCACCCCCTTCCGCCATGCACCCCCTCCTCCATGCAGCTTTACGCACCCCGCTCTGTGCATCCGCAGCCACCCCATCCTCCCCACGCGGAGAATAAAAGGCCTCCCCCTTCGTGGAGCTCGCCCCAACCCCCTGTCCGTGCACCCAGCCCTCCCTTCATCCTCCCCCCGCAGGCAAGCAGCCAGCCCCTGCCCTAAGTGCTCGGCCACCTACTTGTGCCCAGGAAACAGTCTGTAAACCTCCTAAAGCAGCTTGTAGAAGATCCATCTTCCATGTCTGGCCTTAGCAGCAGGGGAGACGAGAAGGAGAGGAAGGAGCCTCTATGCCGCTGCCTAGGGGTCCTGCTCCTGCCGGGGCCGTCTCCTCGGATCCCGTCGCCGCGGGCGACTGCTGCTGCAGCACCCAGGAAATTGTAGGACCACAGGCGAGAGGCAGCTGGGGCGAGGAGGAGCCGCGGCTGGTGCTGCCGGGGTCCGGCGGCTGGAGAAGGGAGCAGCAAGCCCTGGATGGAGGAAGAGAAGAACAGCCTGCTCCTGCTGCTGCTCCTGCTGCTGAGATGGACGATCAAGGGAGCTGCTGCTGCTGCTGCTGCTTCTCCTCCTCCAACATCTCCTCCTCCTGCTGCCGCCGCTGCCGCCTCTCCTCCTCCCCACCTTCCTTGGAGACTTGCGAGCGCAGAGGCAGCAGAGGGCGGGAGAAGAGGAGGAGGAGGCGGCGGCAAGGAGCGAAGGGAAGAGGGAGCAGGGGCGGGGAAGGAGGGGACTGGAGGAGCGGCTCTGGGGACGATGCTGGAGGAGGAGGAGGCGGCGGCGGTCCCAGCGACGCGGCGGCGGTAGCTGCTTGGGAGCAGGGCAGAGGGGAAGCTGCAGGCAGCCGAGCCGCTTCCCGGAGGAGGAGCCCCGGCGCTGCCTCCGCTGCTCTGGCCATAGGAGTGGACAGTGCCGGAGCCGGGCTTTCCCCCGGCTACAGCCAGGGGGGTCTGGGGGCGGGTTGAGAGCAGCCTCTCGGGGTTGGACATCGCCCGGCTGGCCGGCCCGCCCCTCGGCACTGGGAGGCAGGACGCTGGTTGGAGACACGGAGCGGCGGGGAGAGGAGAGGAGAGGCGCTCTCCCTGCCCCCCAGCAGATCCCCCGGGAAACAGCTTCGCCCCCTACCACTGGCGTCACATCTGCGCCCCCCTCTTTAGGTCGGAGGGGCCACGGCGCTGCTGCTGGTCGCGAAGTGGCTCCGCTCCGGGTCCTCTCTTAGTGTCCCTTCGCCGGCACGCGCTCGCCTGGCAATTCAAAACAGCTGGAGCGTTTTCCCCGCCATACAAACATTTCCGTGTGTGTGTCTGCAGGGGAGGCGGGGAACATCGCCGCCGCACTCCCTCAGCCCCGGCCCCCGCCGCCAGACACCGCCCACTGGCCGAGCTAGCGCTTCCTCGGCTGCCTCCGCGCCGCTCCCTGCCAGCTGCCCGCACAGCAGCCACAGCAAACGCTCTAGCTACGGGGCGGGGGACGCTCGGGCTTTGGGGTTTTCTGTCTTTCTTAACCGGTCCCGTGCCCCAGCTGGTTCCGGCCTCAGCGATCAAAGAAGCTGATGTGAGCAGACGCGATGAGTATGTGCTAAAGGACTGCTGGGAGCATAGTCCAGTCTTAACTAAGTACCACCGACCCCTTCTCTCGATTTATATATATCGAGAGATAGGGACTTAATGATGTGCATAACACCTCTCCTCCCCCCATTTACTATTTTGTCTGACGCTCCAAATTTCTGTTACACTCATGCAGCCCGAAAAATAGTTCGCACGTTTGAACGCCCTCATAAAACTCCCTCGCCCCAACCCCACGAAGAACTGAATCCTGATCTCCCCGGCGGGGTGGTGCAAATCTGAAGTAAATGCACTAAATGCGCTAGAGTTACTCCAGATTTACACGGAGCGTAACTGACACCAGACTCTGGGGGAAGATGTGCATGGAGGAGTAGCACATTCAAGTTTGTGGTTGAATTTACGGCATATACACCAACTCAGATTGGTAACATGAATTAAAAGATGGCGTAGCTTTCTTAAAACAAACAGAAACAACACAGCCACCCCAGACAAAGAAATCCAACCTTTGCTTGAACTGATGCATCACTAATCGGAAACCCGGGGGTAAACTCCATGGTAGCTTTCCAGGCTCTTTCATTTAGTAGTGCATGGACCTGTCAACATCGCACAGTTTGGGACCCACAAAGCAATGACAGGCAGCAAAGCGGGGTGTTTGGAAAATAAACCTCAGTTGATCAGCGTGTCAGACAAAACAATACCTAATAATGGGGGGCTGTGGTGGGAAGCAATGACCCAAGCACATCCTCCGAAGAGGTGTGACACGGGGCGGGGTGAGGAATCCGCAATAAGGCTACACAATCCGGATTTCGTTCTCACTTTAAATCCTTTTTCAGCACCACGTAGAAAAGGAAACGATATGGGAGTCTTACATATGCCCTTCACCCCCAAAAGGGAAGGGAGGTCATTGCAGTTACAATAAGATGTGAACAAGCATAAATACCATGCGCAGAGTTACAACAGGATGTAAGAACGGCTCCATGTAGTAATAACATCCATCCCACATTTTAATAGCTTAATAATACCCCTCCACCCGTGGAAAAATTTCTCTCTCTCTAAGGTGCATGGTTAAAAACAAACTACAAAGTCCAGCTGTTTGATATTTTCTTCAGTAGAAATCAACTGCCTGCCTGCGGTTAAGCTAGCCCTCTTATTTAAACATCCTCTTCCACAGGGATGTTATCATTTTTGTTTCTAAATCGTAGTGAAAATTCATTAGCTAACGGAAATCAATCTCATCAGGAATTATACCACCATTAGAAAGTCCCAGTGAAAAAAAATACAGCCACCAAGTTGCTTATTAAAGAGCTTCGTTTACATTAGGATAGCAGTTCTTTCAGGGAGAAAAAAACTAGTCCTCACTTGTCTGAGAAACGATTTTTCCCCCAGACATCCAGCGGTGTAAAATCAACGAACAAGCTGGTCTACTGTTCCTTTCTTTTTCTGACAGTTGAGTCCCCGGTGCTGGGGGCATTTCCTTGCATTTGCAGTTGTTCTGGGTGGGGCGATTTGCAGCAGCCTCCTAAGAAACAGTCCGATCCTATATTTGGTTAAAAGGTATCAGCTAAGAAATTTAGTATTAATAATAGAAGCATCCAAAGAGCTGTTTTCCAAACCTTTAGCTCTTCCTCCCAAATAGAAAAAAAAAAAAGTCCTAGTACAATTGTATCAAATTCAGAACACGAAATATTTTTCCTTGGGGAGCACACACTTTTGCTATACTATCCCAAACTTAAATGAGAGCTTCATGAGTCTAACAGAAGCATTTAATGTAAACTTCCCTCCTTTACTAGATTCAGGCTCGTCTTCAGTTATTATTTTCTCCCTTTCCCTATTTGCCAGTTTTAGTATATAGAGAAAGCTACAGACAGTTCTCTCTTCTTTTTCAAAACTGCTAAGAATGAGGGTTTTTTTTAAAAAAACCCTCATTCTAGCAATGTTGTTAAATTCTTTTAGAGCTACTATTGGAAGAACAAACCAAACTCTTTAATTAAGGATTATTCAAATTTACATTCCTACCTTCCTGCATAAAATAAACCACCATAAACTGAGTTAACATAAAGGTCAAGGTCTAATTTGAACTCACAAAAGCAAAGGAATTATTCTTTACTTACCCTTTTGTGCTCAGATATTGGAATAGGTATGGTATTTCTGTGGACAAATTTCCTTTGTTTTGATTTTTCTATAATAATGTAAAATAAGGGGAATCTGTTTAGTTATATGTATATAGACCTATGGAGGCTCTTTCAGAGATCTGTTGTGTTAAATATAAGAATAATGTGCAAAACTCAGTATACTATAAAATCAGATCAGCATTAGTATGTGCATAATAGATCAGAATTACAGAACATGTTTCTCTATTTTGCATGCTCTTTTTGAATTGGTACCATAACACTAACTCTTATTTGCATATTATGGATTTATAACACTAATCCATAAAAAGCATGAATTCAAAGTATTTGTATGAGTATTAGCACTTATCTGTGTTACATGTATATATAATACTATATACACAATCTATTGCATATCTATCATACGTACATATTGATAACTTATGTGTTACATGCATACTTTATATATGTGACTGCACATATTAAAAAGCTCTTGGTCTACATAATACAATAACTAATTTGCAAATATTCATTTTAAAATATATTTTTTGTCAGACACAAAAACCTGCTGTAACTAGTAATATTCTATTTTCTTTTAGGTCCGCCTTTATCTCTAGATGGACCAAAACATTTAATTGCCAGGTTTCATTCCTGAGTTAATTGTTATGGCTAATTTATTTATAAACCCCCTGAACACAGGGGTTGATATTAAGAATCCTGACAATGTTCACAGATGCAACTGAGAAAGAAAGATTATATGTAGTTCTCTATTTTAACTCAAAATATTTATCCTTCTTCCCAAAGTAGCTACTTATTTTTCCACTCACAAATACTAACATTAAAGTAAGATTTTGTCTTTCATTGTAATACAATTATTTTTACGTATTACTTCAGGCACAGTTTTAAAAAGGCTAGGACGACTACTATTTCAGTTTGAAGATCAAAGCCCTAATGTATCATCACCATTAATCCTGAAAATTATCAAATGAGATGATGTTTCTCTCAAGATCATACAGCCTTCCTAGTGAAATGCTTTTGTCAGTCATTGGAATACTTTGTAGCTATGGAAAACAATCCACACAGTTTGCAAAAGTTCAAGATGTCAAAACAGATTATAGAACTAATTTTAAAAACCAACAGAAACAGAAGTGGGAAGGTTTTGGTAAAGTTGCTATCATACATATATAACCTATTTTTACCTAAAAATGCTGAATTGAAATACAGAAAAACAAAAACCAGTGGATTTGCTTTCATGACTCATACTTTCCATTTCATACTGTTTGTCTTTTTGTCAAAACAGCTTAACAACTGTAATTTCACATATCTATTGAAGTTGGACAGAAAGTAAATACTTTTGTTTGCTTGCATGTGAATATGTTATTTCTTGTGAATGCAACCAGGATTCCTAGAGATTTATAAAATAAAACAATTCCTTTACAAAAGATTTAGTTTACAGAAAGAAGAGATTAGTGAATGGTGTTTTAATGTTGCAACCTATTTTTAAATGCAGATATTTTGCTGACATAAATCTGTAAGCTCTTCAGGGCAAGGACCTTGTCTTTATCTCTGTCTGTAAACCGTCTAGTACAACCATATAAATTAATGAGCAGTCAACTGCTAGGCAAATATTTGTAGTTACTGTTACAAAATATTTAATAAAATATCTTACATAGAAAAAAAGACTGTCAAATTAGAGTAAAACAGTAAACAAGGAAAATCTCACCACCAAAAATTAAAGATACTACTCTATCAAAAATTCAGCTTTACTGTGTTTAGGTATTGCAGTCAGTATGAAATTAAATTAAATTAGTTACTGAATCTCTACATTTTCAGTGCATGTTTTCAGAAACCCTACTAGACTCTGAAAATCTGTTAAGTCCCTGTATTGTTGCTTATCCAAAACTATAGCTGATTGAACAGTATTAATCAAACCAAAACATTGCCATAGCTTGGCTTTTTATATTGTTATACACACACACCACAAATCATTCATACTCCATTGAGCATGTATTCTGTATTTATAAGAAATCACCGAATACTGCAGACAAATAGTTTTCTGGCCAAGAGTTATTTATAAACG
Source organism: Chelonoidis abingdonii (assembly GCF_003597395.2). Classification (NCBI taxonomy): domain Eukaryota; kingdom Metazoa; phylum Chordata; order Testudines; family Testudinidae; genus Chelonoidis; species Chelonoidis abingdonii. Next base: position 130,345,715 of record NC_133771.1, read on the forward strand.
GTTCACTTCATTTATATATTATTCATTAACTATTTGTTATTCATGGATGATTGGTCCCATAATATTGTTTCTGCTTCCTGACTACATGACTGCATTATTAGAACAACAAATATAAAATTTAATTTTCATTATTCTCTAAGATATACATTTGGAACTTTTCTTGATTTGAGAACATTTTCATGAATACCTGGTGATTATCTGAATATTCTGAATAATCAGGAATAAAATCAACATAAATTCATATTTGTTTATTCACAAATCTGTTTGTGAATTCATTTTTTCATTATTTGACCAGCTCTATTCAAAACCCAATATAATACAACTTCTAGTGTCACTGTGGAATGATGGGGCTGTTACAACAATAGTGCACAATCCTACATGCTTTGTATCTCATAGAAACTCCCATTGACTTCAACACCACTTTTGGGTGTGAAAAGAATGCAGAATCAGGCCTTAATCTAGGAAATCAAACAAACTTTTCTTGTGCAAAAATAAATAAAAGTTAAAATGATCCTCTCTACCCACCTGATTCAGATGTGTGGGACCCTCTGTGAGCAAATGATGCCAATGCAATATGGTCAAAATGTATTCTAGATGGCATTTGTGTTTGCAGTTACAAATGTTGATTCTGATCCTATAAGAGCTCCCCATACAGAACTCCCATCAAAGTCATCAGGAGTTCTGTATTCAGTGCACTTACATCATTAGACATGTTATGAAAAGCAGTTCATGTGTCTATCTAGCAGCTACTTTACAACAACAACAGTTTGGTTTTGGTTTTGTTTGTTTTTTTAAAAAACATTTAGAGTTAACCAACAAACTCCCAAAACTTGCCTAATTCAACCTGAAACTGCGACCTTTCAGAAAAGAGAGCAAAGTAGGCTGTCTGATGTGTCCCCCGCATTCTCTGTTCTTCTGCCCACTCTAGGAAAACCTGGTCTACTCCCTTGAAAGAATAAGCAAAAATAGTCAGAGAAAGGGGAAGGCAAATTTAGCAAAATCTAAGGGTGAAGTTATCCAGGATTCAAGATTCAGCAGATGAGAGAGGTGATTTCTGCATGGGTTAAAGAGGAGCCACAGCTGTGAAATGTAACCTGCCGGAAAAGTGGAGCTGTAACCAGAAAGGGGAAGGAGAGTGAGGGGGTGCAGGGAGGAGGAAGAGGCAAAATGATAAAGACAGATAAGACTTTGTCCTAGCACTGAGTAAATACCACCTTTAAAGAAATCCCTTATGTAAAAGTCCTTTGTAATTCAATAAAAATGACACCCTTTTTATAGTTTCTGCTAAATTATCTTACAGAATGTAATAATTATATCTCAGCCACCAAATTCCACAGAGTGATTAAAAAACACTATATAAAGGACATTATTCTTTATTAAATTCTATATTTTTGAATAATCTATGGAGAATTCTTTTGGTTCAACCTCCATTACATTCTATAGCACACTCATGAGGAATTACTCAAAGATTTATAAATAAAAAGCATGAATTCACTAGAAGGGTATACATCAGTCATTTTATTTGATTTCCATACTCAGTCGAGCTCATTCTTGTTCCCAAGATCATTGACTAAAAGAGGAGGTGTTCCAAATACTTACACAAATATGTGTTTACGCAACTATTCATGCTGCTGGCCATTTTGAAGGCTCTTTATGTGTCTGGGAGTCATCTAATCCAAGAGCGGAAACAATATGGTTTGATTTATGTGACCAGAATGACCCACAAGGTGCAAATAAGGAAGTGCAAATACCCAAATCAACACTTGTGGCAAATAATTTGTGTGCATCCCATAGGCTGCAATATATTCACATAAAACTATTAATTGAATAATTCAAAATAATGAACACATTCTTAAAAATCACAGATCACTGCCAAATAGAAAAAAGGGGCTAAAGTAAATGAATATATTGCTCATTATGAGTAGGTCCCCCAGTTCTGCTCATCTCACTCTGCAATATGGCAGCTGACAGAATATGTAGCCAAAGTTACCAATAGATACTAAATATGTAAAACTTTCACAGGAGTCTGCTCAGTAGCAGTTATTCTTTAATGTTAATGATATATTCATTTTCATAGATATTTGTTATAGTTGGTTGGAAAATATGTCCCCCGCCTCCTTACAGAAAATTTTAATTTGGGAGCGGAGGACTGAAAAAACAAAAAGTATTCAGTTTTTGTTTTTTAAACAAAAATTCATAAATTCCCTATGGAAAGCAGACAATTTGTGCAAAATACATACATACATACATACAGTCAAAAAAAAACAAACCCCAATCTTCCATCAAAACACATTTTGACAGAAAATTTTTGATCTAGCACTGCAGACTCTGTCTTAAAAACACCACAAATTTTACGTTTAAAAACAGGAAAAGGCCGGTACCAATGCACAAATTTAATTCTGAGTCTGATTTTTCTTTTTAGTAATGGGCTTGGATTTGTTCACTCTAAAAAGATCACGTAAACCTAAGAAGCCAAAGAAAATCTAAATTTTGTGGCTTCTCCCACTTTGTCACCATGAAAAACACAGGTCAGATATTGCATGGTTTTTAGATGTTTTTTGTTTGTTTTGGGAGGAGGGTTGGAGGGGGAAGAGGGGAGAGAGAGAGAGAGAGAGAAAGTTGGTTTTTTAATTTTAATGGTCAGAATAAAGGACATAAAAATCCCTGACTCCCTCTAACAAATGGAACCTTAGATATTATTAATTAACTCACAGAGTTTTCTGGCAGCAAATGGCTTTACAAGGGCGGCCAGTACTATTTTTCCCCTCCCCCCATTTTACAGATGGGTAAACTGAGGCACAGAGGTGACATGACTTACACAAATTCCTCCAGTGGGCCCGTGGCAGAACTATGAATAGAATGCAGCACTCCTTAGTCCTAGTCTAGTGCTCTGTTCACTAGACCAGCCACCAGCTTTAACAGTAACATTTAGAACATACCTTGTTATTTGTATAACAGGAGTTCCACAAACAATGTGAGCTCTTTGAGGCAGGGCCATCTTTTTTGTTTGTTTGTAGAACATATGGCACAATAGGTCCTATGACCAGAACTCATAGATGCTCTTGCAATACACATTATAAACAATAACTATAAACAGCAGCAGCAGGCACTGTAGACAGCAGAATCAGGAAACTGATGCTAATAAAACAGCCATTTTTGTTATGCAAATAAAAATAAAAACCAGGCTACCAGTATTTTTGTAATTCTATTTTTCAACTATAATATGCGAACAATTTATAAAAATCTAATGATTACAATTATGTATCCTCTAAGTGACAAGAAATATTGACATGTTATTTCAATTCAGTAATTAATCAGCACACCAACATTAGGTTGTGTGAGAGTTAGGTATGTCCTCTATACAGGACATACCTAAAAAAACAAAAAAGCAAGGAAATGAAAAGGTAAGGCATCTAACAGAATCTATCTTTTACTTTTCCACCCAGTGACACACATCTGACTACTACACAACCACTATATCCCACAGACAACCCACCACAACCTCAACCCTGCCCCAATGGGCATACCAACCTTCCAGTGCCCCCTTTCCTAAACTCACCACCCACCATGAACGTCCAGACTTTCCCTACTACCTGTTCTGCACAGTTCTGGAAAATCGCACTTGTGGTTAGGAAATTCTTTTCTAGACCTTAAAAGTTACCCATCTGTATAAATTTAGGGTTACTTCATACTACCCTAAATGTACAGCCAGTTTCTCACTGATGTTGGTGAGAGATTTGCACAAAGATCTAGGCTGGAATATGGCCTTTACGTGGTAACTTACATAAGATATTATAATTATGTATTTGTTCAATGCCTTCTTGCCCCATTCAGTACCACCAGGGGGCAAATAAGCATCTTCAGTATCGCTGTTATTTCTTTGTTTCCCTCTCTCATCTGTCTCTCTTTTGTTCTTCCCACTGTATTTTCCTCCCTTGCAGCAACTCACAATTCCCCACTTTTTGGGTTTCATTCCCACCCCATTTGGGAAAATGATCAGCAATGAAAGAGTTATTGTTGACATGTGAAATGTAAACATTAGGCTTTTGAGTCAACATCCCATTTAGACAAATAGGCAACAGAGGCCTTGTAAAGCCTTTGTTTCAGGTTGCCTATGTACATTTACATACTGAGGAAGATGTGCTGCATCAGTTTACATTTAGAAGTTTATCTTTGCAACTCTAAGGGCTAGAATGCTTTTTTTTTTTTAAATGAAAGTTTGAAGGCAAATGCATCACAAATATGTCAAGTGGGCCATCAGATGACACCACTGTTGTATAGAACACATATTAAATATATATACACAGACACACATGTCTGGATTTGACACTTTATGGGCCCTTAGGCAGAACATCTTCAGCTCTCCCCTCCAGCACCTCCCACAAACAAACTCTTAGTATACTGTAAAAAATGGCAGGAAAGTTTGGAGAGATTAGATAGAAATGTTGAGATCCTGCAGTTGTTTGTAGTATACTCAGAGGGGTAGCGAGCGCCCTCCGTACCCTCTGACCGGAGGGGGCCCCTCAAGGAAGGGGGCCCCTAAAAGTGGCAAAAAAAATGTAAGGTATAACTAGGTAAGTGACATTTATTGACGCTATTGCACAATCCATGTCGGTTTTACTGACAAAACCGTGAAGTCATTATGATACATCATAATGCTATTGGCTACATCAGTTGTCTGTCGGTCAGTTTCGAATTTTAGTTGGACCCATTCAAAGAATGTATTTGCGTTCATAATGGCGGTCGGCGGATAAATGTTATTAATTTAGTTGTTTAGTTTTTTATCGTTTCCAATGCAGAAGCATGCTTTGTGATGTCTAAAGAGAATGTATAAGAGCGGAGCTAGTAAACTAAAGGCTGCAAAAGATGCCGAGAAGGAAAGGAACTTGAGAAAATTCCAAAGTTGTCAACGTATTTTGTGCTGCAATCAACGTACAGGTACAGGCACATGAAACGGACAGCGCTAGCAGCGACGAATCATATCCAGAAGTATCCAGAAGTGCTTCAAGTGAGGTGAAGGTGAAGCCAGTTGTTCTATTTCACGTCAATAAAACCAGCAAATTAATTCAGTCACCAGATGTGTCAATTGACATACTGCAGGCAGAAGTCGGTGCTACAATGAAGTTTTTGGAAGATTATCGAAATACAGGATATAACTCTGTGGTCACAAATGCACGTGAAATAGCAGAGCATATGGGTATTGAGCAGGTGTTTCCAGAAACCAGAGGTGCGACGTAAGAAGAGAATGTTTGATTACGAATGTGCTGATGATTCGAGTCGTCTTTCTGCCGAAGAAAAATTCAAAATCGCAGTTCTTTCTTGTTCTCACTGATCAGGCCATATCTTCTGTTTCGTCGCGATTTGACCAACTCGTGGAGTGGTATAAGTTGTTTGGATTTCTGTACAACGCTAACAGCCTGAAGCAGTGTCACAGAGAAAATGAACTGGAGAATCACAGCAAAAATTTTGAAAGAAAAATGGGAGACATTGATGCCAACGAACTCATAATGGAATTGAATTGTTTTATTTATGTCATCGAGAAAGAGAGAGGACTTGTCACGGCAAACAATTTTTTAACGTACATATACAAGAACAGCCTTCAGCAGATATATCCGAATCTTTGCATTTGCATCAGAATTCTTCTGACCACACCAGTTACTGTCGCTGGTGCTGAAAGGAGCTTCAGCAGAATGAAACTGATCAAGAATATCCTGCGCTCAACCATGACAGATGACAGGCTTTCTGCGCTTGCAGTTATCTCAATCAAAAACAAGATTGCCAGATCTCTGGACTATGATGCATTGATTAACCAATTTGCGGAGAACAAGGCTTGAAAGAAGCGCTTTGCGTAAATACGGAATACATGTACACTGTAGGCCTATGTATACATAAATGAACCCTGTATATTGTATAAAATAAATACCGCATTCCAGTTTCTGCATTGTAAGGGGCCCCGGACATATGTTCGGAGGGGGCCACGTTCTTTGTTGCTACGGCCTTGAGTATACTACTAGTTTAATTATAATAAAGTACTTATTTTTGAAGCAATTTCTCTTGAACCTTCACCGTAAAATACAGAAAAGAAAGCCTGCACAGTTCAGCATAGTCCACTGGACTCAATCTCTAAAGTGTCCTCAGTGGAAAACCGACTTTTATAGAGAGACTATGCCGGGATGAAATCCTGCAACTAAAAAATTGTGGGTTTCATATACATGATCAGATGAGTGCCATACGGCTGCTAGCCACGGAAAATAGTCAAATCCACAAACTGACATAAGGTACTTGACAACCCCTTGAATGTCTGATTTCCAGGGAGCAGTAAAACTATAGCAATGCAGCAGTTTCAATACCCTGGTCACATCAGATGATCCCTATATCTGATCTGGTTGGTACACACACAAGTGTCATTGTCTATCATTACCTTTTTTTAGTAAAGACAGATTGGCACTCAGACTAAACAGATTAGGGCAGAAGCAATTTTGGGTTTTTATTTGTGGAAAAAGGATTCATTTGTGAGACCACAAAACCTCACAGTGAACCTAAAGATATGTGTGGGAGTGTTTCACAAGTTATTCTAACCTAACTCGTGGCTTAACCGGATGTGACTTCACTAAAGAAAATCTAGGGGTGTTTATTAGAAAAGCCAGATACCTGCTGCCAGTAGCTTTTGCAACCTGTCAGTCTCCTGTCCTGAGCATCATGGCCTAACGCAATATGGATGCAGAGTTCAAAGACCATCTCTCACCTACAAAAATGAAGAAGAGTTGATTCTCTACCTTCAGAGGCGGTTACATCTGTTGCTGTTTAGACTCTCTAGAACTCCAGAGAAAGAGTGACAGATTACCGCTTTAATCAGTCTCTCAGACAAGATTTAAAAAAGGGGGCACCATGAAAACGTTTAAATGGGACAAAAATAAGCACATATTTGAAATGAAGCAGATTAGGTAGGTGGAAAGTTGAGGTGAGTAAAAGCTTTAGGAACAGACCATTTGTCATACCAGGTAAGACCACTGTTACATTAAATCTGCAGTCTCGTCTCTGGCAGCTTTTAATGGCAGACAAAGGCCATATGCAGTTTCAGGTTATTGCACTTATTTTATTTATTTATAGGTATTTCTAAGACACTTGTGATTGTAGTACCTCAGTGCTTTACAAATATTCATGAATTTGACCTCTTAATATCCCTGCAAAGTACGTATTAATTACACAAAGAAAAACAGAGGCTAAAATGACTTTCCCAACATCATGCAGGAAGTCTGTGGCAGAGACGGAGGAAAAAATTGGCACTCTGGTTCCCAGCTCGGCATTTTACTTACAAAGCTGCCTTAATACCCTTCCTCTCTTTCCTTCAATGGAGAAGAATTAGTAATTCCTTCCTGATTGCTGTGGTGATCAGCTTATAGCCAAAAGCATGAGTGTGTGTTATCCTTATGTTAACTGCAAATTGCATTATTCATCATAGAACTAGCTTGATCTTTTAAAAATTCAGCTACAGTGTTTGATTATGGCCTCCCACAGGAGCAAACCGTAGAGACTTTCATGGCACAGTGTACATAGGGGTAGAAAACTGAAGCACATGGGGCCCAACAGCCTTTCAGTTTTTAGGGAATCCTTGAGTAATTCCATTAATATCCACTTTTAAGAAAGGAAATTTAATATTAAAGTGTGGACCTTTGTTTGACCTTTCCATACAGACTTTCTTAATACTTATTAGGGCTGTTGATTAATCACAGTAAACTCACGCGATTAACTCAAAAAAATTAATCGCAGTTAATCACAGTTTTAATCGCACTGTTAAACAATAGAATATCAATAGAAATGTATTAAATATTTTGGATGTTTTTCTACATTTTTATATATATTGTATTCTGTGCTGTAATTGAAATCAAAGTATGTATTATTTTTTATTATAAATATTTGCACTGTAAACATGATAAAAGAAATAGTATTTTTCAATTCACCTCATACAAGTACTGTAGTGCAATCTCTTTATCATGAAAGTGCAACTTATAAATGTAGATTTTTTGTTACATATCTGCACTCAAAACTAAAACAATGTAAAACTTCAGAGCCTACAAGTCCACTCAGTCCTACTACTTGCTCAGCCAATTGATACGAAACAAGTTTGTTTACATTTACAGGAGATAATGCTGCCCTCTTTTTATTTACAATGTCACCAGAAAGTGAGAACAGGCATTTGCATGGCACTTCTGTAGCCGGTATTGCAAGGCATTTATGTGCCAGATATGCTAAATATCTGTATGCCCCTTCATGCTTCCGCCACCATTGCAGAGGTGAGGATGCTCATTAAAAAATAATGCATTAATAAAATTTGTGACTGAACTTCTTGGGGGAGAATTGGATGTCTCCTGCTCTGTTTTACCTGCATTCTGCCACATATTCATGTTATAACAGTCTTGGATGACGACCCAGCACATGTTCATTTTAAGAACATTTTCACTGCAGATTTGACAAAATGCAAAGAAGGTACCAATGTGAGATTTCTAAAGATAGCTACAGCACCTGAACCCAAGGTTTAAGAATCTGAAGTGCCTTCCAAAATCTGAAAAGGACGAGGTGTGGAGCAATGCTTCCAGAAATCTTAAAAGAGCAACACTTCTATGTGAAAACTACAGAACCCAAACCATCAAAAAAGAAAATCAACCTTCTGCTGGTGGCATCTGAACATGCGCTGGTCCGCACTGCTTTGGATTATTATCCAGCAGAATCCGCCATCAGCATGGATGCATGTCCCCTGGAATGGTGGTTGAAGCATGAAGAGACATACGAATATTTATCACATCTGGCATGTAAATATCTTGTGACACTGGCTACAGAAGTGCCAATAGAATGCCTGTTCTTACTTTCAGGTGACATTGTAAACAAGAAGCAGGCAGCATTATCTCCTGCAAATGTAAAAGAATATGTTTGTCTAAGCGATTGGCTGAACAAGAAGCAGGACTGAGTCAACTTGCAGGCTCTAAAATTTTACATTGTTTTGATTTTTGAATACAGTTTTTTTGTACATAATTCTACAGCTGTAAATTCAACTTTCATGATACAGAGATTGCACTACAGTATTTGTATCAGGTGAACTGAAAAATACTATTTATTTTGGGTTTTTTTACAGTGCAAATATTTGCGATAAAAAAAGAAAAGTAAGCACTGTATACTTTGTATTCTGTGTTGTAATTGAAATCAATGTCTTTGAAAATGTAGAAAACAGCCAAAAATATTTAAATAAATGGTATTCTATTATTCTTTCACTTGTCAGCCCTACTAGTTATACATCATACCGGGTAGCCTTTTAACCAAACATCTGATCCAACAGAAGTGTGATTTCTCAAAACCACTCTTAATGCTGGGACTCAGCTCAGCTTCCTCCACTGAGGACTACCAGCACATCTTCCCAAAACCCCTCTACAGAATGTTAAATTACATCATGTGTGTTAGTTTCTTAATTTCATTTTACATGAAATTTTAAAACTCTTAGCAACAGTAACTGCACTATAATCTCAGAAGAAGCTTTTGTTTTATATGTACATTCAACATGGGATTTAAAGCAGTTAGTCAAGCTCCAGCAGATATCTTTGCTTAAATGACAGCTTGTTCTTTGGGTTTGCTGGCATGTCACACACAAAATGTGAAGAGGAAAAATAATTTACTGCCAGATTGCCACCCAAGAATTAGTAATGTTTATTAACAATAACTAATTGATTTCATAAGATTACTATGTTAGGTTATACTTTCCTCACAAATATATTTAAATGTATAAGGCTAATTCTTCTAACAACATAAATCATGTGGTAAGGGTACAGTCTTGAAACACTGCATTGCTTTTAGTCCAGGAGAGCTGGCTGTATTTTAAAAAGACTTCTTATTGAGGTTGCAGGAATAAAACAATGTGTAGAAAGAATATTAAATATGGCAGGTGACCAGGTTGGCTTAACAGGGAAATCCTTGCTGATCTTAAACACAAAAAAGAAACTTACAAGAAGTGGAAAATTGGACAAATGACCAGGGAGGAGTATAAAAATATTGCTCAGGCATGCAGGAATGATATCAGGAAGGCTAAATCACACTTGGAGTGGCAGCGAAGAAGAGATGTTAAGAGTAACAAGAAGGGTTTCCTTCAGGTATGTTAGCTACAAGAAGAAAGTCAAGGAAAGTGTGAGCCCCTTACTGAATGAGGGAGACAACCTAGTGACAGAGAATGTGGAAAAAGCTCATGTACTCATGATTTTTGCACCTCTGTCTTCACAACACAAGGTCATCTCCAGGGCTTGACATTACACTGGCACTTTACAGCGCTGCAACTTTCGGCCCGCTCTCAGGGGTGTTGGAAAAAACACGCCTCTCGACGCTGCAAGATGCAGCGCTGAACAGTTGTTCATCTGTAACAGGCTGGGCAGCGCTGGCAGCGGGCTTCCAGCGGCTGCACGCTACACCCATAAGGAATGTGGTTTAAAGCAGCTGGAGAGTCTCTCCCCAGTGCTGCGGCTCTGACTACACTCACACTTCACAGCGCTGCCGCGGCAGCGCTTTGAAATTCCTAATGTAGCCAAGCCCCCAGACTGCTGCACTGGGCAGCACAGTATGGGAGAAGGTGACTAGCCCTTGGTGGAGAAAAGAAGTGGTTCGGGCTATTTAGAAAATCTGGACAGCACAAGTCCATGGGGCTGGATGCGCTGCATTCTGAGGGTGCTAAAGGAGTGGCAGATGTGATTGCAGAGCCATTGGCAATATCTTTGAAAACTCATAGCGATCGGAGGGTCTTGAATGACTGGAAAAAGGCTAATGTAGTGTCCATCTTTAAAAAGGAAAGAAGAGGATCTGGGGAACACCAGGCAGTCAGCCTCACCTTAGTCCCTGCAAAAATCATGGAGCAGGTCTTCAAGGAATCAGTTCTGAACACTTAGAGGAGAGGAAAAGTGATCAGGAACAGTCAGCATGATTCACCAGGGCAGGTCATTCCAGACTAACCTAATTGCCTTCTATGAGGAGTATAACTGGGTCTGTGGATGAGGGGAAAGCAGTGGATGTTTATTCTTGACTTTAGCAAAGCTTTGGTATAGTCTCCCCAGTATTCTTGCTGGCAAGTTAAAGAAGTATGGGCTGGATGAATGGACTATAAGGTGGATAGAAGCTGGCTAGAAATTGCCAGGCTCAATGGGTAGTGATCAAACAGCTCCATGTCTAGTTTTGCAGCTGGTTTCAAGATGGAGTGCCAAGGGTTGGTCCTGGTCCAATTTGTTCAATATCTTCATTAATGATTGGGGATGGCGTGGACTGCACCCTCAGCAAAATTTGCAGATGACACTTAACTGGGAGGAGTGGAGATATGCCTGAGGGTAGAGATAGGATGCAGAGGACCTAGACAAATGAGGAGGATTGGGCCAAAGAAACCTGATAAGGTTCAACAAGGATAAGTGCAGAGTCCTGCACCTAGGATGGAAGAATCCCATTCTGCTTCCTACAGATAGGGACTGAATGGCTAGGAAGCAGTGCTGCAGAAAGGATCAAGGGTTTACAGTGGCGAGAAGCTGATATGAGTCACAGTGTGCCCTTGTTGCCAAGAAGGCTAATGGCATTTGGGCTGTATAAGTAGGGGCATTGCCCAGAGATCGAGGGACATGATCATTCCCTATATTCGACATTGGTGAGGCTCATCTCGGAGTACTGTGTACGTTTGGACCCCACACATCACAGAGAAGCACGTTTGGAAAAATTGAAAGTCCCAGCCGAGGCAACAAAAATGATTAGGGGGCTGGAGCACATGACTTATGAGGAGAGGCTGAGGGAACTGGGATTGTTTAGTCTGCAGAAGAGAAGACTGAGGGGGATTTGATAGCTGCTTTCAACTACCTGAAAGAGGGTTCCAAAGAGGATGGATCTAGACTGTTCTCAGTGGTATGAGATGACAGACCATTAGTCCTTGTTCTCAAGTTGCAGTGGGGGAGGTTTAGGTGGGATATTAGGAAAAACTTTTTCACTAGGAGGGTGGTGAAGCACTGGAATGGGTTACCTAGGGAGGTGGTGGGATCTCCTTAAAAACCTCTAAGATCAGGCTTGACAAAGCCCTGGATGGGATGATTTAGTTGGGAATTGGTCCTGCTTTGAGCAGGGAGTTGGACTAGATGACCTCCCTTCCAACCCTGATATTCTCTGATTCTATACATTTCTGTTGTGTTTCTTTGACCCTGTATACACTTTCAGCCACTGGTGTAGCTGCACTGGTAGAAAACGCCATTGTGGACGTGAGTCACACAGGAGGGACATAATTTGCATTAGTGCAAATTGTATTCACTTCAGCGGGTTGCCCCAGTGCAGTTACTCCACTGGTTGAAATCCTAGCGTAAGCAAGGCCTTGTCAGAATGCAGAATAAGTTTAGATAAGGACCAAAACAGAGTGGATGGTGAATTCTGTAACACTGCAGCTTGCTCCAAGACACCTATTTCAAAAGATATGTTGAAATGGCTATTGTTCTGTGCCACAGTGCAGCCATCTCTGGGGTGCCCCCTCATGGCCTCACAGTGGGCCTGAAAAAGGCCCCTTGCCCCTCTTGCTGGGGTGCTTCTCTTCCCTGTTTCTCTCCCAGGTATGGTTTCTGCTCTTCCCTGGAGATATCAGCAGGCTCATCGCTCCATCCTAGTGCATGCTCATCTTTGGCTCTCTTCATCTTCCTCTGCTGCTCTCAGCCTTCAGGTTCCTCCAGCACTCTTGGGCCTGGCAAAAATTTGGGTGGCCCTAAACTGTTTTCTTTCCTTCTGTTTTCACCTGCGTGCTCTGTCTCCACTGCTCTCTCAGGAACTCTCAATCCATGCTCCTTCAGATGCATCCACTTCCTGAAGTTATCAACCCAGGCTCTTCTTCTGAAATCTCCCTTTCTGGAATCTGGCTTAGGAACCCTCCCTTGCTTTTGGGGCTTTCACTTATAGCTCCCAGGGGCAGCCCTAGACAGAGGGATAGCTCAGTGGTTTGAGCATTGGTCTGCTAAACTCCGGGTTGTGAGTTCAATCCTTCAGGGGGCCTCTTAGGGATTTAGGGTAATGGTCCTGCTAGTGAAGGCAGGGGGCTGGACTCAATCTTTCAGAGTCCCTTCCAGCTCTATAGAGATATACTAAAGTAGGGAGCACCTGGACTGAAACAGGAGAGCTAGGTCCAATTTCCCTTATGGGGCCTCTTACACTGTGATTAGTAGAAATATTAATTTGCACTGTTACTCCTTGGTGAGAATAAGCTTCTGTGAAACCTATACAAAATATTTCTCCAAAGAACCCCACCCGCGTATATGGATAGAGCATTTCTGTTGAAACCTAGCCCCACAACTAGTCAGTGAATGTGACTGAGTGAGAAAAACCCAGCAAATGGTCTCAACGTTTGCAAACATTAAAATGTACAAGAGAGAAAAAAAACTGAGCTTTATTATCTGACGACAACTTCAAATAGGGAAGAGAAAGGAAGGTGGGAGAAGGTAATGAGCTATAAGCCACCTGTTAGGGCTTTGGGTGAACCTCCGGTTTAGGATAGGTGGTCTTTGAACACTTTGTGCCCCCCTCTCTTTAAAAAACAAAATAAATTAGTTAATGGTTTAGCCAAGGTGTTTTTTTTTTAAATTAATACAAGAAGTGATGGCCTCTAATGTCTATAGCCAAGCAATCAGAAACAGGGTGATGAGCCCATCCCTCAGCCAGCATTATTGTCTGATTGGGTAGCACAATCTTCCTGAATGAGGAGGAATTAGAAGTGAGTAAATACGATTCACAAATGCAGCCGGAAGGAAGACTACCATAGGAGATGCACACAGTCCAGATCACCCAGGCTGACTCTGAATGAGGCCATAAAATGCCGAAGTCTTTAGATAAGGATAAATGATTCAGGAGCAGTTTAATCACTGTATAATAGACACAAAACCTCTCTCTCCACTACAACTGAAACATTAGGCTTGATTCTCCTCTCATTTATGTCAGTGTAACTCTACGGACTTCAATGGCATCACTTATTTACATATGTGGAAAAGAATGGAGAATCAAGCCACATACTTTAGACACTTTCTTCCAGTCATTCACTGTCCTGCATTCCTTTCTCTTTCTCCCTAATGAATTCAAGCATCACTTGTTGCTTTCGCTATAGATCAGCAGCAGGTCTCAAACTATGGTCTGTGGAAAGCTGGCTGATCACAAAAAGCTGGTTTTCCCTCCTTGGTTCCATCAGCTAAAGAGCATTAAAAAGATACATAAAAATGCACTGCTTTGCTAATATTACTTTTTCAGATAAGCACTTATAGTAGTTGCCCCATGGATGTTATGTGATCAAGAATGGAAGAGGAAGCGTCTATCAAACAATTTCTCAATAAGCTGTGGTCCACACTATGAAACAGTTTGAGAACCCCTGTTATGCATATGTGGGTGACACTTAAGAACTATATGAAGCAAACAGTAATGCCCAGTTTAAGTGGCATTGCTCCAGCTGGATGAAGCCACCAGACAAAAAACTTGCTTCATGATAGAGCTCTTGCCACACGCAGCATGTGACTTCCAAGGAAGTGAGAGTTAAAAAACAAACACAAATCTTTAGAAAACTAGGAAATGCAGAGCTAAGATTGGACTTATCACACAAAAACACCTAAACAAAACTGCCCTAGTTAGTAACCTGAGTCCTCTCAGGCTACATAGATATCGGGGACATTTTTCATGCACTGAGTAATTCTTAGATTAATGGGATTTTCCTAGAAATGGCTACACTAAAGCATCTTTTAAAAAGAAATACAGATGGGACAAAAACACACATGATAAAGCCCATTTGTGCTTAATACACAGAAGAAATTGTTTAAAAACCGTTCATTCCTATAGCATTGCCATGGTCAGTGTCCTATTAGGTAACTGGTCAAAGCCAGTCACCCCAGGGGCAATTTTGACTTGCACAATCAAGGTTTTCAAAGGCATTCAATGTTCTGCATTTAGGAATAGGCCACCTTGTTTGGAAGAAAGGAAGCCTCTCTTTTTCTTTGCCTCCACCTCAGCTCATACGTCCCACTACTGTTCACTGGGCTGAATAAGTATTTAAGATCAATTTGGACTTTATTCAAATATGCACATGGGATAGTGCAGTTTTTAGATCTTTGCATGTTCCATATACAAGACACTGGCCTTCTACAGGTTGCAAGTGATTCCAGAAGAGAGTTCTCAAAGTTTAACCCCTTGGACACTATACCTCTGTGCACTCAAGGTCTATAGGGATACCATGGATATAAAGCTATGACTATAGGAATCACTGTGCAAATAAAACTGGTTCTATCTCGGTATGAGGATGACTGTGTTAATACCTGTGGGCATGCCCAATGTGAGCAGGATGTTTTCAGAAATCTGAGCAGACTCAGACTGAGCTAAACATTTGTATAGTTAATTAAGTGCTGTGCATTCTTCTCCTGAAAGATGACACATGCCCCACTGAGAACAGAGAGACAAGGTGAGTGGGGTAATATCTTTTTTTGGACCAACTTCAGTTTGGTAAGAGAGAAGCTTTTAAACTTACACAGAGCTCCTCTTCAGGTCACTAATATCAGCTCTCATTCTTCAGCTCTCTACTATCCTGGGACTGACATGGCTACAACACCACTGCATACAACTAATAAGAAATGTTTAAAATACATGATGCATAATTAACCTGTAGAACTCATTGTCACTAGATTTCATTGATCTCCAAAGCATAGGAAGATTAAAAAATGATTAGATGTTTACAGGGATAATAAAAACATTCACATTTATATTAGGATAAAAATTAGCAGAGATGCAAACCTTCATGCTTCATGTTATAAGCCAACAATTAACTGAAATGTGAAAAATCTTCTTGCACCTTCTTCTGAGGCATCTGGTCCTGGCCTCTTTCAGAGACCAGGCACACTGCATTAGACATTGTCACCTGGCATAGCAGTCCTTATGTTCCTGACAAACCCCACTCCTGTGTGCTTATTAAACATTACTGGAGGATAGGGAGACCAATGAGTTAATCAGAGTAGTGGAACAAAGTCAAAAGGAGCTTTGCTAGCATAAAAATTGAGTAAGAACTTTAGGATACAGTCCTTGGAACAGACTGTATTGCAAATGGTACCCGAAGAACAGTTGGTTTTATGTTTGTGTGTGACACAATGGTACCTCAGAATAGAAACGATTGTCTAAAAAGACTAGTGTTCGTATAACGTTAGTAATAATATTTCCACAGCACAGTATAATATTGTCTGAAAGATAATAAGACGACATGCAGGATGCTCTTCATGATTGCAGCCTCACATTTTCAGATCTCTAAAAGGTGCATCTTCCATTAGCAAATATCTTTTGAATAGCAATCCCCTCCTCTTCCCACCCACCCAAAAATACATTTTCTTCTTTGGTTTTGGGAATCACTAAAATACTCTCAATTCTAATCTAAAAGGCAATTGCTGACCTTATTGAAGCCCATGTACAAACAAAGCCCTGCACTCAAGTTGTGACTGCAGATGGCACAAGCATGGCTGTGGCCCATAAGGAGTTAGAAGTAACAGTCGTGCATCTTTATCCATGTATGGCAGTTCTCACTCAGGGACAATATGCCACATTTTAGGAAATGTATCCATTTTCCCCTCAATGTCTACCCAAAAGTGAATGGACTTATCAAAAACCAAAAAGAACCCCCCCCACACACCTCTTTTAGCCATATTGGCTAAAGAAGCATCCTTATATGACAAACTGAAATATCCTGGACAAACATTTGGAATTAAGTTAAACCTTATTGTATTAGGTTTAATATCTTTGAGGTCCATTGTATTAAAAATGCCATTTGGTGTGTGTTATTGTGGAGCTGTAACTCCTCAAGGAGGATGGGGATGGTAATATAATTCCTCCGGTTATCAGCCCTTGGAATCCACCCCCTAGAGAAGTTCACATATACTATTTTAAATAGGATTCTCTAGGGACCACCAGATAAAGAAAGAAGTTAGGCATAAATAGCCTGGTTTTAAATAGGCTTGTGGTTTTCTTCCTGATCCAGCAAATGGACAGGACCTCTGGTACACAGAGGGCCCCAATCCTTCAGGAAGGTTTGGAAGGATTGGGCCTACTGAGGCCCCATAAGACTGGGTGCTTGTTCTGAACTGAAGCTAGGATGACCAGATAGCAAATGTGAAAAATCAGGACAGGAGGTAGGGGGTAATAGGAGCCCATATTAGAAAAAAAGCCCCAAATATTGGGACTTGTCCCTATAAAAATCAGGAGATCTGGTCACCCTAACTGAAACTGTGATGAACTTGAAACCACAAGGAAGCCCTTGGATGGAGTGCTAAAGAACTGCTCCTGCCAGGTTAGGGCTGGAGTGATCTCTGGCAAGTTTACTCACAAGCATGTAGGCTCTTTTATTGTTTTTAATGTGTTTCTCAGTAATGCTTTTACTGCAAGAATAAAATAGGCTTCCATAAGAAGTACTGTGTGATATCTTATAGCTATGGGCATTTACTCTGTTATTCGTCTCTGAAGAGAAAGTAAGCAGCCCTGCTTAAGCAGAATCACTTACAGAGGTATCACAGTATAGTCAAGGGAGTGTGCAGACTGGAAAGAGCTCAGAAGAGAGCGAGGTGTGTGCTTCCACCCAAGAAGGGATGGTCAGGGGAGCCCAAAGCCCTTGCTGGACCATAGACAGGGAATACAGGTGCAGATACCCTGAACTGTGAAACTCACTCTTCTCTCCACACCCACACAGGGACCCTGTTAGTATCTTCCAAACTGTGGCAAATTTTTGTTTTGATGACTGTATCAAAGTATCTTAACCCTGTTAACACTGCAGACTTGCTCGAGCCTCATCTGTCAAGCCTTTGTGTTAGAGCACCATTCTTCTTTTACATGGCCCATCACTGCCTCCAAAGTCAGCAGGCTATTATAAACTGTCTGCTGTGCACAGCCCTAGATGATGGAATTTATTCTTCCTTGACAGATATTCATTTAAGTTCTTCTTTCCCCATTTACAAAAAATTAAAAACTTTTGAAATATGTTTGCTTTATTTATTTATTTATGAATACAACTGACCTCATATTTATCATCTATTATCTTTCTCCACACCTCCCCAACCCTACTTCTACATACATCTTTTCCTCTGCTTTCTTCTAGGGGATCCGCTTGGATTACTTTTGTTTATTTCGATTTCTAGAGGCTGGGGTTTCATTTTAACATTATTATGTATGTGTTTGAGTTATGGCTCCTATGTGGTAAGCACAATAAGAACCTCCAAAGGGAATGTTGTAAATCCTGTGGGTTTCATCTCAAATCCAGCCACTTCTCTCCATCTGCACTGCTAATACCCTTGTCACAAGTCTTGATTCCCTTGTGCATTGACTGCTGCAGTTTCCTACTCTCTGATGTCCCTGACACTCACCTCACTTCCTCTCCAAACCCATCCAAAGCTATGCTGTAGGGATCACGCACCTTAACCTATAACACTTTGAGCACCTCTTAAATTCCCTTCACTTGTTTTCCCACTGCCCACACCCCAAATCAAACTCTGTGTTTTCACCTCCAGGGCCCTCTACAGTCTAATGCCTCCCATCCTCCTCTTACTACTCTCCTCTGCTCAGCACAAGCCACTACCCTGGATGCCCCCTACCCCCAATCCTCTTTGCAGTCTCTTTACATGCCTGCTTCCAAGTCATCTTTCGTGCTGCCACTATACCTGGATTTCCCTTCCTAAGCCCTATCTGCCATTTATTCTCTCCCTCTCCTACCTTAAATTCCTGCTCAAAACCTACTTTAAGAAGACTTATAACAATGGCATCTTATACATTTCAAAATGTATAGACTTTTTTTTTTTTTTTTAGGATTGTCGTAAACAGATAGTTAAGGGTTAATTTTTCTTTTACCTGTAAAGGGTTAAGAAGCTCAGTGAACCTGGCTGACACCTGACCAGAGGACCAATGGGGAGACAAGATACTTTCAAATCTTGGTGGAGTGAAGTCTTTGTTTGTGTTGTTTGTTTTGTTCGTTGTTCACTCTTGGGGTTAAGAGGGACCAGACACACACCCAGGTGTTCCCAATCTTTCTGAATCAGTCTTTCATGTTTCAAAATTGTAAGTATAACCAGGCAAGGCGGATTAGTCTTATGTTTGTTTTCTTAACTTGTAAATGTGTATGTTGCTGGAAGGATTTTTACCTCTGTTTGCTGTAACTTTGAATCTCAGGCTGGGGAGGGGGGGGAGTCCCTCTAGGCTATATGAATCTGAGTACCCTGTAAGCATTTTCCGTCCTGATTTTACAGAGATAATTTTTACCTTTTCTTTCTTTAATTAAAAGCTTTCTTTTTAAGAACCTGATTGATTTTTCCTTGTTTTGGAATCCAAGGGATTGAGTCTAAACTCACCAGGGATTGGTGGGGGGAAAAGGAAGGGAATGGTTAATTCCTCTTTGTTTTAAGACCCAAGGAGTTTGGATTTGTATAGCTTCCCAGGGCAACCCAGGGAGGGGAAAGTCTGGTGGAGAAAGGAGGGGGATGGTTTATTTCTCCTTGTTTTAAGACCCAAGGGGTTTGGGTCTTGGGTTCCCCAGTGAAGGTTTTTTGGGGAACAGAAGTATGCCAGACACAGACTTCTGGCTGGTGGCAGCGTACCAAATTTAAGCTGGTAATTAAGCTTAAAAGTGATCATGCAGGTCCCCACTTTTTGGATGGTAAAGTTCAAAGTGGGGGAAAAAAGCCATGACAAGGTTATTTCATTACTTCCAGCCCATCACACGCATTAGTTTCACAAGCAGCCACATCATCATATTGGTCTTTTCTTCATCCTCTCTTCCCCCCCATGTTACTGCCCTCTCCAATTTGCTCTCGCCTTAAATCAAGTTGTGAGTTCTTTGGGCATTTTTGTCTTGACTGCAAAGTGCCACGTATATCTATGGCACTATGGAATAGATAAGTAACTGAACCGACTGGAATCAAGATGACTCAAATCTTGCTGAAGATGCTGTGTCAAAGCCTTCTCAGTTGCCTTCTCCAAAAGAGCGGATTTGAGACAGGTGATAAAGAGTTTGTGTTAAGAGATGATTGCTTGAACTCATGTCTAACAACCACTTCTTTCACAGAAGATGGCATCTTGCACACCATATGGAAGGCAGTAAATCCACTCCAGAATTTCCTTGCTGTGTTTCACCAGCCAGGAATGGCATAAATGCAACTCACAGGTTTTACATAAAGCTCCCCCAGCTTCTCTAGAACTTCAGTGAATGACACTGGCCAGATTTCAGGATGATAGGACTCTACGTTCCCCTCCTAACACCATCACAGACACTGCTCTGCTACCATAGAGACTGACAGTTGGGTTTGTAATATCACAAAAAGAGTTCCATTGCAACAATCCTAGTTTTGCCACTGGCTGCTTTTGTGAAGTCATTTCATCTCTCTGCCTCAGTTTCCTAGTCTGTACACTGGGAATAATATCTATCTATCCAACAGAATGTTGTGAGGACTAATTCATTCTTGCCCTAGGCACTTGAGCAAGGAAGTAAGGGGGCATAAGGCACGCCCTTATTTGTTATTTATTTGTATTGCAGTAGCATTTCTGAGCACCAATCATGGACCAGGATCCCACTGTGCTAGACACTGTACAAACACAGAACAAAAAGACGGCCCATGCCCCCAAATAACCTATAATCTTGATCCCCTACAAACTACCTGCATCATAGGTCACAACAGTGGGGACAGCGGCCTCTGTGGGGGTTACCTTTCCCCCTCCCATGCAAGTGGGCAGGCAGCAGGAGAAGCGTTGGCTTCATCAGCCCCCACCTAAAGACAGCTGAGTCACCGCAAAGAAAGATGTCATCTGCTACCGTACTCCTAGCCAGGATAAAGGGAGGAGCTAGGGAAAGGACTGTCCATGTGGCATTTGTCATAGGCTATAAATCCTATTATCAGTCTCAACTTCAGAAAGAAAGCATATTTTTAACGCATCAAATACATTTCTTCTTGATCTTCCACCTCTTCCTCTACTGCCTGAACACAGCTCAGAATTTAACAATAAAACCCAGTCTCTTCACCAGAGCCAGTGAAATACTAAAGACCAAATTTTCAAAAGAGTTCAAGGCCAGATTTTAAAGTGTTCACTCTCTAAAACTGGTGTCCAGTTTTCGGAAAAATCCAGTTCCCTTTTAGGTATATAAATCAGGGATAGATTTTCAAAACTGCTTAGCACCCAAAGTACTGAGCTTTTAGGAAAACATAAAAGCTTATTACACAGCCTAAATGAAAGTGAAGCTCTTTTGAAGATCAGTTCCTACCTGCTTGTTTCTAATATCAGAAAAAGATATTCAGCATTTCCCCAAATCCTAACAATAACTGGTTAATCAAATACAGTGGCTGATTATTCCAGAATTCATACAAGTATACACAGCTGTACATACTAATGCAGCACTGGAATTCATTAGCAATATTCTTATTGATTATCATTGATACATTCAAGAGCGGCAAGCAAGAAGATTTAATTAGCCTGATTATGATCTCAATCCATGGCCTGATTTACACCAGACTGAGACCAATATCAGGCCCAGTAGCCCTAACGTGCCACAGAGAAAGTGAAATGACAGAAAAGGATACAGAATCTCTTGGAATCTACATTTTAAAGTGACACTTCAATTAATGTTGTGTGTCTATGCCATGCTATTCTTAAACGATGTAAAGAAAACCACCAGACCAACAAGGAGATCAAGAGAAGAACGATAAAAGAAATAAATAGAGAATAAGGAAAAAACCTGATATCTGAGCTCTTCTCCATTGTAGTTAGGAACACTAACCATCTCCTATATTTGAATTTGTTTACAATGTCCATGCAGTATTCCCAAATATCCTGAAACTTTGAAAAATTATCATTATGTCAAAATATTAGAAATTAATCCTTGATTATGTGGATTGAGTTATGGATTTCTCCAATGGGCACAGCAATATTCTTTTCACATACAGCATTGCTAAAGCAAATCACTAAAGCTCTAATCCTGCAGTGAACTCTGGGAATATGTAGGGGGTCACCCATACAGAGCTCTTTGTGGGATTGGAGCCTTACTGGTTGGCTGTAACACATTGCTCAGATCTTTAACACAATGTAACGTTAATGAAATGCCAGGACTATGTATTGTTCGTGCCATCACTTGGTCAATTGTGTCTAACTACACTCATTGACTGAAGCCATGCTTTTAAGATTATATTCATCTGTGTTTTAATATTTATCTGTGCCAAATAACTGAACCAAACGTGGACTTTATACTGTCAGGCAGTATAAGTAAAATATAAAAGAAGAAAAACTGAATTAAATGAAAAACTTATTTAATTCAAATAAAATTTAGAAAATAACCTCTCCCCCTACTTTATCATGCTGATAGCTCATGAATGTTATATTTTATTTCTGTTGCATCACTTACTCCTGTGGGACTGGATTGTAATCTTACAGTTAGAGCAGGCCAAAACTCTGGGTTTCTGGTTTGCAAGAAATTTCAGCATTTCAAAATTTGGTTTTGTTCTGAATTGGATCAAAACCAATATTTTTTTAAATTTCTCATACTGGAAATCCCCAAAAAATTAATTTTGGAAACATGTGGTGTTTCTGAAACAAAGTATGTACCTTGGGACCACCGGCTGCTGACTGAAATCAACAAGAATGTGAATTTCAGTCAGCAGCTTTCTGTGCTCTCGGGGTCTCTGGCTCTAAGGCAGGCCCACAGCTTCCAGGCTTTTGGACCATCTAGCTCCTTAAGCTGCCCGCC
The DNA here is from genome assembly GCF_003597395.2 of Chelonoidis abingdonii. NCBI lineage: Eukaryota > Metazoa > Chordata > Testudines > Testudinidae > Chelonoidis > Chelonoidis abingdonii. The sequence goes on from NC_133771.1 coordinate 130,368,474, forward strand.
AGCATAAGGAGACAGCTGGCCTGGAAATCACGAAGTCCTGAAGCTCCCGACTCCAGCCAGTCCTCATGACAGGACTGCCCCAGCCCTACAGACTTTGGAAACCCAACTCAAGAGGACTTCTAGATTCCCAGCTCTATGGCTGGAACCTTGGAAGCCGTAGTATGGTCAGGCTGCCCCAGAGACAGGGATTCTGGAAACCTGGGGTCCCAGGGCTTGGGACAGACAGCATGAATGGGCAGTGTGGAGCCAGGGACCCTGGGCTCTCCAGCATCCTGTCAAGCAAGCTGGCAGGGAACCAGGCAGGTTTTCAACACAACTCTGCTTGTGATTGGATGAAAGTTTGTTGAAACCAGCCCACTTCTGAGACACTTCAAGTTCAACAATCAGCATTTTCCAGTTAAGTTTCTACTTACAATCCTACCGACGTAAGGGGCAGTGCTGCCTCAAAAACACGACAGGAACCAGACTGTAGCATTACCTGCTATCAAGACATTTGGTGGTGTTCTTAAAATCCAAGATCAAAGGTGGACAACCCACATCAGTGACTAGATCCCCAGAGACCATAAGCGACTACTAGGCAGACCGAAAATGGACGGGGCCCATCCCACGACAAAACTCTTTGGCCAGAAATGGAAAGAATGTGTTCACAACAAAACGGAATGGTGTGGCATCAACTTGCGTTCGTGGAGGGACAGACGAGGACAAGCCAGACAAAGGTAACAAAATTCCAGCCCCTGGAATTGAATATGAGGAAAATCTCATCTTTCATTTAAAGGAAATAAAAAGAAAAAAAATGTTTTTAGCCCTCAGGTCACATTTTCAAGCTTTTCGCCACCACCACAAGTGCACCTATAGTGGTTCACGAATGAGGAAGTAAATATGAAACCCCACAATTTTTTTTAAGCCAATCTTATGATTTGGGGACTTGACCCCTGATTTTTGAATGCTTGGAATTGTCAGTACTGAGACAGCGATTCGCATCTCAATCTTATCCGTGCTTCCTTCTTGCTCTAACAGAGAAGTCATCTGTTATAACCCTTTTGCTGCCACAGTTTACTTCCCTTTCTGTAACGAGCTCAGTGCCACTGTCCAGTGCACTGGGATGGCAGAGCCAAGAACCTACGCAGTCTTCACCCCCAACGAGCCACAAGCAGCAACTTGGCAGCAGCAGCTCTTCCAACAAGCAGGCTGTGGTGTTTGTGGGTTGCCCATAAAAACAGAGTTGCGGGGCTCCTTACGCATTCTTACTTCCCTCTGCACAGATGCACAGCTGGGCTCACAATTGATCCCATGTTAAACTTCCCTACTAAAATGTATTTTATTTTTAAATGTATAAAATAAACCTAACGTTACTGTTACGTGCCTAAGTGCTCTGCAGGGACGAGACACACACACACACACAGTGAGTGATATGGCTTTTAATGAAGGTAAAGAAAACACACCCGCAATGGGGACTCTGCACGTTGCTAACTCAAAGCGGGGAGCGAGTCCAAAGCAGCAAAACAAAGTCTGATAAATATAACTTTATGCTAATAGCATGTAAAACAGCTCATACATAGGCATGTGGGAGCTTTCTCACAACTGGGCTATCTCTTACGACAAAGGGCCAGGCTTTTCCAAACACGCCGGGCTTCCCAGGCTAAGCGGTTCCAACCAGCTACAAACAGCATATGCTAGTATACAGCAACCTTTAATAACCTGTCCTTGAGAAGGCGAACAGCCTTAGCTAAACCGTAACAAAATCTTCCGCAGTCCCTTACAGTTACGCACCCAGAAAGAACATATCACATACATACCTACTATGACTTAAAAACAAAAGTCAGATAGGCAACAATTTTTGAAAATTTTGGCCTAAAGTGCCCAAGTGTATATTTAGGTGCCTAAGTATGGGCATTTCAAATGCACTTAAGTGACTTGGAAGCCCAAGGGTTAAGATTTTCAACGGAAGATAGGTCCTCAAATCCTGCTGATTTTCAAGGGGAGCTGGGCACATGATAACTTCTTTTCTTCCCTTTGAAAGTCCCAGTCTGAGTCCCATTTTCAAAGGCAATTTAGGGTTTTAGGAGCCTAAGTTTCCATGAAAGTAACTGAGATAGTAATTAAGATTCCCTTTTTCTAAAGTTAGGCTTTAAAAAAAAAAACCCCAAAACAATCACTAGTTTGTAAAACAAACTGGAATTTTTCAAGGCAGAGACATATGATGAGGATCTAATTAATCCAATAAACATATCTGATTTAAGAAACGGGTGACACAGACTGAATGTCAATTTTCAGGGACTTGTAAAGCCTACTATATCTTTATAAAAGTACGACAATTCTACAGTAATGGCCCAAAACAATGTAGGTAAATTTGAATCTCGATTACACCACTGCAATCCCAGTGTATTCTGTGGAGTTCTACCAGTGTTAGCAAGAGTAGAATTTTACCCAAAAGTAGTGTTTTAGGTTACAGTGTTTTCCTTTTTAAAAAAATGCTGTTGAATGCTACTGTATTCTTCTTTAAGGAGATGCTTGAATAGTGGAGACACTTTGGCTGAGTTCAGCTCTGTGTTTTCTTTATATTTTACTGAAATAGTTTATTGTATAGCTTGTAAGCTCTTTGGAGCAGAGACCCTCTACTACTTAGCGTTTGTACAGTGTCTAGCATAATGAACCTCTGATCTTGGCTGGTTCCACAGCAATACCATAATAAATAATACATATGATTTAATACTGGCAATGGTGTATAAGCAGCACCATTTTTTACTAGTCTTTTTTTTTTTTTTTTTTTTTTTTTTAAAAAAACCTTTTTACATTCTTGACTGGACCTCAGGAGAAATCTGCATAACTGGAGTTAATAAGAGGACAGTGTGGCCTACTCATTGTGCTCACACTGTCATATTTATGGGGCCACTTACAGACCTCTCCTGTTTTGGGCTGTAGGAGAGAGCATTCAGCCTCCATCCAACCATGGGGTGTGTGAATTTTTGGGGGCAGAAGAGATTACTGAAAAGCTGATTTAAAATACTGTTGAATTCCATCATAGCAGTCCAAAACACTGTAGCCATAACACAATTTTAAGTTATGTGTTTTTAGCCATTGCTATAAAATCCTGTACATTTATTTCAGTGCTTTTTAATAAGAGGGAAGGAAATGCCTTGCATTGCTCAGGGATCTGAAAGGAACATGAAAGATACCCAGAGGGAGTCAAGACCAGGAATCAAGTTAAATCAGGGGAAGAAGCAATAGCTGTATAAAGCTCTTGCTATTTTCTGTGTTCAGGTTTATAAAGCCTTCTGGAAATGAGTAAGTCGTATGAAAACTTTAAAAGGTTACAGTTAGACATGGAGTAAACTCAGCTGTGTGTGTGTCACAAACAGCAATATGCTGCATTCCTAACCTGGAGATCCTGGATACATTTTGGAAGAGACCCAAGCTGTCAGGCTCTGGGCCAGCTGAATCTGTGGGTAGGTGCCAGTTGCACTCCTAGAACACCACCCACTGTCAGCTAACCCATGGAGCAATAATGGCATTGGTTTTGGAGGGAGATATTGATCTGTGTTCCAAACAGGAGATGAAGTGTTAGCATGGTGGCAGAGGACAACACGATGGAAGGAATTATAAAAAATAGCTTCACCTCAATTTTAGGTAACCCCCCCTCACTCCCAAAATTATTTTCTGATGCCATGATGAATGTTGTTAAACAGCACACTAAGGAGAGACTTGGTGAGAGGATCTTTGAGAAGATCAAAGACAAGGTAAAATCATATATTAAACATTTCTTAATCAGTATTTCTAACAATACCCAAATGTATAGGAAGGAACAGAAGGAATGCAAAGAGGCTATTCAAAGAGTAAAAAAGAGTAAGTGAAACACATTAGATAAACATAACAAGAGGCTGAAAAATAAGAACAAATTGGGCCATTAAAAGGGGCACAAAGTAGAGAATTTTAGGTTACTGAATAAAAAAACAAAGAAATAAGTAGTTTGATCAAATCTGTATTTGTTAAAAAGAGATATCCCTGGAGAATGTTTTTCTGAGCACGGATACTGACAAATCAGAGAACACTAGTTTCTAAAAGAATGATAAGCAAGTATTTGGACTGGATATAGGCTGCTAATGCATCACGTCAGGATAAGTTACATCTTTGGATTACTGAATAATATACTCCACTCATTCGGTAATACATTATTAAAAAATAAGCCCCAATTCCGTGGTCTGTATGCTTACAGAACACCTCCTGATAATTCCCAATGGGAGTTCTGGCTATCTAAAGAATGTAAGATAGTAGGTGGAAAAGAGAAGGCTGGAATTAGTCATGTATTCTTCCTGGAAGTTTGTAAGCAGTGGAATTTTTCAGGGCTGTATTCTAGGACCAATGCTCTTACACCGTTTCAATACAATAAATAAAGTAATACGGCTGCTGTGTACTTCTATAGTGCTTTTTATGCAAGGCTTTCAAATCATTTTACAAAGATGTGCACTGCTATCTCCATTTTACAGATGGAAAAACTGGGGCAAAGAGAAGTCATAGGACTTGTGTAAAGGTATAAAGCAAGGGCTCTGCACCATTGAAATCAATGGTTGTTTCACTTCTGAGTTCAACGGTAGCAGCATCAGGGTCAAAATCAGCCCAGAATCAAGAGTAGAGCACTTCATCTTTCCTGTTTCAAATCTGACAAAAATGCTGAAGCTATTAATATCATCCCCTCCTACCACTCCAACTAGATCACCTCCTCTTTGAACCTCCCTGTTAGCTTTCTCTCTCTCGCTGAGAGAAATACACAAGCCTTGTGCTCACCTAAACCAGCTATTCTATCTACATGTTCTGCTGTACTCCCTGCTACTCTCTAGACTTTCCAGTCCTCTCAGCTTTCTCTGCTTTTCGTCTCCTCATTCTATTCTCAGATTTACATTTTATATTATCCCACCCCCTCCAGTAGGGGCACATTACCTGACAAGTGCTCTCTTGCTCTTCCTCTAAATTACTTCTTTAAAACTCTCTCCTCCAGAAATTCTCCCTTTGTCCTAGATCTTGTCATGCATTTGTCTTGACTCTTAACTCTCTTCAGAGAAGGGAACATGTAAAGTAGTTATGTTAGACGACCTAAAGTAGTTGTGCTATGCAAAGTAGATCTCCTAACTCTCAATTCCCTGCTCCAACCACTTGACCATGTTACAGCATTGTGTTTTGGGTGGCAATTGTTGCATTCCTGTTAAGTAGACAGGGATGTAGTTAAGATTTAGAGGCGCACACAGCTGTTTTAGTGGATAATTGTAATAGATTAGGTGAATGGACTCAGAAATGGACTATGACATAAAATGTTTCATTGCAAAGTAATGCACTTGAGTAGAATATTTATGCTAAATAAAGTTTAAATGGCACTGGATTCATTACTACAGTGGAGAAAAAGAGATCCGGGTATTTTGGGACATCCAACATTCAAATACTACATGCTTGCACCCAGGGACTAATTAGATTAAATTTGAACTATAGTGTCCAGTCTGGGTCATCTTATTTAAATAATATACTTAAGTTAAAGAGAACACAGCATAAAGCAATTAACATACTGAATGGAGTAACGTGAAAGACTGACAAACTTGATATCTAGCTTTGAAAAGAAGACTGTTAAAGGGGAGGTATTTGAAGTATGTAAACTAGCTAGGGACTAGTTTAAGTTATTAATGTAAAATAAAAAGGCCACAATCACATTTCTATTGGAAATGTTTGTATCTAACATAATCACAACTAATATCTAAAGAGGGCTAAAACTGAAAGAAGTTGGAAAAAAAATTCTCTGGGTGTTCAATTTGTACATTTGACAACACTTTGTATATAGAAACTTCCAGTGTTTTCAAAGACCCTTATTCACTATAAAAAGTGAGCTGAAAAACCCTTATAAATGTCTTTAAAAAAATTTTTTAGTGAGGTTATACTATTTAAGAGACACTCGCAGAAAATAGCTACTTGTAATTAGTCAGTTTTTAAAAAAGTCAAGCTGACAGTATCCCTTTAAACTTGATGATCTGAATGAGGTTGTCAGAGCAGAACTAAGGGACATAGGTATATGAATTAAATGGAAAGGCATGTCAGAACAATTAAAAAGGTATTATATGTTAGAGTGGTGAGTAGGTAAAATAGAATTCTGGAGCCAAATGGTTTAAGGTTTTTATGCAAAAACTGGATGACTATATGGAATGGAATGAGACAAAGTATTTGTTTTCTGCTTGGATGCAGTCACCCTCCCTGCTGCAGTGTATCCTGCTTTCCCTTTGTTCCTGTCCCTGTCCCCCCTCAATTGGTGATGTGGTATTTTGCATGGCAGTGTTTCTGGGAGCCCTCTGTCAAAAATGTTATAATGGAGAATGATACTAGAGTTGCAAGTTTCACTTTCTGTTTATGGTTCATTTCACTCCCCAGCACTGATGCACTAGCACAAAATTCTTTTGTATGGATTCCCATTACAGGGAAACTCAGATATTTTTTTTTTAAAAAACTCTCCTTCCCCCCCCCCCAAATATTTAGGAAAACAATTGTTTTCATGCTAATTTTGTAAACTAAGCCTTTCAACTAAGCCCACCAACTAAATTTTAGGCCTCAACTAAATTGATACTGTCTCTTTAATCCTCTGTAATAACCACTCTCAAAAGGATGGGAAAGTTACAAGTAACTTTCTCAGATTAGTGCGTAGGTGCTTAACTAGGTTCCACTCCCCCACAACACTATTCAATCAGCTCTCCACATAGAATCTCCAAGGAATTTGCATGTGAAAACATCACAAGATACTGAAAAATCTCTGAAAACTGGAATGTCTTAAGTAATTGGTTTTAATGTATAATTTAGAATACTGGTTTTAATAAAGAGCTGTTTGGAGGTTGTCTCCTGTGCCCTTGAGTTTCTGCTTATGAATATTTATGTTGCACTGGGAAACAAGGAAAAAGGCTTCTGTTCAAGTTCAGCCTGTGACAAACAGATGAGTCCCTTGGCTCTATCCCAGATAAGAGAGCCATAAAACAGGTAGCGGATAGGCAGTCACCATGCTCTGCATTCCTGGGCCACAACTTAATTACCGTTTCCTAAGTTTAGCACCCCGCCCTTCCCCACCCCCCACAGTAGTAACTAGGTCCAGTCACATGCTTAGATGCTCTTATCTTCTTGGAGGTTCAGACAGAGCATAGGCTTGTTAGGAGCAGCACACCCCAGTGTTTTCCAGCTCCAGATTCGGCCTGCCTAATCTCTGGCTTGCAGCTTCTCTTTGCAGTCACTGCAAACCTTACAAGGTATTTCTAGGTTCAGATAAGAATTTCACCGGTAAAGTGACCTTCTCTAGCTGCCTCAGGGCCCCATAGGCAGGCCCTCCACAAAGGGAGGATGGCACAAGGCTCCAAAAGGTGACAGGAGAAAGAGCCCCTCCAACAAGTTATTGGTTCAGAATAGGGGTAACTGGGTGAAATTTATGGCCTGTGTTATACAGGCAGTCAGACTAGAGGAGCACTGTGATCCCTCTAGCCTTAAAACTTATGAACACACTTCACGAATTGCACAGCACAGAGTGTTCCAGTGATATCTTGTCAAATAGTTCAGGACTGGCTATAATCTGATTATTTTAAAACAAAACAACTTCTAAGAAACGTCATGAAAAAAATGAATGAAAAGAACGTTAAGACTGCACAGTGAAACTTTCAAAAAACAGGAACCGACAAAGTTAAGATTGTACATGCAACCTAAACTCAGGGTTTAGCTGATCGCCATATTTGGGGTCGGGAAGGAATTTTCCTCCAGGGCGGATTGGCAGGGGCCCTGGAGGTTTTTCGCCTTCCTCTGCAGCGTGGGGCATGGGTCGCTTGCTGGTGGATTCTCTGCAGCTTGAGGTCTTCAAACCACAATTTTGAGGACTTCAATAACTCAGTCATGGGTTAGGGGTTGTTATAAAAGTGGATGGGTAGGGTTCTCTGGCCTGCTTTATGCAGGAGGTCAGACTAGATGATCATATTGGTCCCTTCTGACCTATGAGTCTATGAGTCTACCGCTTTGTGGATATGCATCATAATAGTCTTCTAATTACACAGGGTCACATACAATTGCTCAAATAATGCAGTGTAACATTTTTTCTACCAACTTAGATACGTATGTGAAGCATCTCGTATTACTGCATACCAGTCTGTGTATGTCTGAAAGAGTCCATAACAGTCAGTTATTTTAAAAGTACATATTAAATCATTTACTCAGCATGTACAACGGTAATAAACACATATAGAATACCTAATTTTTCAGATAAATTAGCTTTGGTCTTAACTGCCTCATGCCATAATAGCTTATTTTAGATGCAATTTAAGTTCTGGTATCTCCTGACTGGAGTATGAAAAACACTGTATTACTATTGGGGTGGGGGGAGGGTTTCAAGGTCCACAATGGTGTGGATAAAAATATCATTTTGAGTGTTAAAGATGCTTGAGACCCTGGATTTTAAACCCCTCCCTAGCAGAGAAGTGAATGTTGCTCACCCCATAATTTTTGGGGAAACTCCACATTAAAGTGAGGAAAGAAAAACATTTGGGGAAGAGAGGGCTTGTCTTGTTTGTTTTCACAGATGCGTAGCGTTTAAGGCCAAAAGGGACAATAAGATCATGTAGTCTTATCTACCGTATATCACAGGTCATTAAATTTCATCCACTTACCCCTGAAACTTGGGTGACTAAGCATAAAACTTCCAGAAAGGTGTTCAGACTTGATTTGAAGAAATCAAAAGATAGAAAATCCACCTCTCCCTTTGGTATTTCAGTGATTAATTACCTTGGCTGTTAAAACAAAAACCTACCCTATTTCCAGCTGGAATTTGTCTGGCTTCAACTTTCAGCCATTGATTCTTGTTAGGTCATTCTCTGCTAGACTGAAGAGCTCTTTAGTACCTGCTATTTTCTCCCCATGAAGGTACTTCTACATGGTGATCATGTCACCTCTTAGTCTTCTTTTCAATAACTTAAACAGATCCAGCTCTTTACATCTCTCATTGCAAGGCATTTTTTCTAGTCTTGAAATAATTTTTGTAGCTCTTTTCCACTCCCTCTCCATTTTTTCAACATCCTTGTTAAAATGTGGATGCTAGAACTGGACACCTTATTTCAATATTAGTTTGACCAGTGCTGTATACAAAGTTATTATCACCTCCCTACTCCTACTCCCCACTCCCCTGTTTACACATCTAAAGATAGCGCAGTGGCCCTTTTTGGCTCCATATCACACTGGCAGCTCTTGTTCTGTTGCTTGTCCGTTGTGATCTCTAAATCCTCTGAGCTTTCCAGGATTCAGTCCCCCATTCCTTGTCCCTAGGTGTACTACTTTGCATTTGGCTGTATTAAGACATTTGTTTGAATGTGCCCAGCTTACTGAACAATACAGCTCGCTCAATTTGACTGCCCTGTCCTCCTCATTATTTCCCATCCCACCAAACTGAGTCATCCACAACTTTTATCAGCAGTGATTTTATATTTACTTCCAGATCAATGATAAAAGTGTTGAACAGCTCTAGACTTAGAAGAAATCTCTGTGGAACTCAACTAGAAACATCCCCATTTGATGTCAGTTAGCCAATTTTTAATCAATCATTGATACTGTATAGTACTGCACAACATTCAGATTAAAAAAAAAGAATTAAGTCAAATGCCTTACAAAAGTTTATGTTACATCTATGTAGTTAACTTTATCAACCAAATTTGTAGTCGTCAAACAAATCTGATTTCATTTTTTAAGGCAAGACCTTGTTCCAGAAAACCATGTTACTGGCATGAATTATACTCTGTCTTTTCTTTATCAATTGAATTCTGGATCAGCTTTTCCATTATTTTACCCAGGATTTGTGTCAGGCTAACCAATCTATTGTTACTTGGGTCATCCTTCCTGCCCTTCTTGAATACTTGCTCAACACTAGTGTTCTTTTAGTCTCCTGGAACTTCCCTGGTATGCCAAGGTTTACTAAAAATTAACATAATTGGCCCAGAGATCTCCTTTTAGAACTTCTTTTAGAACTGCTGAGTACAAGTTATTCAGTCCTCATGATTTAAAATTTTTATCCCTAGTAGATGTTGTTTAACATCCTCCCAAGTTATTAATGGACTAGAAAGTACAACAACCTCATATGATACAAACGCATCATCTTGCCTCTTTTCCAATAGAAATATGTATTAAACCTTTCTACCTTTTCTGAATCAGCAGCAATTTTTCCATCTCCATCTAGTAATATGCCTATATCATTTAAGTGCTGTTTGAAGCAGCTCAGAAGTTTGGAATGTAAAATGTAGTCCAGGTGGAGATGATTTAGTGGGAGAAGGCTGGTGAAGTTGAGAACGAAAGATGGTCTTATGCTTAAGGCACTGGAAAAAAATGGACTCAATTCCTGGCTCTGCCACAGACTTCCTGTGTAACCATGGGCAAGTTACTTCATCTTTCTGTATCATCATTTACCCATCTATCAAATGAGCTTCCTTCCCTCAACAAGGGTTCTGTAAAGATCAACTCAAACCTGATGAGTTTATCAGGTACTATGGTGATAGGGATTATATAAATACATCTCTACCCCCTATATTACACTGTCCTCGGGAGCCAAAAAATCTTACCACATTATAGGTGAAACAGAATTATATCAAATTTGCTTTGATCCGCCAGAGTGCGCTGCTCTGCCTCCCTGGAGTGCTGCTTTACCGTGTTGTATCCGAATTCATGTTATATCGGGTTGTGTTATATCAGGGTAGAGGTATACTTAGCTTGCTATCTAAAAGGTGCATTTATTGCAAATGAGGTATTAAAAAAAAAAAAGAACGGATTCCTATGTCTTCAAGTCTACATCAACGGTGACCTAGTCTACACAATCATACATCCAATAGACAAAGGATAAGTTGGTTTCACTCAGTTTAATGGTAATAAAAATTTTATCTTTAGACATCGGAAGTATATACAGCATCAGGAACAGAGAAGCAACAAAAATAATTTACAATCCGAACACCCCAGGACTTTGAGAAAGCTTGAATCTTTGAGGCTGGTCTCTATCTGTACAATGGATTAAGCCAAAATACATGATCCAACACTAAAGTGCACTGAAACAATTTGAAAAATTATCATTCCACTTCACCTTAATATCCTGAGTTGTTATCTCAAGCCATAACTGTCACTGAATGTCCCTCCAGAGCAACTGAGAATTGTTACATTGCCCCTGATCTCTGTCTCATGGTGCCATCTTGACAAGGCTAAGGACAGAGGATTCCCAGTGCAAAGCCCTTGCTCATGGAACTCCATCTCCAAGGATGTCCACCAGAATCATTCTGTAGCTCTTAGCAAAAGCAGGTTGAATGCCCTTTCTATCATTTTTACTATGTTAGCCTCCTCTTGTGGGTTATTTTTTCCATATGCTGATCATTTGGTTTGTTAAGAGTGGCCAGCTTTACAGGGACATAAATATTTCTGGTAATATATTGGAAGCTTTTTCCAGATAGAAATTCCTATTTTTTATTTAGACGAGTTATGATCTGCTAGCACCATTTTGCCCAGAAAAAAAATATGTTTTTAGCAAAGATGACATCACTGAACTTTAAAAGGGTTTCAACAGCCCGACTTCCAGTAAAAAGAACGAATAAAGTTAATTAATGACTGATTCAAAGCTCTTACTTAACTTTCAGAGATTGAATATGCACATTCTAAGCCGTCTATCTAAGCAGAAGCATTAACAACTCTCTTGGTCATTTACTTCAATTCTGTTTCCAAACCAAAAACCTGGTTGTAGTGGCATTCATGGAAAAAATAAATAAAATTACTAAGCTTGTGCCTTTCAGATCCAAACACATGGTTACAAAATGGACAACTCAGTTCATAAAGCAAGAACTCCTGGACTGTAAAACTTTCTACTTGTCATACACAAGCAAAAAATAAAGCAGGTTTCAGGAAGTGATAGAATCAGGGGTTTTGCTACTCCTTCTGTTTGAAAAAAATCAAAAGGAGTCTTATCCTCATGAGATTTGGGTACTGTGTTAGTATTTTTACATCTAACCATCATGAGAAAGGAAATTAATTCAATATTGGTGGGTTTTCCACAGCTTGACACAATCAATAAGGTATCTTCAAGGTGTCTCAATCAAAGGACAAGAGGGATACTGTGAGGCTATTTTCAGATGAAATGGTAAAAGTGATCCCAATTCTCTCTCTCTCAAAATAAACACAAATATTCACACTTTAGTCTATGACACAGAATCAATTCAAGTTTATGGAGGTCACCAGGAGCAGGGTTATTGGATTTATTGTTTGAGGTGGAGAAAGGGGCTGGTTAGCTCGATTTTCTCTTTACTTTTGGCTGTTCAGGTTAACTTGCATGCCAGCCACTAGCCATCAGGAAGGAGTGCATACCACTGGCTACCGATAGATGCGGTGGATGGACTAAGGAAAGGGTCTGCCAGGAAAAAGTATTCCAGTTCTGCTAATGTCATGTCTACCACAGAGTTCATAGGGATACTATTACTAAGCATTTCTATAACACTGGTCTTATATTTAAAAGTGCTAAGCAAATATTAACTAATAGTCATAAACACTCCTCAAAAGGGGAGCAGAGAAGCATTAGCCTCGTTTTCAGGTGGGTAGCCAAATATATTCTCCTATAATGTTGCTACTCCCACTCTGCCTATCATCTCTTGTTCACTACTGAGATGTTGACTCCCACCTCTGATCAGCCCATGATCCCATCCTCCATTGCCCACTAGTTTAAATTTTCAAATGAGCATCTTCTTGGTTTTCTTCTATCTTGCCCCTCATGCTGGGGAGGCGCTCCCCATAAACATCTATAAAGCTACCTCATTATCCTCCTTCAAAACACTCCTTTGCCATGAAGCCTACAAAAAACCCGACAACAGTTAGACCACTGGTGCACTAAAACCACTGCCTCATCACGCTTGCCAATGTGGTCTCATTGTTTCCTTGTACTCCACATCTGCCTTTATCCCTCTCTTGTCTTTTACTTAGACTGTAAGCTCCTGAGGCAGGGACTGTCTTTTTGTTCTGTGTTTGTACAGCACCTAGCACAGTGGGGTTCTGGTCCTTGATTAGGGCTTCTAGATACTGCTGTACTACAAATAAATAATAATGACACTTCACTGATTGACTGTGTTGTCACTTGATATCTTGTCAGAATTTTGGAGCTAGGGCTAGGTGGAAGAGTCTAGAAGATTCTCTCCACCACTTGCAGTTCAGTTAACTTATTAAGCATACTGTTTCATTTGCAAAGTGGGAGGCCAAATGCAGGTTAACAAGGTTGAATGCAGGTTGAACAAGTAAAACCTCATTAAACCCTGTGCATGGTCTATGGCTGAGTTGTTTCCAGCCTTACTCTCCACATTCCCTGTTCCACTCATGTACTCTCTATAACAGTCCTCCAGGAAACACGGGCCCTCTGACTCCATTTCCACTGATCACAGTATAGTTGCTTGTTATTCTTCTAATCGGCCTTCAAAACTTCTAATTACTGTTGCTCCAAAAGACACTGCCACAGCTTTGATAGAATGAGATCAAATCATTATAGGTACAGGAACTTCTGCTAATATGCCACATTGAACAATTCATTTTTCAATCCATCTAGAAACAGTGTGGGAAGACACAGTATAACCTGTTTGATTATTAGCATAAAATACAAATTATCTAGATTTAAAAAAAACTTTCTTCTGTTGAAATAATATGCAAGAGCTCTTCTTGCATCCAAAGCATGTAAAACAGTTTCCCCTTATTAATATGGAGCTTTGGAAAAAATACCAGCAAATTCATTGTCTGATTGATGTGAAATTCAGAAACAACTCATGGCAAAAACCTGGGATCACTCGAAGAAAATAAGGTTACTTTAATATAGCAAGAGGACAAATGTCACTCACAAGAAATTAAGTCATTAAAACAAAACTTAAAGGGACTCTGAACCATGGAATGAAACTCAGCCATCTTGAGTCTTCACTTGCTGGCATAAATCAAAACGACTTATTTGTTACGTTCTGTGAGGCTTATCTATTGGTGGGCTAGACAGTAAAGGAGTTAGACTACAACAATAATCATAAAATATCAGGGTTGGAAGGGACCTCAGGAGGTCATCTAGTCCAACCCCCTGCTCAAAGCAGGACCAATTTCCAACTAAACCATCCCAGCCAGGGCTTTGTCAAGCCTGACCTTAAAAACCTCTAAGGAAGGAGATTCTACCACCTCCCTAGGTAACCCATTCCAGTGCTTCACTACTCTCTTAGTGAAAACGTTTTTCCTAATATCCCACCTAAACCTCCACCACTGCAACTTGAGAACAAGGACTAATGGTCTGTCATCTCATACCACTGAGAACAGTCTAGATCCATCCTCTTTGGAACCCTCTTTCAGGTAGTTGAAAGCAGCTATCAAATCCCCCTCAGTCTTCTCTTCTGCAGACTAAACAATCCCAGTTCCCTCAGCCTCTCCTCATAAGTCATGTGCTCCAGCCCCCTAATCATTTTTGTTGCCCTCCGCTGGACTCTTTCCAATTTTTCCACATCCTTCGTGTAGCGTGGGGTCCAACACTGGACCCATAGTAATCCACGCGTGAGGCCTCACCAACACGTTCGGATATAGAAGGAATGATCACGTCCTCGATCTGTGGCAACGCCCTACTGAAACGGTGCCAAAGTGCATTAGACTTCTGGCACAAGGGCACACTGTTGAATCATATCACAGCTTCTCGCCATGTAACCCCTAGGCCTTTCGCGGCACTTGCGTCCTAAGCCATGCTAGTTCCCTGTCTTTAACGAATTGATCTTCCATCCTAGGGCAGGAACTCTTGCTTGTCCTTTGAACCTTTCAGGTTTCTTTGGCCCAACCTCTAATTTGTCTAGGTCCCTCTGTATCCTATCCCTACCCTCCAGCATATCACTCCTCCCAGTTTAGTGTCATCTGCAAATTTGCTGAGGGTGCAGTCCATGCCATCCTCCCAATCATTAATGAATATTGAACAAAACTGTCCCCAGGACCGACCCTTGGTGCACTCTGCTTGATACTAGCTTGCAACTAGACATGGAGCCATTGATCACTACCAGTTGAGCCCAACGATCTAGCCACCTTTCTATCCACCTTACAGTCCATTCATCCAGCCCATACTTCTTTAACTTGCCAGAAAGAATACTGGGGAAGCCCATATCAAAAGCTTTGCTAAAGTCAAGGAATCAACATCCACTGCTTTCCCCTCATTCACAGACCCAGTTATCTCATCATAGAAGGCAATTAGGTTAGTCAGGCATGACTTGCCCTTGTTGAATCCATGCTGACTGTTCCTGATCACATTCCTCTGGTGATCGTGATAATGATAACATGATAATCTGTTTTATTTCTCATAAGCCAGAATGCTTTTCTAGTGAAACTGATTATTAAAATGAAACACACCACTTTTTACACTAAATAAACAACCCTCAATCTTCTTAAAATTCAGACCAGAAACTTGTAAGAAAAATATTTTGCAGGAAATGGATATGTGATTTATAAAGACAGTTAAATATGCTACTCCTTTTTCAGCGAAGGGACAAAATAAATATCAGTCTTGTAATCACTGGACTGTCATACGGGTCGATAGCATTTGCTAACAGAGACTGCATTAGTGTTATACAGGGAAGAGGACTAGATACAAGGTTGATTCTAACCTGCAAGACATATTTATGCTTAGTGCCTTAACCCAGTGGTCCAGATAGAGTAAGGTCTGGGCCAACAATAAGCAAACCTCAATATCTAAGAGTCAAAAAAGAGTAAGAAAAGAAACTCAGATTTCTTATCCATGACATTTTTCACTTTTTAATTTTACTCACAGTCATTTGTTTTGTTATGGCTCACTGGTTGCTCTCTGATCATTTGTCCAACGCATTTTTGCAGATACTTGAAGTTGTGCCTGTTTGCTGAATTCAGTTCCAGTAGCCTAGGCAAGATACAGAGATATGGGGAGAGAGAGAGAGAGTTTTACTTCCTGCCCTTCAATGGAGCAGGCTGGGAGGCAGCGTTTTTGTTCTTTTTTTGTTTTAGCCCAATGCAACAGAAAGGGTTAATCCATCACTGCCAAGGAACTGCAGTCTTTTATCATAAAGAAAAACACAGATATCCTGACTCAAATATCTGCAATTGTCTCCAGTCTTATGTACATCACAAACACTGCCATGTTGTTTGGTCCTGCCTCTGTAGACAGAACTGAAATGTTTTAACTATGTTGCAGATTTCTGCTGTAGCCTTGGACTTTACAAGGTTCTATTATGATTTAGTAACATGGTGCAATATCATCTTTAGGAGGTCAGACCAGACAATCACAGAGGTCCCTTCTGGCCTTAATCTATGAATCTTCAAGCCATGTTTTGGGCATTTTGTAGCACTGCTTTCCATGTATGAAAACAGGAATACGCACGTCCTGGGACTACTCATGTGCTTGAAGTTGGGCCTGTTCTTAAGTACCATGCGTAACTGGGACCTGAACCTATAATACTGCAAAGAGCTTATAAATGTTCCGTTTCCACCCCTTACAAAACTGTAAAGATGACATCTCTTTCAAGACATCCACACACCACACATTTTAAATTTAGACAGCATGTCAGACTGCTGAATTTTGTTTATTAATATTTAGAAGTTTCCTCTCCAACACTTAAGGGTTTATGGCAGCCTCCTTTTAACCTGGTCACCATTTAAGGCATTGGAAGATACTAAAGGGAGGGCTCCAGGCAACTGTGCACTCCAAGGCAGTACTTCTATTGTGGAGAAGGCAGATAGTGACTTTGTAGTTAGAGATGTGTTCTAAAATGGGTTTAAAATAGGACACAAAATCCTGTCTCTTTAAAAGCAGGTGGCTTATTCAGTGTGAAGTGTCACACAGGGATAATTTTTATACCTTTTGAATTCTCTGTCATTTTTGTTTGGTTTCCATTCATTTTTTTAAAATAGTCTTTGAACTTAGATTCTATCTGAATTTTTCTCTTGTTAACCAAGTTCTCTTCAAAAATCTTTGTCTATACAAAAATTGACAGAAAGGTGGACTCTGGTGCAAAAGGTAGAGTTTTTTTTAAAGTTACATTTAGATTAATTTTTAATCATGATTCATGTTGTAGGTGTAGGCACTGTGCATGCAAGCCCAACTGGCTGATGGCGGCTGGCCAGATGCATGCCTTATTTGTTGATATAGGCCCTTTTCTGTCTGACTGTCCTACAGCGGAGGAGGATTCATGTGCAGCTGCATTCTCTATCAGCAGCTGTACTTCTACTCACACCCTCTCACAGCCAGTAAACCAACAACAAAATAGAAAATTAGGGTTAGGGTTGCTTACATACAGAATTTCTCATTAAAAAAGGAAATGAAAAGATAAGCCACCTAAAAGCACATATCATCTACTCCTCCACCTAAAATTACACACTTTGCTATTAACACAACCATCATGCCTCATGCAGATCACGCAATGTATCCTTAACTCTCCATCCCTAGGGAAGTCAGCCTTCTGTCACCCCCTTTCGCTGCCCACTTGCACATAACCTGTTAGTGAAGTATCCTCTCCCAATGCTACCTACTATCGCACCCAACAGCCACAGCTAATAATAGCGGTGGTGGGGGGGAGTGGAGGGAGAAGAGGAATAATCTAATAAAGGACTACATGGGGAGAAGGGCAAAAAGGGAAGCAGCATTAAGGTTGAGTTGCATACCCTGCAGAAGGTACAATAGTCGTGGTACTGGAAAGATGCGAACTGGCAGAGGGAGGAAGAAGCAGTAGATACATACTATTAGGAGGCTTAACTGTTTGTTCCTTGATTTTGTGGCTTTGTATCACACAAGTTGCTATGCGTGCAACATAACTGCTTCAGAATAAAGATTTCTGTGTATTAACAGTGCTAGCACTCTGACATCAGGGGTTGTATGTACAGGCAAATACAATTTCCAACAGCAAAGAGATATGAGGAAACCTTACCCAGCAGAATCTTAAGCCATAAAAGGATGGAAACATGAGGAAAAAGTGAATATTGGGTACCATCTCTTACCAAGAGAGTTATTAGGTAGATCAATAAGATGATTACATACACTAGACCAAATTCATCCCTGATGAATCTCCATAGACATCAGTGGTGTGAGAGGGATGAATGTTTTGTTGAAAATTGTTGTGCATTTACAGTGTGTTCTCGCACAGGTGGGTGTTATTTTAAAACTATAATGAAAACGAAGCTGAAAAGATTTTAGCACTTTTGTGGACTCCAGCAGCTGCAGATCATATGCTTTATATTGCTGTTTATTTCCTCAAACCAAAGTCATTAGAACGTGGAAAATTCAGTTTCAATAACACAGAAGGTTTGGGTAGACTTCTGAAAACATGCACTTTTATCCAAATAATCCAGATTTCTTAGTTTGGCAAATTTGAATGAGAAATTATAATGAATGAACTTTCCTGGAATGTCAGCTCTTCATTTTATGATCCTTGAGAAAACTGGGACAATCAGAGTAATGTGGATAAAAAAATTAGTAAGTACACTTGCATGGAGGAGGGTCATCTACTTAAACATACGCCCCACTCCCAAACACCTTTCTGCAAAAAGGGTTCACAATCTGGATTCAGGTCCATACTTTTCTTAGCCAAATTTGGTGACCTCTTTCTAGTCCTAACAAATCAGTTTGCAGCCTGTTTCCTTCATGGGATATTAACATGGACAAAGAGACAATTTAAGGTACATCACAAATATTTGGATATTCTAATATGTCTCACAACAATATAAGGACCATAACATCCTTAAGAGCTCAAGTTAGTCAGTCCAGAATTTGGCTGTCTGTATTGCATAGGGCACTACAAGGCTGTGTCATGGTAAGTAGTTCCAGATTCCATCAAGCAGTCCACAATGAATTAAAAAACAATACAGTCCAGATGTTTTCTCTAGTAAACACTTCCCTTCTCAGCAAGATGAACTAAATGCAAAGGATATTGCAATAATTTTCCCCCCTAGAACATTTATTTTACACAAGCGAAAGTCAAATGTAAAATACCATAAATGTCTTTTCTTTCAACACAGTAGAGCCTTTTGGCTTACTTCTTTGTGCTATCCATGTTGTAAGCCAAATTCTTGAGGACATAAATCATTCATGCAAGCATGATATATTTGCCTATAGATATTTTTAAGCCTACTCTTACTAGGACTGACAAGTCAGATTTGGCCCCTAAAACCTTGTAACACAAATATTGGTGTTTTTCTTTTGTACCTAGAAATAGGAACATGAAATTGACTATGCATAAAAATGAAACTGACTAGCATAATTACTGTCCAAGCTGAGAGAGAGATAAAAACTATCAAATACATTCATCAATTAAAAGCATAAAAACTACAAATACATTATTTTAAAATCTTTTCATTTTTAATCATCTAAACTGTTACTTGTACCAGAGATAAGGATTTTTAAATATAATTTTTAACTTGATAGTCACTTTAAATTGAGACAAATTTTCTCAAAGTATGAAACTTTAAGTTCAGAAACACATTTCAATTAGGTTTGGGGTTTCTGTTTGTGTTCGCTTTATACAATTTTTGGCAGCTGAAATTAACAAAACAAAATTTTTCAAGGGAGACAGAATGTGTGTGTCAAAGCTGGATCTGTCTGAATGTGAAAATAATTTAGAACTGCAAACTCAAAATCTCACAGGAAATGACTAAAACCTCTCAAGATCAAGCCCTTAGGAATGACCTTGGATACCATTTAGGTACATTCTTTCTTTTAGAATCCAAGGACCAGATCCCTCAGCTGCAAAGCCCCGTTGAACTCAGTAGGGATCTCTGTGGATGAATCTAGCCACAAGTCTAGGACCTAGTGGAGGCTTCTGTGATCCTGTTTGGAGAAAACTGAAGGTCAAATCCTGCCCCGGATGATACTAAGGGGGTTGGGGAGCCGGATAGCTGTCATGTGGTGGAGAGAATTTGCTGTGGCTCTGAAAAGGAGTATATCGTATCCCCTAGGGCCACAGCATGTCATCCACCATGTTCACTGTCTCTTCCTTTCTAGGGTTCTCATGACCAGTAAAGAAAGATCCTAACCATCTGTTTCTACATACACCCTCTTCCCATCACAGTGCATCAGATGGAAAGATCTAGTCCTAAGTATCAACAACAGATTTCACTTAATAAAAAGTGTCAGCTTACTTCATATAATTCCTCTTCTCTGTATTGTCTGCCACAGATCCCCCTACCTGAGCATGCAGCTTCTACGGTGTGGCTCTGTGGAGGGAAATGTTCTGAAGGAGGAGAACACATTTTAAAATACAAATCCTGATGCAGCAGCCTCCGTAGCACTGTACAGGGGATCGATTGCGTCAGCCAACGGCTTAAGAAACTAAAACTATGCTACATCTGCTCTTCCTCCAAACACAGCGTGTTTTGTAGCTTGTATGAAAGCTACAGAGCATCATACTCCTTGATTTAGGATTTTAGCTAAAATAAATAATTTCTCTTGTAATAGGCTTTTAAACCTAACCTTGTCATCTTGAAAAATGATGTAAGATTCAAGTATAAAGAAATTGACAAGCTCAAGGGTCATTTTTATATGCATCCATCCCATATGACACCTACGGTATCAGCAACCATCCAGAAGATTCAAAAATCCCATCACAGCTTTTACTTTGGAGCAATTACATTAAAAAAGCAATAAATGAAAATTAAAAACCATCTTACCCAATACAGAAAAATATCAAAAAATAAATGAAAATGAGGTATTCCTTGGTGAAAATTAGCTTATATAAATGAAACAGTGATCATAACCATTGCTCCATACATCGCAGCATTAAAGGAGGTCTGAAAATCTTTTTGCCTGCCAGAATATGACTTCATTGCTTTGAGTTTCTTCCGCTAAGGCGGATATTGCTAGCAGCAAGAGCAGACCATTTTCATATACTTCTGCAGTTTTTAGTTGCATCAAGCCAGATTCTGTTCTTACTGATCACTACATGAATCCAGAGTTCCTCCACTGAAATCAATGGAGATATTCTAGATGCATACCACAGAAACTGTTGTTTGCAGTGTTGATGTAGTAGCTGTGTCAGTCCCAGGATATGAGACACACAAAGTTGGTGAGGTAATACCTTTTATTGGTCTTACAACAGAAGTTGGTCAAGTAAGCTTTTGAGCTCCAGAGAACTCTTCTTCAGGTCCTGAAAAAATCAAACTCCAGTTGTGACATCTATAGTAAATAAGTGAAGAATGATTTTTAACTTTAATTTTAAATGTTGGATATTTGTATATTTGAAAGTATATTTTCAGAACTCTGACACATTTTTGAAAACCTGTCTTGTTAAGTTAACACATGTATTCTGTCAGAGTAATCTGGGAAGCTTTTTTAAAAAGGAATTATTGAAAAGAAAAGGGAAACAAATCCCTTAAAAGTGGTTTGGGTAGAAGGAATGTAAATTTCTCTATACGAGACCACACAACAAAGGTTTATTTGATGAGAAGAAGTGTGCTGATTTATTCCTTTCCTTTCCCTTGCAGCCTGGTCTGTGTAGAGTAGGCAAATGATGCAATCCCTCTGGGGGATGGGGAGAGGACACAAAGCAAGCAAGCGACTATTTCACAGCACAGCGTATTGCTGGCATGTCTGAAGTTATGTAAGCCGTCCCTGAAGCGAATGCAGGAACTCTCAGGTCCACTGCACTGCAGGCAAAAGCTGAAAAATAGGTGCTCAAATCCCCTTTCTGGCTGTAGAACTGCCAGTTGCCCATCTCAGTTAAGTACATAAGATTTGGGCTGAATTAGGAAAAGCATCAGAAGGAGCCAGATAACCTAAATTTTTAAAAAATTGTAATTTTAACATTTGTTTCTAAAAAACAGCCAATCCAGAATCAGAACAACATTGATGATTTTTCATAACTGAAGATTAGCTTTTGTTCTGGTGTTTGAACTTGCCAAATGTGGTTACCCTTAACAAAAAGCAGCCAGGAATTATATGGCTCTTCTAAATTTCTATACGATCCCTTACAATTCTTATACAACATGTTTGCAAGAGTAAATTACAAGTCACATGCATCCTTTATATTTACAAGTGAGTGACTAGTTAAATGGAGTTTATTTACACTACAAATTACACAGAATGAAACTCAGGTTAAGTATTAGATGATTCTACAGTGTAACAGGTTTAACGTTTCAGCATTAGGAATGAGTTGAACCTCATTTGTATGTCTGCCTATGGGCCTGAATCAATTCCCATCAAAGTCAATGGAAGTCTTTCATGGATTTCAATGGGTTTTGGATCAGGCCGTATCTGCAGTGTTGCTAAATTTCATGATTTTATCACGACTAATCTTTTTTCTTAAAACACCAGGTGCTAAATTCAAGAGACAGCATGCCAATTTCAGCCTTCATTTCTAAACCCCATGACATGTTTAGCCCTCCTAGTTGTGGGAAAAGTGTAAAGTGAGTGAACAATAAAACAGCTCCCTCCCACAGACCACCAACATTGCTTTAACCTCAGGGTTTTTGAGGGCTTGATTCATGATTTTTGAACATGGACCAGGGAATATGGTACCTATGTGTGTCAGGGGGTGGGGTAAATGGTGCAACAGTCAAAGGACTTTAAATGGAATTCACTACTTGGTGCTAAATTAATCAAGTTCCAGTTCATTCAAATTTTTTCTACCTCAAGGAGGTTCATTCATTTTAAAAACTAGTCTCCCTCTAGATTTAACTCACACTACTTGTCACTACCCAGCAGTCAAAAGGGATCAGCCACAAGGATGGGTGTCATAGTGTTGCTGAATTGCAAACGGGAAGCAGTGTGGTCTAACAGAGCATGGGACTGGGATTCAGGAGACCTGGCTTCTATTCCTGGCTCGGCCGCTAACCTGCCATATGACCTTGGGCAACTCATTTCAACTCTGTGCCTCAGTTTCCCCATCTATAAAATGAAGAGAACGATACTGACCTCCTTTGTAAAGCACTTTGAGATCTACTGGCAAAAAAAATGCTGTCCTGGAGCTAGGTATTAATAATACAATTTAGTCTAAAACAAAGTGCCAGCTACAAAGTATATTAATAAAATAATATTACATATAGTGCGACATTCCTCCCAGAAAGATCCCAACATATTTTATAATTGTACATTATGGAAACACTACAGGGTGGAAACATGGGAACTATTTAACAGTGGATGTAAACGCAACAACAATAGTTTAGGACAGAAAGCGAGGAACACTTTATTCAACAAAAACTGCAGAGTAAATGAGGGAGAGAGAAAGTAATTACTCAGCAACATTCTTGTCAATGGAACCATATGCCAAAAAGACACAATGAAGCACTTAAATGTATCCTAGAACATCTGAAAACAGACTGTAACATCAGACAAGGAAAAATGCATTTATGAACATATATTTTCAGACAAAAAGTGTCAGCCTAGAACTTGTAAAAGTCAAAGCAATCAAGATGACAGCAACACAGCAGTGTTGCAGATGTCTAACCATTCGTATGCTAGTTCCTGCTTGTGTCTCCTCTTACAATTTCCAACTTCGACTGCTCCATTTAAATTATTTATAAAATAAGACAAGGTGCTTGCATGGATGATTGGAGGCATTTGAAGGCTTAACATCTAATCTGGCTGAACGCATAGCATTGCTGGACTTTAGCACTACTTTTTACACAGAACTTGTGGCTAATGTACGTGCATTCTGATTTTCAGCTAGGATGACTCAAATAAATCCAGCTGGATCATCGTCATGTTGTAGCCCTTTCAAGCAGAAACCAGTCAGATGACAAAAATAAATAAAGATTTGTAGATAACAAAATGAGCTTTGGCTGGAGTGTGGGGTGGTGAATGCTTTTATCCATCCTTGTATTCCGCTCTATTAATCATAATTACTGATCACCAGACACTGGTAAACCCTTCTGGAAATACTAATGCTAAAGCAGTCAGCCAGGACTAAATGATGGGACCTATGACTCTAAGCATATACTTTTGAAATACTTCACAGATCTTGAAAGACCAGGCCTGCTGACTCTGTCATCAGACACTGCATAAACACTATAAATCCCCCTCCACCAACTGCTGATAGAACATCAGTCATATTGTCATTGACGCAATTCCAAAAATCTTGGACTATGAAGGAAACTGCAGCACATCATGAACTGACCCTGCTCTGACCTCCATTAGACAATGAAGACAAAATGAATAGCGGTTGGTAGAACATCTTACTTTAAAAGAAGATGAGGATTTTGTTCCTCCCTGAAACAGAAGAGAGCATACCACACATAAGGATGGTACTCTTTAAAAGAAAAGGAATCCGGCGGTACCTGCAACTCCCAAGAAGATGGTCCCTGAAGTTGTGTATTTTTGGCCTATGCCACATGCACATTGGAGGATGATTTAGACCCCTTCTCTGCATTTAAACTTCTCAGATCACAGAAAAAATTATTTTGCTGAAGACAGCAAAACATCTCTGGGACTAGCCATATCAGGTGACTCAAGATAAAATACTGTTACAAGGCTGATAATTTCATTCTCCCAATGACACTGTGCAATGCTATTTGAGAGTTCTGCATAATAATATTGTACATTATAGCTGACTAACTGAAAAGGCTAGTGTAACAGCCAGTTAGTTCCTCCAGATAAGAAGAGCTGTGGCTAATCATTCCCCAACTTGTGTAAGTATCTTGGTTTTCTGCTACACAAAATAAAAAATGACTCTTGTATAATGGTCCCAGAATATCGGCTTGACCCCAAATAATCTCCAGATGGCAACTTCAGACTAACATGCTCCATTCTTGGGGCCAGATTTGGGTGCCTTTACTCAAACCAAGTAATATTTTATCTGCTAATAGTCTCCTCAAGGAGTAAAGGTATACTCATCATGACTAAAGGTATCAGAATTAGGCTCTGGCCTTAGGTGGACTGCTTTTAGTAAATTTAACAACCAACACAACATGGTACAAACAAAAAAACTGCCAAGAAACTGAAATACATATGGCGCGCCTGTTATTTGGCAGCATTTTGTACCCAGTTTGCACTAGTGTAAATGGTTACACAAAGTGCAAAGAAATAGAGCATCTGGCCCAAATTTTAACTCCCCTGCCCCATTTCTCCCACTCCCATACATCTGTCTAACCCAGTGATACTCAGACTGAAACTCATGAGCCACAAATGGCTCTTTAATGCATCTCCTGCAATTCTTTGCAGCACATGATATTAAAATACTATGTGATTTAATTATTAACCAATCTAAGTTATTAACCAATCAGGATGCATTTATTATGTTAATAACCAATTGTAGTTAATAAAATAATGATGCTTGGTCAGTCATTTTGCTGAGAGAATTATATATACACATACAGATACATATATACACACACACAAAATATTTACCTTGTCATACTGTTTAAATATGAATATACTATATGAATTTACTATAGTAAATGAAACAAGCAATTCACACTACTGTAGCTCTTTTGGGCAATGGTGGTTGCTAATTTAGCTCCTGAACCACTGAGGTCTGAGTATCACTGCTCTAACCCCTTTCAGGCAAGAGATTTCCTTTCTATTCAGGTAAATGGCAGGTTCAGGCCCATGGTGGCTATCAAAGAAATATAAACCAACAACAGGGGCAAAAGGAGAATCCCAGCCTTCTATGGACAGCTGATTAAGC
This sequence comes from Chelonoidis abingdonii, assembly GCF_003597395.2. Classification (NCBI taxonomy): domain Eukaryota; kingdom Metazoa; phylum Chordata; order Testudines; family Testudinidae; genus Chelonoidis; species Chelonoidis abingdonii. The sequence continues at coordinate 130,394,102 of NC_133771.1, forward strand.
AAAAGCCTTGAATAATACTGTACTACTGTATGGGAGAGAGAGAGAGAGAGAGAGAGAGATGTTAAAGACTTGGATCCAGAAACATTTGGTTTGTCCATTTCCAGAGCTACTAGTGGGGTTTGCATAATCATATCTCAACCTAAGAGTCTGCCTTTGGGGGCGGAGGGAGGGAAGCGGGCGGCAAAACTCAAAGTCATGTGTTTCTCCCTAATTTGGGACCCCTAAGTGTCAGAGTTAATCTAATTGTTGTTTAAATAACAAAGCACATCTCTGGCCTTTTTCTTTGCAAGAATAGCCTTGAAAACACAAATTGACCATTATGATTGAAAGTTTGCAGCTGTGAGCCTCAGTCTGTTAGCGTTAGTGAAATACTTAAAGATCCCTGGATAGATGGCACTATAACCGTGCAAAATGCTGTTGTTGTTAATATCTTTATTTCCAAGGTACTCAAACCTGAAAGTCTCTGCACAGCTAAGAAAACCCAACAACTAAACTCAAGAATTCCAAAAAACACAATAGATTTGAATAGCAAAACCAATACTTGAGACAGTAAAAATATCGCCCTGCCCCCACCCCCCAAACACCATCACCTAATCCAGGGTTTCTCAAACAGGGGTCACCGCTTCTGTAGAGAAAGCCCCTGGCGGGCTGGGCTGGTGTGTTTACCTGCCCTGTCTGCAGGTCCGGCTGATCGCAGCTCCCACTGGCTGCAGATCACTGCTCTGGGCCAATGGGAGCTGCTGGAAGCGGCGTAGGCCAAGGGACTTACTGTCCGCTGCTTCCAGTAGCTCCCATTGGCCCAGAGCAGTGATCCGCGGCCAGTGGGAGCCGCGATCAGCCGGACCTGCGGACAGGGCAGGTAAACACACCAGCCCGGCCCGCCAGGGGCTTTCCCTATAGAAGCGGCGACCCCTGTTTGAGAAACCCTGACCTAACCTAGACAATGACAACAAAGGAAATAAAGAACAAACCCACTAAACTTACAACACGCAGCCTGCAATCTTAAATGGAGATGTCAAATGGCTTTCGGTCATTGCCAAGAGCCGTACTACTATGTTTACCTCTGCACAATGTAAGCACGATAGCTGCAGATCTGGTTATGATCACTAATGTAGAAGTAAAACTTGTTGAATATGCCACACAATGTCTAAGAACAATAAATCAGTTTGCACGTGATTTGAACAGCAGCAAACAATGTCTGCTTTAGAAGTTCAAGGGTGAAATCTTGGCCCCACTGAAGTTAATGGCAAAACTCCCACTGATTTCAGTGAGATTGGGATTTTACCCCAAGGATACGCACGCTTATGCCTCCTGTAAAGTTTAAACAACTGATTTCAGATAAGCCAGGCAAAACCTTGGAAGTCCAGGCAAAAACACAAATAAACTCACTAAAAACACAATATACCTCTTTTCCACTTGGAAAGGCTTGTCCTTCTGAAAACATTTCATTTTAAAATGTCTCTCACAAGCCAAAACAATAATGTGCTCTAGTCCTAAAACTACCACTGATTTTGGACAAGTCACTTCAATCTTTTGTGTCTCATATCCCACATCTGTAAAACAGGGATGAAAATCAAATTTATAAAGCACTTCGAGTTCTATGAATGAAAAATGTTGGACAATTGCTACAATACAGCCATTAATAAAGTTTACAATGATCAGCCATTCCCTTCCCATCTCAATATGGTAGTTTTTCTTTTCTGTTGTTTCACACAGTCTGCCTCAGTAGGGGCATGGTAGTCCAGGTCTGGTTAGTATCTTGCACCACACACAATAGACAACAAATAGAGGAGCCAGCATTTGGGATTAAACATGCCAAAATTTGTTTTTACAGAGCTGATGAGTCACTTAATTCTCTTCCCTGCAGCAGGAGCATACAAGCCTAAAATAGTCAGAACTCCATCTTATGCTATATTCTGTCCTCCACCCAAAATTTACCTTGATTTTTATCTTTTGAATAAATTTTCCTGGACTAACACAGCAGGCTTAAAAAAATTAAGCTGAAGATATTTTAAGAGAGTCCAATATAAAAACATGCACAGCACATTTTATATAGAGAGAGAAAATATGGGATCCAATTCTTCCTTATAACAGAAAATCATACTATTATTGTATATAATGGTCCAATAGTACCATTCAACGCTACTGCCCAGTTACATGGTAGCGAAACTGGAGCGGAAATATCCAGTAATGGACACCAGTGACAATGAGGATAGCCAATACATAGGCATCCGGTTATAAACAGACACTTGCCAAGAAAGATGGGCTGACGTCCATAGACAGAACTTGTCAAATGATTATAGTCACAAGACTATCATGCCACCTATGGATAGTCACTGAGGACGGTAATATAAAGGGATAACTAACATATTTCAAGTTTTTGCAACACGGGTTGATATTGCAGCAGATCAGTAATTATTTAATATTTATCAAATGCAGACAAGATACCCAATGCTGTATAAGATGGAAACAACACAGAACCCACAGGTGAGGTTTCTGAGCAGTATCCTTACAATGCTTTGCAGGAATTACATTTTAATGTCAGACAAAACTTCAGGGTAGCTTAAGCCCAAAATTCAAGTTTCATGTACAAAAAAGCCCTCCAAACAGCTGATATGATTAGAAATGCATTCATGAATGGCTTTCATATTTCTACTTGAGCCACATATTTTCCTCCAGGCTATCACAGCAGGTGTTTGAGAACAACCACTCAGTCTGAAAATAGGACACCCCAGATTCTTTCTACAGCTTTACAATGAACACCACAATTCTGAAGCTGTATTCACAATTGTCCAATATACTCACTGAATGAGGATCAAGGAATATTAATATCACCTCTCTCGCTAACAGGACATAACACAGAAACTAAAAGGGGTTGTAAGTCAAAACACATATTAAGAACAAAAAAACCCCCTAATATTTAGGGGAACAAATATTTAATATTCTTGCCCATATAGACAAAAATCAGATTGGCTTTTGGACTGATTCTCCTATAACGGTAGCTGTCCAAATAGTGCATCAAATAAAAGGTTGAAGAAAGAATTAAGCAAATCATCAAAAGAGAAGGCAAAATCTAAACGTTCTACCCTCTATTATAAAATGGGGCAAACAACAATCAAAGAAGAGATTGATAGTTCCAGAATAAATGCAGTATTTTTTTCTCTTGCATCATTATTCATCATGACATTCCAGAAAAAGATGCCCAGCTACATTTTAACTATAAAGTTATCAAAGGCAGGTGTTTATATATAATAATTATAATATAATAATGGAGATATACCCATCTTCTAGAACTGGAAGGGACCTTGAAAGATCATTGAGTCCAGCCCCCTGCCTTCACTAGCAGGACCAAGTACTGGTTTTGCCCCAGATCCTTAAGTGGCCCCCTCAAAGACTGAGCTCACAACCCTGGTTTAGCAGGCCAATGCTCAAACCACTGAGCTATCCCTCCCCCCTCTTATGTCCATAAGGATCTAGACTACTAACAAGAGGAAATAGCACACACAGAGGGAGTAAGGTAAAATGGGGGAGTCGAGTAAAAAGCAAGAGAGCTAAAGACACAGGTACCCAAAACATCCTTACAGGCTAGTCACAAGGAAATGGGGATGGAAACCCAGAGGCAAAATTCGCATTTGTCTGTGCTTTCTTTGGTCTCCTCCCTGTCAACAATACAGAGGACCTAATTCACCTCTCATTTCCACCAATGTAAACCTGAGAAGTGAAAGGAGAACCAGGGTTCTAGATGGCTCTCAATTACATGGATCTAGCCTACATCGAGGAGGAGGACAGGGTCTTATCTGAACTGAGATTTGTGGGGTGAAATCCTGGCTCCATTTAATCAATGGCAAAACTCCCATGGAGGCAGGATTTCTCCCCAGAGCTGCACAGCTGTGTACCATGTGAAGCAGAAAGAGAGCTGAAGCACTGCGCTGGAGATACTGAATACACTGAAATGACCACATAATATGCTTTTCTGCTTCCAAGAGCTTCTGAAATCATCTGTAAAGCATTTCTCTCTGTTTTTCTTTTTACCTGTAAAACTATTTGTCATAGATAGTATCCTTTAAACTATGTAAAGACATTTCATTTCATTGTATTCTTCTGCAGGAATTCCCTCATTGCTTAGCAGCAAAGAATCCTGTGGCACCTTATAGACTAACAGACGTCTGTTAGTTTATAAGGTGCCACAGGATTCTTTGCTGCTTTTACAGATCCAGACTAACATGGCTACCCCTCTGATACTTGACCTCATTGCTTAGGAGCATTAAAGAGCCAGACATTTATGTAAAGGGAGTGTTTTGCTTTGAACCACACCCTCCCTTCTTTATACCACCATCCTGATGAAGGGAAGAAAGTTCAGCTGTATTACACTGACCTAGATAACACACCAGTGTTGCAGGCCCAGAAGAATGCCCAAGGCGAGTAACAGTGGTCCGTGCCAGAGTGCTTAGCACCAATAAACACACCGAGGTGGAGAAGCAAAACACAAGTTTATTTGGGATCCCAAAGCGGTGCTGGGAGACTTAGTACGCCTCAGATCCAGCCCAGCTAAAACAAGCAGTCTGTTCCTTTATATCCATGAGAACTTTTTCTTCGCTTGGACTTTTAGGCCCAAAGCCCCCATTCCCCCTCCCCCTGTCTTTCCGGCTTGCAGCATTCTTTTCTCACACACTTCTTTCCCCCCCGCCCCCTCCTCCCCTGTAGCAGTTCACGTAAGCGCACGGGGCATTAAGTAAAAACTTGGGGCCGTGGGCAAGCTCATTAGGAAAAGTTTTCCTTCTGCAAGTTATCTTGTCCTTCTGCTAAAGGTGCACAGGCCTCATTATTTCTGCTGTAGACCAATTAAAACTGTTGCAACTGATAACGGCTGTTACTCCTGGCCTTTCCCATCAGCCAGCCTTGTAGGTCGATTAGAGTTCAAACATGGAAGGACTTTTGCTCGCCAGAGGCCTAAACAGGAAGACTCCTTATTCTTATTGCCTTCCACTTTTTTTTTTAAGTTACTTAGGGTTATGCTTAGTGACACCAACACCAGTGTCTCCCATTAAGGGCCCCACACATTTTACCTAACTGAGGATGTGACTTTTACCTCTCAATACTATGAGGCTGTTTTTATACAAGGGAAAATACAGGTAGTAGCTGAAATTTCAGTAGCCTTCTAACTGCCTATAACTTACTTTATGCCAAATAAAAGCCCTCATAGGGAAAAGAAAAAGTCACCCATGTTTTGGTGCCAAAGTCTCAGTTTAGTACTTTCCCCCATGTTCCTGCTGTTCCATCCCAGGTGAACGTCTTCTCTTTTTGAAGAGGAAGCAGATGGCAAAGAGAGAAAGCGATGGGGAAGGGTAGAAAAGGGAGAAGAGCAGGTAGGTGTTTCTTGATAGAAAGTTATAAAAAAATACTGAAAATTTTGTGTGGTAACTCCCGTCATTTTTTGCCACTGCTGCTGGTGCTTCCGACCCTCAAAGCAGCTGTGGTCAGCAAAATGAAAAGAATCCTGTCCGAACTTGGTCTCAAGTAGAAAATTAATATCTATCCTTGCACCAGAGAGCATGAAATTTGTTCCCTTCTCTGATATAAAAGTGATTGAATAAGGTTAGTGATTATAATGAATTCTGATTATTTAAATGCCAACATTGGAACACAATACTACTACAATGGAATAATAATGCATCCCAGATATTAATGAATTTAAACTGACAACACCTTGCTGAGGGAGCCCATTTTGCATATACGAAATTGAAGCACAGAGGGATTAAGTGACTTGCCCAAAGATCACCCCCCCAAAAAAATATCCATAATTGAGCTGCGAAAAGAACTTGATCTTCTGACTCCGTTTTGCGCTCTAGCCACAAAACCATCCTTCCTGACAGTAACCTTTTACCAAAGTGTGTGTTATCAGAGAGCTTTATACTGAGGGCTTGTTTACATGGGAAAGTTATACTACTATAAGCTAAGGTATTAATTTAAAATTAAATGCATGCATAACTCCCCACATGGACACACTTATCCTGGAATGATTTTTTTTTTTTTTTTTGTTGGCTTACCCCTATGTCACTTTGGAAGGGATTAAGCTAAATCAAAAAAAATCACTTTTATTCTGGAATGAGAGTGGCCACATGAGAAGTTATAGATGCATAACTGGTAAAACTTTCCCATGTAGACAAGCCCTTAGACTCTTGGGTGATAATCACAAATCTATACTTGGTTTAAACATGGTTTCAACATAACTGATTTCTAGCAGTGTGGCCTTCTTTACACTGACCTGGTTTTGTTCTTTAAGTTTCCCATCAATGCAGAGTCATGCAATGGGAACTCATGTACAAAAGGCTCTGGTTGCCACTAGCAATATGAGCACCATGTCATCTAGACTAGCACTGAGCAGGGTTAGGAGACATATTGGTTAAAATACTGGTTGTCACAGATACCTTGTTTACACTAGAGTTCCAACTGCTGCTGTCTCCAGTGGAGCTGACCCATCTCTAATGTTATCATGAGAAAGGACCAGGACAAAACAAAACTTAAAAAAACAATACATCTTAGATACCCAGTTTTGTTTTTTGTTTTTTTAAATAGTTAGGTCACATCCACAAGGCCTAACTATGTCAGAAATCAGTTTTCCCTGAAGATGTGTAACACTACAGTTCTGTAACTCAACTCACTGTTGCAGATGGGACCTATTGGTAAAGAGCATCACTGACCAAAGAGTATTTCTACTCTCTTTGCATGTGGCAGGGAGGGACAGGAAAGGAAGACAGAGTGGGCAAGTATTCTGACCATCTATAACTAACATCACCAAATTACTTACCACGACAAGTCCAATTAAAAGAAAGAAAAAAATTCTGGAGTTTTTCCACCTGATGTATTTTGAATTTCCCACTGAAATTAAAGTCTTAGGCATCAACAGCAGAATAAACCAAACATAGGTTGAGTGAAATTGTCTGGGCTAATCCCTAAACCACCAGGAACGTAGAGTTTAAATACCAGGTTTAGATATATTTTTCTCTCTGGACCAAAACCCACACCCACACACCACTCTGGGAGAGACAAAAAGGAATTTAAATATCCACTCCCCTTTGCTGATAACTGGAGAGTAGCACCATTTTAATCATACCCAATGGTGAGAAAAGATTAAGAAATCTGAAGCCTTGTTTAACTGTGCCACATAAAACTTCCCTGGTTGGGTGTGACATTAGACAATTCAGCATATCCCATTAAGTCCATACTTTTTTTGGTATACTGCAGTTTCCTAAACAAAATTCCTTTTTAACCAGTGCTAAATGCTGACTGACGTAGACAGACAGAATAAAAGTTGTGGTGGTACATTGTTGTGGGTTTGGTTTCGTAATGTAGTTTAGAGTCTGTAGTTACTTGTTTTACATGTTTACATTACACGCAACTGTCGCAGAATAGTACCGAGGAGTTGTGTGAACCCAGCCATAAGGTTCATCTGAAACTTGGACTGTAGACTCTATTCTCCTCTCATCATTTATAAAGATTTTAAGCTTGTACTACTTCTATTAACTTCAGTGGAGGTGCTTCTGATTCAAGCAATGACAACTGAAACTAGAAGTCAGGCCCTGTGATTTTATAAAGAAAAAAATTAACTGGAGGCACTGAAATGGTAACCAATGGGGCTAAGTTAGCTCATTGGCATTCAAACCTGGACATATGGGTTCAAAACGTGCTTTCAGGGCTGGTCTACACTGGGGGGGGAGGGATCCATCTAAGCTATGCAACTTCAGCTATATGAATAGCCCTTCCCTGCACCTGTTTCAGTTTAAATTCATCTTTCTTGAGTGTGGGCGACCAGAATTATACACAGTATTCCCCAGGAGGTCTAAATAATGCCTTGTACAATTGGATTAATACATCTCTCTCTCTCTCTACTGGAAATGTCTTGCTTGATACAGCCTAGGATTGCCTTTACCCCTTTCACAGCTGCATCACACTGGGGCCTCAGTCATCCTGTGATTGCCCCCCACCCTGGGTCTCTCTCCACGTCTGTCACTTCCAACTGATAAACCCCTACATGGTAGCAAAAATTCTCATTAACCTATGTGTACGCCTTTGCACTTGTCACTACTGAATTTCATCCCATCTCTCTCTCTCCAGCCTTCAAGGTGATCCAGATCTTCCTGTACAGTACCCTGATCCTCCTCTGTGTTCACCATGCTGTCCACACTTGTATCAGTATCAAATTTCATTAGCACATTCCTACTTCATATGCCAATATCAATAAAAATATTAAACAAAATTGGTCCCAAGACTGATCCTTGAGGAACCTCAGAAGTAACCTTCCTCCAACACAATAGTTCACCTTTTGGCACAACCTACTGCCTCCTCCCCATTTATCCAGTTCCTTATTCACCTTACAATTCTTGTACTAATCCTCATCTTTCCTAATTTAACTAATGATTTCCCATATGGTATGGTGTCAAATGCTTTACTGGAGTTTAGGTGTATTAGATCTACTGCATTTCCCCTTCTAAAAAAATAGTCACTTTCTCAAATAAGAAAATCAGATTAGTTTGGCAATATAGACCTTTGGTAAATCCTTGTTGCATTACATCCCCTTTAACTCCATGAATTTACCTGTTCTTTCCTTCACAACTTATTTTAAAGCCTTGAATAGTACTAAATTCAGACTAACAGATTTGTAATTGCCTTTCTTAAATATAGATGTGACATTAGCTATTCTCCAGTCATATGGTGCCAGCCTCAAACAGATAGTTTGATTAGCAATCTGATATGCTAGTTCTTTTAGTAGTAGTAGTTTGTGCAGCACGTGCAACAGAGTCACAATTTACAGAAGGAAAGCGAAGTCAAAGAAATGATTTTTTGATTTAGTTCTGCATATGGTAAAGTTGGCAGCCATTGTTCCCTCTTCTGGTAAAGAGGGCTGTAAGCTACCTCTATTTCCTGTGACAGTCCAGTCCCATGAGCTGACAAGCCTCAGTTTCCTTGGGCCAGTCCAATCTGTTGTGGGGATCATCATTTTAAGGTTGCTGAGAAAGAAGCCAGGGCCAATCCCATCGATGAGGTTGAATACCAGGACAAATTCTTAAACTGGATTTTGTATTCAATGGGGTATCAATGATGAGTCAGAGCACTAGGCTGATGCATTGTTCAGCAAACAGGCAGATGCATTTTGTATCAACTAGACTCTCTGGGTGTGTGGTTTCAATCATGGAGGTCACATACCATGGTGCTGGGCCTATATCTGACAGACTGGGAAACAATCTTGGGGCCTGTTGCAGATGGAAGTGGATATTTGTGACCCAGCAATCTCTTAATGGCCGTTGGCAAGAGGGTGCAGAGGGGTTACAGGAATCACCTGAGTCTGGTGTGTACATTCTAGTTAATCAAAAAAATCATGTGAGGTCTCAAATAAAAGCCGGTGTTACGGTAGTTATCCTTATCATCATAAACACATGTATGGATATTGTGCAAGGACTTATGTATACATACTGAAAAGATGTTCTTAAAGTCTGTGTCTGGGGATTGGTCACCAGAGAATGTGAAAAACAGATTTTCTGTCAGATAAGAAATGTATATCCATCTGTTTACGTGTAAATTGAGTTTTGTCTCATTCAGAATGGGCCTCCTAACATCAGTCTGAACTGAATGCAAATGAAGGATTATAAGAACTTCAGAAACAGGAAGAGAAAAGAGAGTGGGGGGAGAGAACCTTATCTTGAAGTGCATATTAAAGGTTTTCTTGAGTATATTTTTGAGGACAAAGAAGATGCCCAGGCACAGTTCGTTGATGAAGTAAAAGGACCGTTGTTTTGCTTCATGAAAAAGTGGTCTCAATAACGCACGGTTGAAAATGCTGCAGAGAACTTGGGTTGAGACAAGTTTCTTCAGACAGGAGGTTAACCTGTTAGTTGTGTTTAGTCTCTAGAAAGTGATTATAATTTTATTTTACAGCAGAACTTCAGTGTTACAAACTGACCAGTCAACCACATACCTCATTTGGAACCACAATCAGGCAGCAGAAGACACCAAAAAAAACAGCAAATACCATACAGCACTGTGTTAAATGTAAACTATTAAAAAATAAAGGGAAAGTTTAAAAAAAGATTTGACAAGGAAAGGAAACAGTTTCTGTGCTTGTTTCATTTAAATTAAGATGGTTAAAAGCAGCATTTTTATTCTGCATAGTAAAGTTTCAAAACTGTATTAAGTCAATGTTCAGTTGTAAAGTTTTGAAAGAACCACCACAATGTTTTGTTCACAGTTACAAACAACCTCCACTCCCGAAGTGTGCATAGCTCTGAGGTTCTACTGTATGTGTAACCATTTATTTCCAATGTTCTAATTCACTATTATTTGAACATCTCTTTGATAATAGATATATTTGTAGTGAAAACAAGAATGAGTTTAAGTGCTGTGTGTTCAGCAGAGTTGTGTACTGAGATATAACTAGCAAGCTGGTGTGTACTGCTCCTTTGGGACTAGCAGGCCTGGTAATTCTGTGAGCTTTCAGCAGCTAAGAGGCTGGACACCGCAGGAAATGCTCTGAGGAGTCAGGGGTTAGTCTGTGCCTGCTGCTACCTGCGCACAGAGAGCAAGGTCTGTGTCAGGGCCTGGAAGGCAAGGCAATTGTGCTGCCAGAGGCTGGTGATTTCAGGAGCTGATCCAGAGCAGGTACAGACAAGACTGGTTCACACTGAGGGCAGGTGACAATGAGGTGTCTCATAACTCTGGATACCCAGAGAGCATCATGACAATTCACCATGGCTATTTGAGCATGCAATAGTACTGAGGAATCCAGAAGGACCCCCCGTTTGTGGGCCAATTTAGTAATTGGAAGGAAGATGCCCATGTTATCGGGGGTGATATAGAGAAGCCAAGTTCAGCTTTAGCCTGGTCCTCTTCACCCAGGAGACTATTTTGGCTGGGCATTGAGAAAAAACTATTAGAAGGTTCTGTTTACATTTGATATTAAAGGAGAAGTAGAGTGTACTGCTGGCACTTTACATTATGTTGTCCCAACAGCTCTCCCAGTGGCTTCAATAACAGGGGAATAATACAGCAGGAAAGACTGAGCCTTATGGGCCACTGCAGGTAAGGGCTTTGGAGAGGGAAGAATAGTTGCCTCCCAGTGATCTCCTGGATTAGGTCTGAGACACAAGACCTGAGTTGTTTCAAGTCATCTCCATAAACTCCTGCAGGTTCTTGGAGGTAAGCGAGGGTATATTTGTGATAACTGTATCAAATACCACAAAAAGGACCCGTAGGATGAGTACTGATGCAACTTCTCTTGTTTATGGACAAAAGGAAGTTACCCAGCAAAGCTACAAGTGCTGTCTCTGCATTGTGTTCTGGCCCAAAGCCAGACTGGGAGGGACCAACTATACTGACAGGTAACAGGTGATGTTGGAGACTTTTCCCTCAGCTTCTTCATTAGCTTGCCTAAAAAAGTGAGGTTATTTAGTGGGTGGTATTTTTTCCCTAGTGTCAACCGATATTGACTATACTGCTGGGTGGACCACAGCTGGTTTTAGGGCAATATGTAGACTCCCTTCATTGAAGGAGACAGTGGCAATCTATGTTAGGGCTTCTCTACCATTGAAACGCTACAGTGACACAGCTGCAGGCCCCGCTGTAGCGGGTTCCCCTTTGCTGTAGTTACTCCACCTCCCCAAGAGGCAGTAGGTAGGTTGATGGAAGAATTTGTCCATCAACCTAGTGCTGTCTACAGCAGGGATTAGATTGGCTTAACTATGGTGCTCAGGGGTATGGATTTTTCACACCCCTAAGTGACATTGCTGGGCCAACCTAAATTTTTAGTGTGGACTAGGTCTTAGTCAGGTTCTCAGGCATTCTCTACCCTCTTTTTGAAATCCTAGGTGGTGGTCCCAACTGCCATCTATGCTTTCACATAACCTATTTGTGGATTCTTTATTAAAGCAAACATGGAGAATGTCAAAGATCTAATCATTTATTTGTGTTTTTTAAAAAGCAGTTCTGCTAGGATAGATAAGACCTGTTTCTCTTATTAAATGGCTACTGAGTGCGTAATAAAAGTCTAAATAAAAACAAACCTCCTAGCACTCCACCTTAGCACTCCACACATCTTAGACCAGAGAGATAGCTATTAAAATTTAACAGTGGATCTTGGACCATAGGACAGAAGTATCTTCTTATTTCCAGATCTGAGACTACACATGCACACAGACTACGGAACAGGGTTGTCTTAGAAGCAGGCATCCTAATAGGAATCAGAGACATAGTTACTACATTCTGGTTAAAATGCAGATCCATCTCACAATGGAAAACTATACTTCTTTTGACAAGGCAACCCTAGTCAGCTAGTGATCCTGAACTGGAATGAATGCAAGTACAGATGTTAGGCCCTGAAAGCTAAACACATTAATCTAACAGAGCCATTAGACTCTTCTGAAATTTAGGAATCTGTGTATGATTATTCATATTTATGAATATATTCATTAACAGAATTGGGATGTTTAGTGTGAGTTGGTTTATTCCTTTGCATGGGGATTATAAAACAATTAGAAGAGAAACAACAGCTGCATACTAGGGGACAGAATTTTCACCAAAAAGTTCAAACTTGTCCTAACAAATGCTGAATCCATGATGAAAATCCCAACCATCTGGAAAATTGTAACAGTATCAGTGAACTTCTAAAATGGTTTTTGTTCAAATCTGAGCCAGACACTGGGAACAGGCCAAAGATGTAAAAGCGATGTAAAAGCGATAATATGTCAAATTCTGGGGCCACACAGGATGCAAATGAGAACTGAACTTGTTCCAAAGTGCTTACTTACTACAAACCCCCTGAATAAGCAGCAACAGGGAGGCTACGATGTCCAATCACAATCCTAATATTCATGGATATCCTGAAATCTTACAGAGATTGTTTATCAAGTGGATTATTTTTTATTACCTCATTGAATTCCTATTTTTCCCCAATGCCCTTCCTGTATTGTGCTGTAATCCTCACTTTGTTGGCTTTGTCATACTATGAAACACATACACACACACAAAATAAAATAAATAAATAAATAAATCAATCACTTGATACGTCAGTACTCAAGGAAGAACAAGTGTGTGATGTCACTGCTTGTTCAAGACGTACTCTTTTTTCCGGTCCAGATTTGAGACGTACGTTCCTCCAGTTCCAACAATGTGATCTTATCACAGGTATTTGGCTTGCATTCTACACTTTCATTTTTATTGTGTGGGTTCTGAGTCTCTGATGCAAACAGTCTGCCAAACATCCTCCCTCAACTGCATATGATTTCCACCCCCCTTTTCAGACTCCTCCATGCAGTGCACTCTAGAGTCACTCTGGCTCGAGCCAGCTTCCATTGTTTTCATGTCAAGGGCGTGAGAAGGATCTTTTTGCCAGAGCAGCAGTTTAAAGAATAGGCCTTGAAAACATACTTGCTGTTTGCAGAACAGCAGCTATCAGGCTCTTCACAAGGCCAGAGATGAGGGACAGTTCCTTGTGGTTTAAAAAAAAAATGGGCAAATGGAACTAAATGATAGGGCCAATGTTATAAAATACACACACACAACCCCAAAACTATGTGGAGACACCAAAACCAAAGTCTTTTCTGGAATGGCACATATGAGGGGAATTGCCATAGCAGATTAGCTTACAGCTCCAAGTTGGCTGGTGTGCTGACTCCAGTAGAGATCAATACCTGATGTTTCAGAGAAATTGTGTGTTTGAGGGTGACAGAGGGAGATAATAAATTTAAACTAATTGTTCAGTGTCAAATACAGGGTATGAGGAGTTTCTCCCTAACCCATGCAGATGAACTTCAGCATTAACCTCTTAGCTGGCTTAGACAGAAATGTTACTACATGTCATAACATTGTCCAAGCCTTTAAAAATAAATCCATCCACAGTATTTCTCATTTGTCTAACCCTTCTGTGACAGCAAATTCCATAATTTGAGTGTGTGTTCAGAAAGGAAGTACATCCTTTGATTTGCTCTAAATTTTACTACACTAGCTTCATTGAACACATCCTTGTTTTTTGCATTATACAACAGTAAAAAACAGCAGGAACGGTAATTTTTCACTCTTCATAATTTTTTTTGATAACTACTCTCCTTCATACTTTTAAGTGTCTCAATCCCATCTTCTTTATCTCTTCTCCTTTCCACGCCCTCATTATGTGCAAATCCTATCATCCTTCTAGAACAACTCCTATCAGCGCTTTAACTTTTCCAATCACTACTAATTTTTTCTTAAGAGGTGACCAAAATGGGACACAATATTCCAGGCTATTGTGAGTCTATACAATGTCACTGTATATCTTCTAGCTTAATTTTTATCCCCTTTTTAATGCAGGCAAGTATCTTAGCAGCATTGTTAGCGACTGATGTGTGTCCCCCCACCCCAAACATCTTCCTTGAGCTACCCACAGTGAACCCAAGATCTTTTCCTTCAAACAATCCTGGAGCCCATCAAGTGTCCATGGGCAGTCCAGACTATTTTGCCAGTATGAACTTGCCAGTATGAAGTTAAGTTGAATCTCCATTGTGTTACTTAGTCCAAGAAGACATTTACATCCAAATTCTCACAATTCTGTACATATGTTACTGACAAAACACCTTTTGTGTTATTAACTCATTTCACTAAGGGCATGATCCAAAGTTCACTAAGATCAGTGGGATTCTTTCCACTGACTTCATGGGTTTTGGATCAGATCTCAACTTACATTCTGCTCCCTCCTCTAAACCAGGGGCTCTCGACCTTTCCAGACTACTGTACCCACAAGTTACACCTCATTTAAAAACTACTTGCTTATAAAATCAGACAGAAAAATACAAAAGTATCACAGCACACTACACCTGAAAAAATTGCTTACTTTCTCATTTTTACCATACAATTATAAAATAAATCAACTGGAATATAAAGATTGTACTTGCATTTCAGTGGATAGTATGTAGAACAGTATAAACAAGTCATTGTATGAAATTTTAGTTTTCACTGACAGCATTAGTGCTTTTTATGTAGCCTGCTGTAAAACGAGGCAAATATCTAGATGAGTGGCGTACTCCTGGAAGACCTCTGCCTACCCCTGGTTGAGAACCACTGCCCTAAATCATTAGTAAACATATTACAGACTTATTCAGTTACCAGCTTCTCACTGCCAGTCCACTGTTACAACTACCAACACGCTACAAACTTCACTCTACTTTGAGGAGCTACCATTAATCACTTATTGTATTGTTTTGTAGAGCACCCAGTGGCATAGCAAATAACTATGGTTCTGAATCTACCGCTTAGCCAAAATGTAATCCATGCCAAGACTTGACCCCTTCCCTTAGATTTACTTATCTTCCTTCAAATTTCTTATAAGGGACTTCAAAGTTTTTAAATATATTATGTCTGCCAAGACACCACTATCTATTGCACTGACTTTTTCAAAGCATTCTAACAGGGTAGAAAGACACAGTGGCTCTCCCTTACAAAAGCCACACTAACTTGGTCTTTTACGGGTATATGTGGCCAAATGTTGCCCTTTCTTTTCCTTAATTACAAGTACAATAGTTTCAAAGAGAAGCACAGAACAGTGGTAAGCAGCTGCAGGTTGCCCACCACTGGTATAGAGTCACCAATCTGAAATAGGCTCACTCTGATTAGTTTTTGGCAGTTTGGAAAGTCACTAATGTGGTGCTTACCTTCAAAAACTCTTGCTGTTTTTACAGCTGCTTCATATATATTACATTTAGGGCCTGATCCAGAACCCGGGGGTGGGGGGAATAAATTAAAAAAAAAATATATATATATATATATATATATATATATATATATAAAAATAAAAAAAATTCCCCTCTCACCCCTATGGGTGGTATATGTCTTCCTCAACCTCAGGTCCTCTATCAGAGGCCTGGGAGTTTGAGGGTTCTGCGCAGTATCTTAGCTGTTCCTAGCACTGCACTCTTCTGGACAGAGAGCTCGGATGTTGTTCCTGGGATCTGTTGGAGCCACTCACCCAGCTTAGGAGTCACAGCCCCGAGTGCTCCTACCACCACTGGGACCACTTTGGCCTTCACTTTCCACATCCTCTCTAGTTCCTCTTTCAGGCCCTGGTACTTCTCCAGCTTCTCATATTCCTTCTTCCTGATGTTGCTGTCACTTGGCACTGCTATATCTATCACCACCGCTGTCTTCTGCTCCTTGTCTATTACCACGATGTCTGGTTGATTGGCCAGTACCTGCCTGTCCGTCTGGATCTGGAAGTCCCACAGAATCTTAGCCCTGCTATTCTCCACAACCTTCTGTGGAATCTCCCATCTGGTCTTGGGAGGGTCTAGCCCATACGCTGTGCAGATGTTCCTGTACACAATGCCAGCCACTTGGTTGTGCCGTTCAGTGTATGCTGTTCCTGCCTGCATCTTACATCCTGCCACTATGTGTTGGACTGTCTCTGAGGCCTCTCTGCACAGTCTGCACCTTGGGTCCTCTCTAGTGTGGTAGACCCCTGCTTCAATGGATCTAGTGCTCAGTGCCTGTTCCTGTGCTGCTATGATCAGTGCCTCAGTGCTGTCTTTTAGTCCAGCCCTTTCCAGCCACTGGTAGGATTTCCCAATGTCAGCCACCTCAGCTATCTGTCGATGGTACATCCCATGAAGGGTCTTGTCTTGCCATGGCACTTCTTCTGCTTGGTCTTCCTCCCATGTCTGCTGCTGCCTCAGGCATTCTCTCAGCAGCTCATCTTTGGGGGCCATCTTACTGATGTACTCCTGGATGTTCCGGGTTTCATCCAGGACAGTGGCTTTGACGCTCACCAAGCCCCGCCTGCCTTCTTTCCGGCTGGTATACAGTCTCTGGGTGTTGGACTTGGGGTGGAAACCTCCGTGCATTGTGAGGAGCTTCCGGGTCTTCACATCGGCAGCCTCCATGTCCTCCTTTGGCCAGCTCACTATACCGGCAGGGTATCTGATGACCGGCAGGGCGTATCTGTTGATGGCGTGGATCTTGTTCTTCCCACTGAGCTGGCTCTTCAGGACCTGTCTTATCCTTTGGTGATACTTGGATGTTGCTGTCTTCCTTGCCTCCTCATCGTGGTTTCCATGTGACTGTGGGACGCCAAGGTACTTGTAGCTGGTCTGTATGTCTGCTATGTGGCCCGCTGATAGTTCCACCCCATCAGTCTTGACTACCTTCCCTCTCTTCACTACCATCCGGCCACACTTCTCCAGTCCGAATGACATCCCGATATCCTCACTGTAGATCCGCGTCAGGTGGATTAGCGAGTCGATGTCTCGTTCATTCTTAGCATACAGCTTGATGTCATCCATGTAGAGGAGGTGGCTGATGGTAGTTCCACTCCTGAACCTGTACCCGTATCCAGTCCTTGTGATTATCTGGCTGAGGGGGTTTAAGCCTATGCAGAACAGCAGCGGGGACAGTGCATCACCTTGGTATATGCCGCACTTGATGGCCACTTGTGCAAGCTGCCTTGAGTTGACTTCCAGTGTTGTCTTCCATAGTCCCATTGAGTTCTTGAGGAAGGTCCTTAGTGTCCTGTTGACTTTGTATAGCGCCAGACATTCACAGATCCACGTGTGCGGCATTGAGTCGTAGGCTTTGCTGTAGTCAATCCAGGCTGTGCTCAGATTGGTCTGTCTAGACCTTGAGTCTTGGGCGACTGCTCTATCTATGAGCAACTGGTGTTTTGAGCCTCTGGTGTTGTTCCCAATGCCCTTCTGAGCTGTGCTCATGTACTGGCCCATGTGGTCCTGTAGCTTGGCAGCTATGATGCCTGATAGGACTTTCCATGTTGTGCGGAGGCAGGTTATTGGTCGGTAGTTGGACGGTTCTGTTCCCTTGCAGGGGTCTTTCATGATCAGCACTGTCCTTCCTTGTGTTAGCCAGTTTGGGTGGGAGCCTGCTGCTAGCAGCTGGTTCATCTGTGCTGCTAGGCGTTCATGCACTGCTGTTAGTTTCTTTAGCCAGTAGGTGTGGATCATGTCTGGTCCAGGTGCTGTCCAGCTCTTCATGTTCTTGACCCGCTGCTGGATGTCTTCTACTGTGATGGTGACTGGTTTCTGTTCTGGGAGATTGCTGTGCTCTGTTCTCAGGTCCTGCAGCCACTTTGCACTGGTGTTATGAGTCTTCTCTTTCTCCCATATGTTCTTCCAGTACTGTTCAGTTTCTGCTGCTGGTGGCTCTGCTGTTATTGTGTTGTTGCACTGCAGTTGGGAGTACACCTTGGATGGTTCTTTGGAGAACAGGGCATTTACTTTTTTGGCCTCTGCTTCTCTAGTGTATCTCCTTAGCCTGGAGTCAGGTCCTTGTATTTTTTCAGTAGCCGAGTCTTATCCTTAATCTCTACAACCTTCTGTAGTTCCACCAGCTGACGAACTTCTCTCTGAGTCGCCTTGATCTTATCCTCCAACCTCACTCACCTTGTCTCTCTAAAGGAAATGTTGACATTTAAAAATACAATGGTGCAACAGAAAAAATACTAATATATTCCATATGGGAGTCTTTTGATCAGGCCCATATGGAATATATTAGTATTTTTTCTGTTGCACCATTTATATTTCTTTCAGAATTCTTAGATGAATAGTGGTACCTGAAGATCTGGCAATTTATCGAACTTCGGTTTCTCAAGTGGCTCTATATCTTCCTTCTCGGACACATCTACCTCTGTTAAAGAGACAGACTGGTTAAAAATTTTATTTTTAAATGTCAACATTTCCTTTAGAGAGACAAGGTGAGTGAGGCAAGACCTGGTTTTGGACCAACTGCTCTTGGTGAGAGAGACAAGCAATCACTCTATATCTGACCTATCAGTCCTCATCCTCAAATGAAACCTGAGCAACACTTTCAAAAGACAATCTTGGAAGCTTAAATTCATAACTTGGCTAGACACTAAAAAAAGAACCAACCATGGGCTCAGTACAGATAATGGTTTTATGGCTTATTAAAATGATCTACAACCTGAACTCTTAAAAAAAAAAAAAAAAAAGGCAGGCTGGGACTGGACAAGCGGCATTGGCAAGTGGGAGGAGAAAACAACTGCAGAGGCTGCAGAATTTACTCTCAGTTCTGCAGTAGCATAGCTCCATCTCATCTCCTCTTCCGACTGCACTTCTGGGGTGGCTAGTGGGAAAGGGCATGGAGTTAGCATCCCCTGCGCACTCCTATGGCCACTGGTGGCAGCAGCTTCCTCAGTCAGGGCAAAGAAAGCATACCAGTTGGCTCAGTCCCAGCCCTAGAGAGGGCTGAACATGTTAATAAGAAGGGCCATTTGTGGGCAGGCGGGCAAAAAATTGTATGTCATCTCACCCCAAACATACCTGATTCATAATTACCAGCCTTTCAGCATCTGCACATGGGACATTTCTCAAATGGAAGGTGGTCATGGATTTCTCTTCCCCACAGTACCCCAAGCAACTAGGAACAGGGTGAGATTTAGGAGCCTATTAGATCTGTCCACTAGTCACAAGATCACATAAGGATTTGGGGGAGCATCAGTGACAGGAATATACATTTATTTTTAAAATAAAATCTCCACTATGATTTTTTTTTAAATCATGCACAAATTTCTGTACAGTTTTACAGAAATGATGAAACTTACATTTGGGATGGAAATTTAACTGGACAATGTTCCAATGGCTGTTAATTTTCTGGAAAAGTCCTCTTAGAAGAGATTTTCTTCACACTTCTCCCCAGTAAAATCCAATATGCATAGTAACTATAGAACCTGAGCATAGGGCTCCCACATGATCAGAGTGGCTACGTGATCCAATCGCAATTTAACTCTTTTCCAACTTCACCATAATTCTATGCTATACTTCTTCTCTGTGAAGAGGAGCA
Organism: Chelonoidis abingdonii; assembly: GCF_003597395.2. NCBI lineage: Eukaryota > Metazoa > Chordata > Testudines > Testudinidae > Chelonoidis > Chelonoidis abingdonii. The sequence continues at coordinate 130,413,923 of NC_133771.1, forward strand.
GGATGGCGGAAGGTGGGTTTGCACTTCCTTGTATTCTAACCCCAGTTCCTGGCATGGGTTAGTGCAGCCTCAAGGCTGTTCTAACCTATGCTCAGCAGAAACCCAATTTCACAGCTGAGAGTAACTGGAGCACAGCAATGCTCTAGCCATGACTCTCACATGTGCCCTAAGCCAAAGGCTGTGATTGGGCAGCACAGAAATAGTCTGCTGGCTGTACCCAACCCAGACAACCCCACTTCATACAGGTTGTTATCCAGGGGCTTGTTCTGCCAGATTTACAGTTTCTTTATGCCACTGTAATTGCAAGAAAGGGTGAGTATACAACACAGAGGGTAAATTCTCTGATTCTCTCCCACCCACCCCCGCCCCCCAGTATAGAAAACATACCTAGTTGCAGTGCTTTAGCTGCATCTTATCCAATACCGCTGCCTGTTTGCCATGCTATTTTCACTGCTCACAGAGGATTTAGCCTCTTAAAGAGATGTTTTTTAGCCCTAATAAGCTTGTGTACTTCTCTGCTTAATCATGCTCATTTTACTTTTTCTTCTGTGGCCCAGAGGCACACCAGCTTCCTGGGCCTCTAGTCCAGTGTTCTAAAAAACCTACGTGCTGGTTAGGTTCTTACAGTCTTTACTTCACCCTTCTGCTAACCATTTTCCTCCATTTTAAAATCTGCCCCTTGAAAATCTATTGATGTTGTGTTACTCCCCTTAGAAAAATCAGTCTCTATCATGATACTCATCTCTAACATGAGGCAACAGTCACCCCATGGAGTTCCTCTGTTTACCTCTTGTATGTACTCTGAGGACAGCGAGTGAGGCTACTCCCTCCATAAAGTTAAAGCTAGCTCCCCATTATATACCAAGTTTCAACTTTTCCCAAACTTGTATTGATCTTGATGCAGTCTCATGCTCTCTTTCTATCCATTGGATATTACATTCATCACATCATACTAAGTGAGGTTTGGGTCATTCCTCCCCCTCTTTATCTCCTTCCTCCTATGTGCACAGGAAGCAGCAGTTGGTGCAGAGTTTGACTTTTGTTCTTTGCCTCTGGATCTTGTCAATTTCAAGTTATCTAGCCTTCAGCACACAGAGGAGTGCTTCAAAGATGGTCCCAACTCTGAATGACTACATTCATATGCAGCAGATTCTCAGATAGCCTTCTCTAACAAGAGAAGGCTAAGCTTCAATTCTCAATGCTCACAGGTGCAGGAAACAAAGAACATTCAGGTCAAACACAGACCTGAGCAATCCCTTTCCTCCCAGACACTACAGGCACCAAGAATGGTAGACAGTGATGGACATCTCACCTTGGCAGCTTGGGGACCATTTGAAACCAGTCTCTGCAAGAAGTCTGGGTTTGTTGATAATACTAAAGAATAGAGCTGATCAGCCTATGCCATATGGGGTAAAGAGTGGAAACTGATCCCAAAAATCCATTTACCTACACTAACTACAGAACTAAATTAAATACCAATTGCCACTGTCTTCACAAGTGTCTGTTTGCCAAAATGGTAATGGTAATCAGGGCTGGCCTTACGATGAGGCGAACTGAGGTGTCCGCCTCAGGTGCCAGACTGTGAGGGGGCGCCACTAAGACCCAGAGTGTAGAAAATTGTGTCTGCTGCTGGTGATATGTATTCTCTCTGCTCTAGATGCACAGAGATGTTGGAGTGCGGTGCTGGAGAAAGGAGGACACAAGAGACATAACAGGCAGGCAGGCGAAAAGATGAGAGGCAACAGAAAGCAGCCAGAACTGCAGGGAGAAAGAGGAGGAGGATCCTCTTATGTACCTCACTAGCACCCACAAAAGCCTTGTTCTGACTACCACCACCTTCTCAGGGAGCTTCCTGTTTGCTGCTGCTTCCCTGAACCCACTTGAGGAGAACAGGCAATCAGCTGAAGTAGTAGGAGCCAGTTAGTCCCTTAAGATGCTGATATCTTCCCTTACTCAGGCCCTGCCACCAGCCTGCTTATTTGTTCCCCTCAATTGAGTGTTGAGAGCCACTATAGCTGGCACAGAACAGCAGTCATGAGTGAAAGAAGAACACGCCTCTCTGGGGCAGCATTCAGAAAAAGAAAGCGAGCAAAAAGGAAGCTTTTCTATCTAAGCAGGAAGGAGATCTCCTAAGATAAATAGACACAAATGTTCACGGTGAGTCTTCTGGCTCCAGTGAGGATGTAAGTGGTGAGGAGATGCCTGGTCTTCCAGTTAGAGTGCAGGTGACCTGGCAGTTACTGCAGCATCCATATCTCCATCTCAAATGGATGCAACCAAGCACATTCCTGAAGTGTAGATCAGAGAAGGATGTGGTAGAGGCGCATGAAACAGCTGCTGCTTAGTTTAGTTCTTTAAGTCTAGATGATCCAGGACTGTGGATCCACTTAAGCAGTAGCCTGAGGGACTTCCTTGTATTGTATAGGCCACAGCAAGTGAAAGACTTAATGTTCTCCAAAAACAATGAAAATAGAAGTTTCCATCCAACACATTACTGGCATGAAATCCCCAATGGTGACAAAGTGGAGAGGCCATGGCTTATGTACTCAAAAACCCAAAATGCTGCATACTGGTTTTGTTGCAAACTCTTCCACTCTAATGTTCCAGCCACACTGGGTTCTACAGGAACAAAGGACTGGAAAATCTGACATGCCGTGAGAAGGCAGCAAATCACCAGAGAACATTCCATAGGTGGAAAGAGCTTGAGAGGACACTAAGATTAAAGGCCACCATAGATGATCAGCATCAAGAGAAGATGGCATCAGGGTCTCTTTACTGGCAAAAATGTTATGAAAAGGCTCATTTCCATTGTAAGAATGCTTGCTACCCAAAACCTAGCACTGTGTGGCACTTCAGATCAGCTGCATATGCCAAACAATGGAAACTTCCTTAAATTGTGGTGCTGATAGCAGAGTTTGATGCTGTTCTGCAGGAGCATTTAAGAAGAGTTACCACCCAGGAAATGTACACACACCACTACCTTGGAAAAACAATTCAAAAATAAGATCATACAGTTACTGGCAACACAAGTCAAACAGCAGATTGTGCAGATCTGAAGTCAGCAAGATATTTCTCTTATTCTGGACTGCACATCTGACATCAGTCATATGAAACAAATAACTTTAATGGTGCATTTTGTAACAAGAACAGAACCTGGTGAAAATGTCCCTGCAGTGGTGACTGTCAGTGACCATTTTCTAGAATTTATTGTTGACATTGATGATACTACAGGAGCTGGTATGACAAATGTGCTTCTTAAAAAGCTGGAAGATACGGGAATTGCACTAGCTGACTTGAGAGGTCAGAGCTACGATAATGGTGCTAACATGAGAGGAAAGAATAGGGGAGTGCAGACATGGATCCGAGAGTTAAACCCTCATGCTTTTTGTCCCATGCAGTTCTCATTCATTGAGTTTGGTGGTCAGTGATGCAGCATCAGCTTCTGGTGAGGCTGCTGAATTTAATAGAATTCAAAGCATCTATGTATTTTTCTCTGCATCAACTCATCGATGGCAAATTTTAAAGTAACATCTGGGAACATCCTCTCTGACACTGAAACCACTGAGTGCCACACGATGGGAAAGTCGAGTGGAGGCGATAAAGCCTATCAAACACCAAATTGGGAAGACAGATGATGCCATAGTTGCCATTATGGAGGATAATGCTATGACAGGAATTGTTCATGGGGGAACAGTGGCAGAGGGAAATGGAATCACCAGAAACATACATAACTTCAAATTTCTGTGTGGCTTAGTGTTGTGGCATGACATACTGTTTGAAATAAATGTTGTAAGCAAGAGACTCCAAGGTATTGACCTTGATATAGCTGGAGCAATGGAACAACTGGAAAAGCAAAGTCGTACCTACTGTCTTACTGGTCAGATGAGGGATTTCAAAACATTCTGAAGAGTGCGCAGAAGTTGGCAAAGGAACGTCACAGTGAAGCTATTTTCTCACCCATTCAAGAATACAAGAGTCATCGAAGAAGAAATTTTGATTTATGGGATTATCCCTGGCCTCACAGAGACCCCAAACAACAATTCAAAGTTGAATTCTTCAACCAGGTGCTAGACTGTGCAATACAGTCAGTTGAATGTTTCATGCAGCTCAAGGAACACAGCAGCATATTTGGGATGTTGTAGGATATTCCAAAACTCCTCACTGTACCTGAAGAAGACCTACACCAGCAATGCAGGGCACTAGAGACGCTGTTGATACATGACATGAACGATATTGATGTGAGTGATTTAGGTGATGAACTTAAAGCCCTTTCAAGATACATTTCAGCGTGATCAACTCCAAAGGCTGTTCTGGAATATACTGTGCACAAATAAGGTGATCACTCTCTTTCCAAATGCTTTTCTTGCTATGTGCATACTTCTAACACTTCCTGTAACAGTTGCCAGTGGAGAATATAGCTTCTCCAAGCTGAAGTTAATAAAAACACACATGCTCCACAATGACACAGGAGAGGCTGGTTGGTCTTGCAACCATCTCAATAGAGCATGAGCTGGTCCAGACTGTGGATATTCAAAAAGCAATTCAAATATTTGCAACCAAGAAGGCACAGAAAGCACCACTTTGATTATTCAAACAGATAAAAGTGACAGCGTTTACTATGCAGACAAGAAAACTTTCAAGTGCCTGAACAGGAAATGTAATTTAAGTGATACTTAACATTTTTGAACAAGGCATTTTAAGCTGTTAGTTCTTCTTTATTGGGATAGGTAGCAGAGCAGTACCATGAGAGGAGTAGAACAGGAAGAAGGCAGATTAGAGACCTTTCAAAGTTTTGGCCCAAGCGAGGGGGTTTGGGGATGTCGTCATTTGAGCTCCCAACCTCAGGTTGTCATAAGGTATAATTCCCAAATCTGAACCTTAGCGTCCAAAATTTGGGTACCTGCATGAATCCTCTAAGCTTAATTACCAGCTTAGATCTTGTAGCACTGCCATCAACCAGGAATTCCAGTGCCTGGTACACTCTGGTCTCCCCAAAACCTTCCCTGGGGACCCCAAGACTCAGATGCCTTGAGTCTCACAACAAAGGGAAATAACCCACTTCCCTTCCCCCCTCTTTACCTCCTCCCAGGCTTCCCCTCCCTGGGTTACCCTGGAAGATTACTGTACTTAAACTCCTTGAATTACAAAACAGAG
>NC_133771.1:130421077-130505086 GCF_003597395.2 Chelonoidis abingdonii
TGAGAGGCCAGAGGTAGTCCAAAATGGTGGGGATCGAGACCTCAGTGGGAGTAACATTCTGCGATACGCATCAGCAGGAGAAACACTTCCACTTGGCCAGATACGTTGACCGAGTGGAAGGTTTCCTGCTACCCAGGAGTACTTGTTGTACTGAGGCAAGCCAGTTAGTTACGTTGCTCTAACCATGCAGCAGCCATGCCATGAGGTGAAGGGACTGCAGGTCTGGGTGGCGAAGTCTGCCGTGGTCCTGAGTTATGAGGTCTGGGCGAAGAGGCAGGGTAATTGGGTTGGCTATCGACTGGTCGAGCAACATGGTGTACCAGTGCTGCCTGGGCCACGCTGGAGCGATCATGATCAAGCGAGCTCCGTCCCTGCGGAGCTTCAGCAGGACCTTGCGAACCAGTGGGAACGGTGGAAAAGGCGTAAAGCAGTTGGCTCGTCCACAGCATCAGGAAAGCGTCCGAGATCGAACCTGGGGAGAGACCTTGGAAGGAGCAGAACATCTGGCATTTCCTGTTCTCACAGGAAATGAAGAGGTTTATGTGGGGAAATCCCCACTTCCGGAAAACAGAATGAATAACGTCCAGATGAAAATCGACCACTCAGGGGACAAGAAGAATCTGCTGAGTCGATCCGCCAGAGTGTTCCGAACCCCTGGGAGAAAGGACGCTACCAGATCTATCGAGTGGGCTATACAAAAGTCCCAGAGTTGGATGGCTTCCTGACAAAGGGGAGAGGACAGTGTCCCTCCCTGCTTGTTTATATAATACATGGCCGTTGTGTTGTCTGTGAACACTGAGAAACAACGGCCTTGCAAATGCTGTTGGAACGCCTGGCACGCAAGGTGGACAGCTTTCAGCTCTCGGACATTGATGTGCAAGGCCAGCTCCTGAGATGACCAAAGGCCTTGAGTGCGAGGATGTCCAAGGTGAGCACCCCAGCCGAGAGATGACGCATCCGTCGTCAGGGACATAGAAGGCTGGGGCGGATGGAACGGCATCCCTGCACACACCAGGGAGGGTGTCAGCCACCAGTCGAGGGAGCCTAGGATGCTCGGGGGAATGGTGACTATTGTGTCTATGGCATCTCTGCCTGGGTGGTATACAGAGTTGAGCCAAGATTGGAGAGGATGGAGGCGTAACCTAGCGTGTTTGGTCACGAATGTGCAGGCAGCCATGTGACCCAGGAAACCGAGACAAGTGCGAACCGAAGTAGTTGGAAAGTTCTGCAGGCCTCAGATAATTGATACCATCGCCTGAAACCGAGGCTGCGGTAAGCAGGCTCTGGCGAGACTGAAGTCCAGGATGGCCCCAATGAAGTCTATCCTCTGTGTGGGAACCAGAGTGGATTTCTCTGTACTGATCATCGGGCCTAGATGTATGAATAGGTCCTTGACGATGCCCACATGATGGGTGACTTGTGTGTCTCAGAGGTCCCTCGGATGAGCCAATGGTCCAGATACGGAAAAACGAGTATCCAGCTGTGGCAGAGGGAGGCGGCGACTACAGCCATGCACTTTGTGAATACTCTTGGGGCTGTAGAGAGGCCAAATGGTAGGACCGTAAACTGGAAATGCTGACGGTTGGCTACAAACCGGAGGTACCGCCTGTGTGGAGGATAAATGGCGATGTGAAAATATGCGTCCTTCATGTCGAGGGTGGCATACCAGTCTTCGGGATCCAAGGACGAGATGATGGTCCCCAGGGATACCATGCGGAACTTCAACTTTATCAGGAACTTGTTGAGTTCTCGCAGGTCTAGGATAGGTCTGAGACCTCCCTTCGCCTCGGGGATTAGGAAATAGCGGGAGTAGAACCCCTTGCCCTTTTCGTCCTTTGGTATCTCCTCTATGCCTCCCATGGCAAGGAGCGTCCGCATCTCTTGTAAGAGGAATTGCTCGTGAGAGGGGTCCCTGAAGAGGGACGAGGATGGAGGGTGAAATAAACTGGAGGTGGTACCCAAGTTCCACCGTGCGTATGACCCAACGATCTGAAGTTAGCTGGGACCACACAGGGAGGAAAAAGGAGAGGCGGTTGGGAAAAGGAGGGAAAGGATCCTGGAAAGTAACTGGTACGCCGTCCTCAGGCGCACCTTCAAAAGTTTGGCTTTGGCCCCGTGGGTGGTTTGGTGGGACCCTGATTTTGGCCCCCTTGGGGTCCTGACTGTCATCTACGACCAGCTCTACCACGCCTTCTGCCCAAGTCCTGCCTCTGTCTAGGCAGAGGGTAAGGGTGGTGAGGCTGGGGGCGGAAAGGCCGGTGCTGAGTCACCGGCGTGTGCATGCCGAGAGAGCATATAATGACCCTGTTGTCCTTCAGGCTTTGCAGCCTAGGGTCCGTCTTTTCAGAAAACAGGCCTCTACCATCAAAGGACAAGTCCTGTATCATATGTTGCAGTTCCGGAGGGAGGCCTGAGACTTGAAGCCATGTAATGCGTCTCATGGCAACTTCGGATGCCAGAGTCCTGGCTGTGGAGTCAGCTGCATCCAACGAGGCCTGGAGGGAAGTTCTCGCCACTTTTTTCCCCTTCCTCCAAGAGGGCCGCAAACTCCTGACGGGAGTCCTGAGGGACTAACTCTGTAAACTTGCCCACTGCCGCCCAGGTGTTGTAGTTGTAGCGGCTAAGCAGGGTTTGTTGGTTTGCCACCCGGAATTGGAGGGCCACTGTAGAGTATACCTTACGGCCCAGTAAGTCCATGCACCTAGCCTCCTTTGATTTTGGAGCCGGAGCTTGCTGGCCATGACGTTCCTCTCATTGACAGACTGTACGACAAGGGAGCAGGGAGGAGGATGGACGCACAGGTACTCATACCCCTTGGAAGGCACCTTGTACTTGCGCTCAACAACCCTGGCAGAGGGTGGAATGGAGGCTGGAGACTGCCAGATGGTATCAGCATTGGCCTGGATCGTCCGGGTAAATGGTAGGGCCACTCTTGTGAGGGCGTCAGCTGACAGAATATCCACCACCAGGTCCTCTATCTCCGGGACCTCCTCCACCTGGAGATTCATATTGAGTGCCACACGTCTCAGGAGGTCCTGATGGGCCCTCAGGTCAATTAGAGGAGAGCCCGTGGAGGATATCCCCGCTACCGCCTCATCGGGAGAGGAAAGACCAGGGACAAGCGGGTCCTGTGCGATCTCGTGCTCTTGGATGCCCTCCGGCTCCCGGGGGATCTGGGAGTCTGGTGGCTGAACTGGCGCTTCCTCTGTATTGGTAGGAGGGGGGCGGCTTATAGTCGCCTCCGGCACCCGGTGCTCCAATGGGACACAGCGAAATGGGACTGGAGGTATACCTTGGGCCTGATGATACGCCCAAGGCGTCCAGAATGACCACTGATGGGGGCCTTGATCTTGGGCCTGGGTCTCCTGGAAGATTCTGGCGGGCACTTCGGAGTCATGGTCCTGTGCATAGGAACTGTCTGCATGAGACAACACCAATGCATTTCGGAATGGCCAAGGAAGGGCTGAAAACCCCTGGGAAGAGTCTCCCTTTCTGATTGATCTTGCTCTGTGTGGCACCGGGAACGAGATCGGGACCTACGACCGGAGCGGTGCCGGGAGGTTGACCGGGATCTCAAAGCTCGGCATCTGGAGTGGCTACAAGAGTCACGGTGCCTGGAGCTGGATCGGTGGCGAAAGCACTGAGCCGGCGAATGGGATGCTGATTGGTGCCGCGAGTGCGACCGGTACCGAGAAGGGGATCAGTGCCGGGACTGCGAGCAGCGTCGGGACCGGGATCGGCGATGGGACCGGGAACACCAGCGGGATCGCGATCGTGAGCGGTGCTGCTCTGCGGTGCCAAGAGAGGGTGGTTTCATCAAGGCAGGCTTGCCCACAGATTGAATGACCCACACCGGCGGTGCCGGGGGTTAAGGCAGTGCAGACTGTCATTGCGATCAGATCCCTAGCCATGGAAAATGTCTCCGGTGTGGAGGGAATAGTGAGCTCAACCACGGCTCTCGGCGAGGAGCTTTGAGGCACCAGACTCGACGGCCCTTGCGGGACTGGAATCGACGGTGCCGACTATGTCGGTGCTGCGGCAGGTATAGGTGCCAGGCAGTCCGATCTAGCCGGGTGCTCTGGCTGTGGTGCAGATGGCATGGAAGCAGCAGACGTCTTATGCCTCTTCACCCTCGGGGAGAGAGAACGGTGCCGAGCAGACACCGGTGCCGGAGATGGTCGGTGCCGGAGATGCCTTAGTGGTACCGGTGCAATCCGGTGCCGAAGAAGCGCTTCTTCCAGTGGATTGACCAGTGCTCGGTGCCGAGGGCGGAGGAGTGAGAGCTGCCTCCATCAGGAGCTGTTTGAGACAAAAGTCCCGCTCCTTTTTTGTCCTCGGTTTGAAGGCCTTGCAGATCCAGCACTTATCGGCTAGGTGGGATTCCCCAAGGCACTTAAGGCAGGAGTCATGAGGATCTCCTGTTGGCATCGGCTTGTGACAGGCCGAGCACAGTTTGAAACCCGGTGAACCGGGCATAGGCCTCGGCACCGGGTGCGGGGAAGGGGCTAATCCCCAAACCCCTCAACTATATACACTAACTATGTTACAGAACTAATAAAATTAACTGCAAGTATAGAAATTTCAACTATAAACACAAGAATAACGAGAGAACTACGAGTAGCTAGGGAGGTGGAGGTCAGCTAAGACGCGTTCCATTGTTCCAACGACCGACATGGGCGGTAAGAGGAACTGAAGGGCCCTTGGGTCGGCAGGGGTATATATCCAGCGCCATAGTGGCGCCACTCCAGGGGGCGCCCAGCCGACCCACCGAGTTTTGCTAGGGTAAAAATCTTCCGACAAGCATGCACGCGGCACGCGCACACCTAATTGGAATCGATATGAGCAAGCACTCGAAGAAGAATGGAGTATACAATGCTCAGGAACCCATACATTAAGACCAAAGAGCTCTGCTATTAAAAGACAAGATTTTGCATGACATGGAATAAGTTGTTGCAAAAAAAGATTTTTTTCCCCAAAAACGCTAAGCTTTGCTGTTCCTATTTTAGAGCAGTGTACAAACACCATCCAAAACCATTATCTTTTTTCCTAAACTTCCGCTTGTGCAAAGCCCTTGCATGCCAAGTTTCATTTATTCCCAAAACAAGCAGTGTTTGCTCAGAGCCTCTTGAAATCAGCCGACATCCAGGCTGTCCCTGAATCATTCCTTTTACTGTTTTTGTAATGTTGCTGACAGCAACGAGAAGAAATGGTTTGAGTGGGCAAGTGTAGCTTAAAAAAACAACAAAAACAAAAGACACAACACACACCACTTTGGGCTAAATGTTAAACTTAATAGTTTTCAGAGTAGCAGCCATGTTAGTCTGTATCAGCAAAAAGAACAAGCACTTGTGGCACCTTAGAGACTAACAAATTTATTTGAGCATAAACTTTCGTGGGCTACAGGCCCACTTCATCGGATGCATGCAGTGGAAAATACAGTAGGAAAATGTGTGTGTGTACACACACCCCCCCCATGAAACAATGGATGTTACCATACACACTAACGAGATGATCAGTTAAGGTGATCGCTAAGTAATAGCTCACCTTAACTGATCACTCGTTAGAGCATGTATGGTAACACCCATTGTTTCATGTTCTCTGTGTGTGTATACACGCACCTCTACCACACCTTCTCTGTGTGTGTATACAGCTCACCTCTGCCTCCCCCTCTCCCTCTTCTGCCAGCGCGCTGCCATGTCCTGCTTCTCCTCACACTTCCAGCACTTGTGCCGTGAAACAGTTGATTCACAGAGCAGGGAGAGAGGGGGGAGGAGGGGCTAGGGTGGGGATCCAGAGAAGGGATCCAATAGGGGCAGGAAGGGGGTGGAGTTAGGGCGGGGACTTTGGGGTCACCAGAGAAAGTTGGCACCTATGTCTGGAGGAATCTTTTTGGGAAAGGGACACCTTATGCCGAGAACATGGATTCCAACAGTGACCAATGGCCAATAGTGAAAACACAATACATTTTGGAGGGAATTAGATTCAAACAAAGGGGTCATATGAAAACTGGCAGGTGCTGATGTGAAGTCAGGCTGAACCACTATCACTTTCTGTGGCTAGAGTACCACAAAGACTTGACAGATCAAGTTGGGCCGAATAGCTGATTCAGGTTTTTATGGAGCATTCACCACCATTTACATTTCTACTGGGTTCTGCACCCTTTCAGCTAAGACTATTATATTAAAGTGCTTTGCCAGAAGATATGAAGTCCATTTAGCTTCAGCATAATGCTGAGCAGGAGGCAACTGAGTGATGAAACAAACAAATATTGTAGTATTTTTTTTTAAAAACGTCTGACCAGGTTTTAACCTAAGTTTAGTCTTTGAAGAAAGCTGCTAATATCCACAGACTACATCCCCTTTCTGCCTATCACCCCCTTGTTTCACACTAGACTAAATTTTACACTCCGGGAACAGCACTGCTTACATTTGGAGCCATTGCCTCTGAATATGCTCATCTCACTTTCTCTATCATCACTCTTTGTCCTTTGCATGTTTTCCCCCTTCTTTCCCTTATATCCTTTTCTCTGTCATAAAAGGGAACATGGAAGCTGTGAGGATTAACAGGCCAAAAGATTCTTACCAAAAGATGAAAGCCACCTCTACCCAGTTACTGACCACCTGAACGTTTTACGCCTCTATTTTTAGTTTTATGAACAGGACTGATCATATGGCTGAAATGCAGATTGAGAACACCCAACACTGCAAGCTTGATGCACACACTGACATTCAGCCAACCTTCCACTGAAAGGCATCACCATACTATTCACTTGGAGCTACTGTAAGTGAAAAACAAAAAACACCCACTTTTTAAAATAGCAATACTAATAATGCTTTTTCTTGGATGAAAACACAATAAGAAGGCAATCTACACTCCCCTGTTTCCCCAGCCCTCATGTATGTTTGTGGAAAAGTTCATCTGACAGCATGGAAGCCTTTCAGTTGTCTGATAACTGCCCAATATTCCAAGTGCATTTTCTTATACTGTTTTCTGTATTCCACCGAGGAGCCTAACTGGGTCTCTGGACCTACTTACAAGTTCCTACCCTGAATATACATCTACACCTTCTGACTGGAATAAAATCTACGCAAAGGAGAAATGCTTACCAATATCAAACCATATCTACGTTAAGATGTTAGCCCTGGTGCAGCTGTGCACACACAAACCCCTGGTGAAGACAGCATTTGCCACAGTGCAGCGTTGAGGTAAGATGTACCAGTTTAATAGCATCTCCTCCGCTTTGCACCCTCACAGCTGCACCAGTGATTAAAATCACAGTCCAGACATCTTAAGGAGAAACCAATGTAGGTCTAATTTTCGTGAGCACATTTTTAATAGGCCTCACTAATACCCTAGTTCTGGCTTAGTGATTAACATATTATGGAGTTCTTTCAAAACAAAAAGTGATAAAAGTTTTTCATTAAATCTTTTCTATAAGTGATACTAACTGCACTGTCCAAATTACTCAAAAGATTCCACAATAGAAACAAGAGCTTGTTCAGTATATCATTTTATAACCAGGTATACAACAGTTCTGCACAGCTATTTCGTGGTAATTTATACTCCAAAAAAAATCACACACAGACATACGTGGATCAGACTAGATTACTTAGGATCTGGAACCATACTGAGTATCTCCTACTGCTCGATCACACTCAGTTACTGTTAATAAAAGAGAACATGCAGCAAGGCTATTAATTTTAACTACACTGACACCATAACCCTTAAAACATATCATTGACTGCATGAGACTGTAGAGAGAAAGGTCAGCAGCAGAGGGAAAACAGCGTGGGGTGCAGGAGTAGTCAGAAGAGGGCTGGAATCTTGTTGGTCAGAGAAAGGGGCCTGGAGAAGGGAAGGAGATGGGGATACCTTTGGGGTGTGGGGAAAACATTCTAATGGTTAGATATGAACCGTGTACATTTGATGTGGGCGAGTCCATCTTTATCGATTTTATATAACAAATCAAAAAAGAAAAAACACTCTGCTAATTGTGACCCACTTGGGCGAATAAATCCAATACATATATTAGGGATTCACCCTACTAAGCAACACCACCATGGTCCCCTCTCTTTTACAAATACAACAATTCAATTCCCGAAGGGATAAGATAAACTACTTGGCTTTCATTTTTGTAAGTTACAACAAGGGAATCCAATTATTCCTGAGGAAACAAGAGGGGCAAGGATATCATTGCTATCATCAGACAAATTAATGCAACAGTGAGGCTAAGAAATTAAGAACATAAAGTCAGGGTTCCATTTAAGAGACATATCATGGAGGAAACTGGTTCCACTGAAAAAATATCTTTAAACCAGGGGGAATTGCTGGCTCACAATCTTCCTCCCCCCGCATGGAAGGGGGATTAGTCCATGGAGAGCAGTTCCTTCTTTAGTAGGTGACAGTGATCTGTAACTCTCAATGCCTCTTGAAGGACGCCAAGAAAAGGGTAAAATCTCCACTGCCCATATCCTCTCCTGTGGCCTAAGCGTAGATATAGAAAGAAATTGAAAGAAAGAAAGACAGAAAAATCCTCCCCAAAAAGAGCAGAGCCAAAATTGAGAGGCTGTCCAGTCAGTTTCCCACAGAATATAGTATCTGACTAGTTAAGCAGGGGAGAGTGGCACCAATCCCTGAGCGTTCTATTGAATTATGTAGAAGAAATCTCTAAACACTGACACATTGAGTCCCTTCCTAGTGACAGAGCTCCAAAAGGCCATTGCAAGTGAAATTCAGTGATCCTGGAGCTCACTGAACAACTGCTCTTACATTTAAGAACACCCTGCTCACACAGAATACACCAAGGAACTCTGTGCAACCAAAGAAAAGAGCAGCAATTACTATTATTTAGATTACAATAGTACCCATGTATGTTAGGTGCTTTCCAAACATACAGGAAGCATGCTCCTTATCTCAAAATGGTTACTGTTCCAAATACCAACAACAGATGAAGAGCAGGAGGAGCAGAATAAAATACACAATCAAAGCAATCAGGGTGCAGATACACATGGACCTTATTAGTCCCACTGTTCCCCTCCAAAAGTATTCAAAGCATCCAACTCTCTTCTCCATCATTACCCATCCAACCATCCATTCGTTTTAGAGACATTTTCAATCTATGAGCTTCCCCAAACCCTTCTACGCATTATTTACTAGCTACTTTTGCTCTGTTTGATGACGTGAATATTTTCTAAATTTCCCTATTTTATTTGGGTGGTAGGGCTTGTTTGTGGTTTTACAGGTCCCACCCCCCAAGCATCATCACTTAAGAAAACATGGAGTATCAGTAAAAGTTGAAATCAATTAACCAAAACCCCCTGATCTTCAATGGTCCAATTAAAAATGGAATCAGTTCTGAACCAACCCTAATTTTGGCTTTGCAAAATAACTCAAGCTGGAAGGTTTTAGAAAACAAAAGCCATCACCTCTGTTTTGCCCATCTACAAGGTTACACACAAAAAAAAATCTTTATATTGTAAGAGAGAGATTTGCTTTTTCCAAAAATAAATATGCCCTAATTATGTAGCCCGGAGCTATATTTGTTGCAAGCATTGATAGACTGCCCATCATTTTAATGTCTGGCCACACTTGTGTCTGGGTGTTATACTAATTTTACTGCAAGATAATCTGAAGTTGAGTGATTTGCCCCAAGCCACAAAAAATTTAATGTGGAATAGAACTCAAGAGTCCTCATTTGTCAGTTCCCTTTTTTAGGGCCTGAACCTGTAGACACTTTATTCATGGGAATAGAAACAAGGAAATCATTGGAACTACTTCGATGTGTGGCTATACTACACGACCTAGAGACAGTAGACCACATCTGCTGACATATGACATTTTGCCATTCTGAGATATTTTTAATGAAAAAAAAATGTACCCAAAGCCACATATTTCCTGAAATTTTAGACTGTTTCAGACTTCTTTATACAAGCTTTTGGGGGGGGGGGGGGAGATGGGTTGGTAGTCTTTTTTGGGGGGGGGGGAAACTAACTACTTTGTCTTGTCCTTTCTTGTGTTGAATTCTTTTAACCAGTTCAATTATATACATCACTTTCAGCAGAGAGAAAATGGCATAAATGACAGGTTGCTTCAGCTGATCCTTGTGTCTGCTCTCTAATGCTTCTACTCATCCAGCCACATTTACTATGTACATATGTGATCTGATGAGTAGAAGATTTAGAGGCAGACAAGGATCAGCTGAATGATACAGGTTGCTTATGCCACTTCCTGTCTACCAAAAGTGAGCTAAAATCACGAACAGCAGGCAAGTTATTTAATCTGTATTAAGCATCTCTTGCACCACAAAGTCCAGGAGATTTGCTCTTAGCAACATAAGAATGGCCGTACTGGTTAGACCAAAGGTCCATCTAGCCCAGTATCCTGTCTACCACAGTGGCCAATGCCAGGTGCCCAGAGGGAGTGAACCTAACAGGTAATGATCAGTGATCTCTCTTCCTGCCATCCATCTCCATCTCCTGACAAACAGAGGCTAGGGACACCATTCCTTACCCACCCTGGCTAATACCATTAATGGACTTAACTCCATGAATTTTATCCAGTTCTCTTTTAAATGCTGGTTATAGTCCTAGCCTCACGCACCCTCCTCTGGCAAGCGTTCACAAGTTGAACTGGGCACTGTGTGAAGAAGAACTTCCTTTTTTGTTTTAACCTGCAGCCTATTAATTTCATTTGGTGACCCCTAGATCTTGTATTATGGGAATAAGTAAATAACTTTTCCTTATCCACTTTCTCCACATCACTCATGATTTTATATACCTCTATCATAGCTCCCCTTAGTCTCCTCTTTTCCAAGCTGAAAAGTCCTAGCCTCTTTAATCTCTCCTCCTGTGGGACCCATTCCAAACCCCTAATCATTTTAGTTGCCCTTCTCCAGACCTCTTCTAGTGCCAATATATCTTTTTTGAGATGAGGAGAATACTGCGTATAGATGTGGTCACGATGTGGGTGTACCACTGATTGAATACAATGGTCAATAATATACTCTTCTTCTTATTCTCTATCCCCTTTTAAATGATTCCTAACATCCTGTTTGCTTTTTTGATAGCCTCTGCACACTACATAGAGTCTTCAGAGAACTATCCAAGATGACTCCAAGATTTTTCTCCTGATTTGTTATAGCTAAATTAGCCCCCATCATATTGTATGTAGAGTGAGGTTATTTTTTCCCCAATGTGCATTACTTTACATTTATCCACATTAAATTTCATTTGCTATTTTATTGCCGAATCCCTTAGTTTTGTGAGATCTTTTTGAAGTTCTTCACAGTCTGCTTTGGTCTTAACTATCTTGAGCAGTTTAGTATCATCTGCAAACTTTGCCACGTCAACTTTTACCACTTTCTCCAGATCATTTATGAATAAATTGAATAGGATTGGTCCTAGGACTGACCCCTGGGGAACACCACTAATTACCCCTCTCCACTCCTGCTCACTGTAAGAACAAGAGCAGGCCCTAATTTATCTGTGCATTTGATTTCTTGAAAGGACAGGCATGGTGTTCAGCCTCACAGCATGAAGGAGAACTGCATTATACACATTCAGCAACAAATTTTTAATCCAGACAGAATTAGTATGGACAAAAATATAATCAGATTAATTAGGTCTGACTGGTTCATAATAGTTTCCCCAGTAGTAGCCCAAGACAGAATCAGAAAGGGACCTATCTACATTCACACAGTACCATCCGATGGCTACGTCTCCTGCCCAAACTTCAAAGAAACAATGCAGTGATTAGTCATTATTTGAGAGTTAAAATAAATATTCAGAGCCAGATTGTGTCTAACCCATGTGCAGAAATCAAGCATGTCAGGAGGGGAAGGACTGCTTAAGGGGCATTACCTCCTTTGTCTTCCCAAGGCCCTGACTCAGTCGTAGTACCTGTATACTGCTCCCTGCAGCTGCCCCTTGGCATGCAGCCACTCTAAAATAGCAGAACCTGAATTTTCAAAACAAAATTTTAGAACCATCTGAGACCAATTCAGTGTCTTCAGAGCTCTGAACGGTTTAAGTAGCAGATGTAGAGATTCAAATATTTTATATATTTATTTCTTTGCAGTTTTCCTACAAGCAATCTCTCTGACAAACATATAGTTGCCAAAATACGCTGACCTCATCCTGCAAGACTCTCTCACGTGATTAATCCTTATGACTTCACTGGATGAGTAAAGGCTGCAGGGTTGGGGCCGGTGTTTGAAGAACATACTTTACACCCTCGCTCATCACAATAAGTTTTCTACTTCTCCCCACCCGCATCCTTAAATTTTAGTTAGAGCCTTTCAAGTTCCAGAATGATTACCTGGGATTTCTTATGTGACTAGGAATAGCTAATGAACTACTTGCAGGAAAGTCATTGACTAAGCAGGCTGACATCACCACACCGTTTCCAAGAACAGCTGTCAGAACACCACCACCCACACAGAGAGGTATACAAGTATTTGTTTATTTATTTCAAAACCATTGGAGCAGACCCTGGCCCTTGCTGCAGCAACTCTGAGGCAGTCTGTGAGTACAAAACAACCACAAAGCCACTTTATCTGGCTGCACAAGGATTCTCCTCGCAAAAGGGGAATCCCTAGGTGATGCAGGGCTGGTATAGCTGGCTCTCCATCACTCTCTCATGGCTCCTCCACCATAGGGAAGATGGTGGGGTGTAAAGGGACAAGGCTAGAAAAACCTTGTATTCCAGCATTCTGCCAATGACCAGAACAACCCACTGGGGGATACTCCAGCTGGGCACAAATTACAGAAGCCCAAAAGCTGCTCTAACTTTAACCAAGGACTAAATTAGCTTCTAGTCAGGATCAGAAAGACATGCTCAGGTCCTGAGCCAAGTGATGCTCAGACAGGCCTGAGGATCTAGCCCATTGTTTCCAGGTTCATATTCATATGATGAGTATTTCACACATAGCCTTTAACAACAAGGTTCAGACACTTAAAGCAGAACAAATGGAGCCAAATGTATTATTTAATGGGGTTATTACCATCTGTCAGTAATCAACCTTGCCTCCATTAAATTCCGCCCCCCATCCCATACACACAGCTTTTTTTTTTTTTTGGTCTTGCTGTTTTACTGGAATTAGTGTATGCACTAATTTTCCATTCATTGCTTTACAGTCATCCTTTCCAACTGCTTATGATCATCACCTCTTTAATCTTCCTTTCCAAGGACACTCTTATAAAGAAGATGCAATTTACAACTGCAGGCTGTTCTCTGAAATTTTAAAACTAGCAGTCTTTTTTTTTTTTTAATTGACAAAAGGTAAAAAATTAGGCACGGGGAGCAGAAAGAACAAAAGCTCAGGGGGCTCTAGTACATTAAAAAAAAATCAATAGCAGCAGTATAACAGCGCTAAAGGTTGATTCATGTAAAAGGTGGTGCATCAAATACATATAATTTCTGCAGTTACGTCAAGGGCTCAATCTACACGTATGCTCTCTTGCACAGTCAAAGCCTGGAATGTGAAGCAAGGTTGAGTCAGACCATTAAAAGGGCTGTTCCATTCTCTGTACGTAAAACAAAAAAATCCAAGTTAAGAACATGCCCTTTTAAAACCTTGGCAAAAAACTGGGTACAATAAGCTCTTGTCTACACTAGTGAGTTTTCTCAACAAAAGTCAGCTTTTGTTGACCAAAAAAAAAAAAAAAAAAAAAAAAAAAGAGGGACGATTTCCCCTTTTGATAACGCCTAGGCAATCCCTTGTTAAAAAAGGGCAAAAAAAAAAAAAAAAAAAAAAGAGTGGAGGTGTACATGCTACAACGCTCCTCTTGCCGACAAATAAAACCACCTCGATGTGAGGAGTGGAGCTTTTTGCAGCAGAAGTTATATTGACAAAGTGTCAGGGTAGACACTGTGCTTGGTTATGTCACTGTAAATGGCCTCCAGGAGGCCACAATGCCCATCCTGACTTGCTCTGGTCAGCAGTTCTAACTCGCTACCCCGCACCCAGGTACACAAGCATCTGCAGCTCCCCCTTTAAAGGCCCAGGAATTTTTGGAATTCTACTTCATGTTTGCTCAATGTGGAGAGCTCATATTGCATCTTCTCAGCTGTCCATGGTGGCTCCATGCAGCAAACTCTCCAGCTTGGAGCACACCTGAGTTGTTGGATCCGCTGGCTCTGTGGAGAAAGGAGGCTGTGCAGTCCTGGCTCTGCTCCAGCTGTAGGAACTTGGATATCCAAGGTCAGATTTCTTGCGGCAGGTTGGAGAAGGGCTATGAATGGGGCATGCATCAGTGCCCTGCAAAGATCAAGTAGCTGAGGCAGGAATACCAGAAGGCAAGGGAGTCAAACCGTCACTCTAGTGCTGCACTGAAGACCTGCCACTTCTAGAAAGAGCTGGATGCCATCCTTGGCAGCGATCCTACTTCCAAGAGCCTTGTGAATACGGCAGCAGAGCTAGAGCCAGCAGAATCAGCCCAGAGGATGAAGACATGGATGAGGAGTTTGAGTTAGAAGACAGGTAATAGGATCATCCAGTACATGGGGAGTCAGGACGTCTTCTTGACTCCGGATGGTTCTAGTCAGTTCCAGTACTCAGTCTCTGGTGTACATGATACAAGAGAGGGGAGCTCTGCTAAGTGATCTTTTTGAGTTGATGCTGCTTGGTTATGAGGCAGAGCTGTCTTTTGCTTTGTTATATTCTAGAAGTGGGCAAAGGGATAGAAACGTACATGACTAGCTGTGTTTTGGGTGCTTCACATTCCCCTGTGCAGCTAAACAGTGAGAGAACAGTGTGTTAATGCACACCAAGAATTCATAGTAATCCTCCAGAGAGATCACTAGGAAACTTTCCTGGAGGTACTCACCAGTCCTCTGCTGAAGGTTCTTTAGCAGAGCTGCTTTGTTCCTTCCTCCATTGTAGGAAACTTTCCCACACCAATCAGCAATCATTTGTGCATCAATCAAAGCAGCACACAAGCTAGCAGCATAGTGACCCAATCTGAAGCTGTGAACATGCAGGAGATGCACCCCTGCATCCTTGTTTGCCCTCAGGAATGAGATATCAGCTACAATGACCCCTGCCTGTGGAAAATTGTGGCAGAATTTACAATTTTGTCCTAGTCACCTGCAGTGATCTCCTTAAAAAGCTATGTATACACTCTGCCCCATCTTGAGCCCCCCTGCCTTCCACAGGCCAAATTCAGGGTGTTTGCCAAGCTGTGTACTTGCCCAGGGACAGTGAGAAACTGATTCGTATTTAAAAAGAGGTGTATTTTACTATAATGATTCAATGCTGTGAGTGCACTAACAATCATGCTTCTGTTTATTGTTTGCTTCTACCGGTATGGCTTTCAAGAGAGCCCCCTACACACCTGCAGAGTGCCTCCACCCACAGAGGAAGCGACAGAGGAGGAGCAAGGACAACATGTTTCAAGAGCAGGGCCGGCACTTCCATTTAGGTGACCTAGGCGGTTGCCTAGGGCACCAGGATTTGGGAGGGCGGCAGGCTGCTCTGGTGGACCTCCTGCAGGCGTGCCTGTGGAGGGTCCGCTGGTCCCACGGCTCCGGTGCAGCATCCGCAGGCATGCCTGCGGCAGGTCCGCCAGAGCCGCGGGACCAGCGGACCCTCCGCAGGAATGTCTGCGGGAGTTCCACTGGAGCCACGGGACCGGCGACCACCAGAGCGCCCCCCACGGCGTGCCGCTGTGCTTGGGGTGGGGAAATGGCTAGAGCTGGCCCTGCGCCTACGGTGCCAAAAACCCTGGTGCCACTCCTGTTCAAGAGGTGCTCCAATCCTCAGAGGATGATAAACAAGAATGTAGGGTGTGGAGAGAGACTTTAAAAAAATAAAATAGACAGGCAGGACAGGAAGGATAGCCACAAGTGAATTTTGATAGGCCAGGAATGGATGACAAAAGTGATGAAGAACCAAATGGAGATGTCGCAGTCCCTAATCATGCTGCAGGTAGAATTAATGCATGCTCGCCTCCCCTGCAGCCAATACAGAACTGCTTGCTCTGCACTCCCCAAACTTTCACACAGTCCTTGCAACCTCCCAGCCTGTCTCAATACCCATACACTCCACCCTTTGGACAACTTCCAAAATGATAGCTGGACTTACACACAGCTATGAGTGCTTATACTGCCCTTCACGGTTATCTCTCTTCCCACCAAGCGTTGTGTGTTGTTAACTGGTATTTAATAAAGATGATCTTTCAGATAATGTTTTTATTTGTCTCCTACCCATGGTGATTGCTGCTGAAATTAATACACAGTGGCAACTGGATCATTTGCAGACTACAAATCCTGGTCAGGAATCCAAATGTTCATGCAAGGCAGCAAATTAACAGAACATGGCAGAGAGCTCTACAGAAAGACACATTACTGGTGCTCACTGTAAAAATGGTGCCTCAAGGCCTCCCTGATTCAAATAGCCTCCGCCCCCTCCCTTCCCCCCAGTTGTGCGCCTCTCATAACGCTGGTATCTGGCTGCTCATAATGAGCCGCCATGTGATCCACCCTACATGTTCCATGCCAGGGGAAACTTTTCACCCTTAGCCCCACAAATACTATGGCACACACAGCAGGTTCCTATGGCCATAGGAATATTTGCCTCATTTAGGTTTAACCTGCCAAAAAGGCAGCCCCAGTGTGCTTTTAATCTGCCAAAGGCACATTCAGTCATTCTGCACCTGCTCAGCCTATTACTGAAGCTTTCCTTGTTGCTGTCCAGGTTTCCCAGGTTTCATGAGCCATGGGAGTAAAGGTAGGCTGGATCTCCCAGAATCACTTTCGGCATTTCAACATCCCCCCCGGTCTGGAAAGAAAGTCTCCGCTTGCATCTTTCTGAACAGGCCAATGTTTCTAAGGACGCATGCATCATGCATCTTCTCTAACCACCCCACGCTGATGTCAGTGTATCATAAGCATAAATTCCTAATTCTGAACCTTAGAGTCCAAAATGTGGGAGCCTGCATGAAACCTCCAAGCTTAATTACCAGCTTGGATCTGATAGCGCTGCCACCAGCCAAAAATTTCCAGTGTTTGGCTCACTCTGGTCTCCCCAAAACCTTCCCTGGGGGACCCAAGACTCAGATGCCCTGAGTCTTACCACAAAGGGAAATAACCCACTCTCCTTGCTTCTCTTTACTTCCTCCCCAGACTTCCCCTCGCGTGGGTTATCCTGGAAGATTACTGTACTTAAACTCCTTGAATTACAAAACAGAGAAGGCAATTTCCTCCCCCCTCTTCTTTTCCCCTTCCCAGTCTTCCCTGAGAGAGACCGTAATCCTGGCACAGGGATTTCTATCCCCTAGAGCCTCACTTAGAAAGAAAATCCAACAGGTTTAAAAAGAAAAGCTTTATATAAAAAGAAAGAAAGACAAAAATGCTCTCTGTATCAAGATAATATACAGGTCAATTGCTTAAAAGAAAATAGGAACAAACAACAGCCTATCAAAAGAAACTCAATTAAACATTCCAGCAACTAACACACGTGAAATACAAAAAAAAAAAAAAATAAAAGCCTGATTTTTCTACTTTGTACTCACAACTGGAAACTGAAGATTAGAGCTTGAAGATAGAAAGATCCCTCATAGCCAAGAGAGCCACACAAAGGACACCACCAACATTCCCTCCCTGAGCTTTTAAAAATCCGGTTTCCTGATTGGTCCTCTGGTCAGGTGTTGGTTCCCTTGTTAACCCTTTACAGGTAAAAGAAACATTAACCCTTAGCTATCTGTTATGACACAGTCGAAATGCCAATGTGATCACAACGCGCCTGAAATACCATAGAGAAGTACCCCTTTCTATTGATGTACTCCATCATAAGATGGTCTGGGGCCAAAATAAGGCTGTGTCTGCGCATTTATCGCCCATCGCAGTTAGGGAAATCCCATTGCCACAAAGCCATTTACTATTTACACACATTGCCAATGAGCACAGTCCTTTGTAACAGATCACAATTAATGACCTTACACTCTTGTGTTACTGCAGCCCATCAGGCACTCTGATTCCTGTCCAACTGTAAGCTCATAATATGCTGCATGACCATCCATGAGTGGTAGAACAGTGGATTCTTGACTTAGTAAAACTTTTGATATGGTCTTGCATAACCTTCTACACCTAACTAACTAGGGAAATGCAACTCAGATGGAGCTACTATAAAGTGGTGAAAAACTGGTTGGAAAACCATTCCCAGAGGTAGTTATCAGTGGTTTACAGTGATGCCTAGAACCATAATGAGTGGGTTTCCAGGTATCTGTTCTGGGTCCAGTTCTGTCAATATCTCATCAATGATTTAGATAATGCATGAGAGTACACTTAAAAGTGGCGGATGATCAAGCTGGGAGGGATTGCAGTCTTTAGAGGATAAGATAAAATTCAAAATGATCTGGACAAACTGGAGAAATGGTCTGAAAGTAAATAGATGAATTCAATACAGGAACACCTGCGAAGAACTCCACTTAGGAAGGAACAATCAGTTGCATGCATACAAAATGGGAAATGACCGCTTAGGAAGGAGTACTGCGGAAAGGGATCTGGGGGTCATAGTGGACCACAAGCTAAATATGAGTCAACAGTGTGATGCTGTTCAAAAAAAAAAAAAGTGAACATCATTCTGAGATGTATTAGGAGGAATGTTATAAGCAAGACACGAAGTAATTTTTCCATTCTATTCTGTGCTGATTAGGCCTCAACTGGAGTATTGTATCAGAAAAGATGTGGACAAATTGGAGAGAGTCCAGAGAAGAGTGACAATTATTAAAACTCGAGAAAACATGACCTGTGAGGGAAGACTGAAAAAATTTGGTTTGTTTAGTCTGTAAAATAGAAGACTGAGAGGGGACATGATAACAGTTTTCAAGTATGTAAAAGACTGTTACTAGGAGGAGGAAGAAAAATAGTTTTTCTTGTCCTATCCTCAGAAGTTAAGAAGCAATGGGCTTAAACTGCAGCCAGAGAGGTTTAGGTTGGACATTAGGAAAAAACTTCTAACAGTCAGGGTAGTTAAGCACTGGAATTAATTGCCCAGGGAGGTTGTGGAGTCTCCATCATTGGAGATTTTTAAGAGTGTGTGCACAATAAACATGGGGCGTTCAAAAATGCCACAAAATGCAGTTGGAAGCCCATTGAACAATGAGACAAAAAATGCATCATGGGACATTGAGCCTGCACCCATGATGCACTGCAATCCACTCTGCCTTCACACAACTCCTAGTTGTAGGGGGTGGTGAGTTGCACAGTGGGAGAGCTGTGCAGAGTGCACTGCTCTTACAGTCAGTCAATGCTAGAGCACCAACTGTGGACAGGCTCTGCTGACAGAAGGAGCATTGTGTGAATATGCACAAGCGAGATAATTATAGCGCTTTTTGATAGACTGTGTAACTCATGCCGACAAAACTCTAATGTAGACAAGGCTTAATATTCGCAACAGGAATTTTGATGACAATGAATTCCTCAGAGGCAGCGTTTCTGCTCATAATTTTCTTGAGCATGATGTAAATGGTTGCTTCTCAAAGAGACACATTGGGTTCATTTACGTTACAAGGCCAAGGTTTTCAAAAGTGACTAGTAATTTTGGGTTCCTCACTTGAGAAACCTTTGAGATGCCTGATTTTCAGAGTGGCACTTTCCAAAAATCAGGCCTCAGTAAGATGTCAAGTTGGGCACTCAGTCATTTGTGAAAATCACGGCCTCGTTTTCCAATTTAGATGTAGGAAGTTAGACACCTAAATACAGAATTTGGCACATAGATACCTGCTTTTCAGCACTTACTATAAGTCCTGATAGGTCAAAGTTTTCAAACTCAGGCCTATAAAGTTAATCCCATAGTTTGGCACCTAAAACAAAAATAGTCCAGTCTTCCAAGATAATAAGCACTTGCAGCTTCCATTATACTTGTATATGCTCAGCACCTCTGGGGTGGGGAGGAACCACCTATTTCAGGTGACCAAATGAAAAGTTAGGTACCTAATTTCACATGACCACATTTGAAATTTTGGCATAATACTTAACATTTCATACTAGCACTTCAGAACTCAAAGTGCTTTCCAAAAAGGGATAAACATAATTATCCTCATTTTATATACAGGGAAACTTAAGTGTGAAAAGAAGATTACTTCAATAGAGTCAAACTAGCACTGACAGCTGCCCTATACTTAAGCACCTTTGTTGTCAGTTTAAATCAGTTTTTACTGAAGAATTTCTGGGTTTTACTCAGTTTTTTTCTGATTTTCACCCTACTCTTGTATCATTCAAATATATATTTAAAAAATTATATTTTCCTAATAAAACACATTTGCATGAAATATATGTATTGCAATAATACATTAGTCTGTGTGTAGATGCAAAACTGCCTGTTGAAGTAAGACTATGCATCTTCTAGATTAATACATGTCTGTTTGGTGTATGAAAGCTCTGAAGTGCATACACATCTGAACGTACTGATGAATTTCACGCCCACCTCATACACGTTTCAAGCTGTTAGCAGCTAACAGTTTAAAGACTTGACATAAGAAAATGAAAATGTGTTCTGAAACATATTCTGATAAAGAAGGAAGTATTTGGAAGTTTTAAAAAACAACAACTGGAGAAAAGGATGAAGTTGAGTGTATGAACTGCAAATGGTGTGGCCCAATGTAAATATTTGTTCTGCAGCAAACCACAGTGATAAATACAATTCAAAGCATTAATCTACTGAATACTTTCTCCCTCCATCTTTCTGGTCACCAGAATAAACCCTGATATTTATACAGAAAGTTATTAATAGTTTTTGCACCATTTTCACTTTGTTGTTGTGGAAATAAACGCTGCTAAATTCCAAGAAAAAATTAAATAAAACAACAACTGAAAATGAAGGGGCCTATCTATACAGGACACAAACACACACTTCAGCATTACTAAATTTCATCAAGCTATGGAAAAGGCTTACCTACTGGAGATCTGCTACCAGTCAATGGCATGTGTTGGGCAAATATGCAACTGTACCTAGGTAAAGCAGTAGTCAGACACTTTACATATACAAAACATCCTTTTGACACATGACTTTGGCTGGTAGAGGATTAAATTTACTATCGTATATACAAAGTAGAGATTCAATCCTTAGAGTTTAAAAGGTGAAGGTTAAATAGTGTGACTAAACGGGCAGGGATTCACACAATAAAAATTGTTAACCACTGGCACATGGCTTTAGTGACTGGCCCAGGGAATCTTAATTTTCTCGTGAGACAGATGTTTAATGTCTAATCTTGGAAGGTGCTGAATCCCAGCAGCTCCTGTTGACTTCAGGGAGAACTGAAATTACTCAGTGACCTTCAGCATCAAGCGTCAAAACTCTATAGATATTAAAGCATGGTTCTGTGTCCACTAGAAGTGGATAATCTGCTCCATCCAACAGGCCAGGGGCGGCTCTAGCTTTTTTGCCGCCCCAAGCATGGCAGTCAGGCAGCCTTCAGCAGCATGACCGTGGGACGTCTCTGGTCCCACGGATCCAGTGGCTTGCTTGCAGGAGGTCCGCCAGTCCTGTGGCTTCGGCGTACCTGCCCCCAAGTTCCCACTGAATCCACGGGACCGGCAGACCTCCTGCAGGCAAGCCATCAAAGGCTGCCTGACTGCCGCCCTCACAGGGACCGGCAGGGTGCCCCCCCCCCCCCAAGCTTGCTGCCCCAGGCACGTGCTTGGAGCGCTGGTGCCTGGAACCGCTGCTGCAACAGGTGCACAGAATAGTGTCATGGCTTTATAAAGTAATTTTCCATTATTGCATTTAAAATTAGCAGCTAATACAATATTCATTTTTGATTTTGGATATATATACACAGAGCCAGCTCAATACTGATTTGTTTGTATTGTTACTGGTTTGATTTCTGCTTTTGAAGTTAAGTTGCATAGAGCAGGAGACTGTCACACGTAAACTTGGCAGATGTACTTTTCTAGTTTCTATTGCATTCCATTTTCTGCATAAATCTGATGCTAGCATCCAACCATAACAATCAGTTGCATCTTCCCTTATCTTCAAATTTCAGATCATAATTGTGCTTATGAATGTTAATAAAAGTTTAATAAGAAAAATAAATTGCAATTTAAAATTAACAGGAATCTGGCACCCTGACACTTTAAACATATTTTTGACTCAGAAAAAGTTTGGGGTGCATTAGCCAAGACTGCAAGAGACTTTCCAACAGCGTTGCGACATTCTGCAGGTTTTTGTTGGTTGGTTGGTTTCAAAACAATGTGTTAATTTGAAAGTAGTCAGTTTCACCTAGTTGTCTGAAATTTTCTGCTTCTCCTAGTCCTGCTTTTTGTGGTTATGAAAATGATCCATTGGGAAAATGCTATATTTACAGGATGAAGGAGGAAATCATAGGGAAAATGACAGCACACAAGGTGGGAAACATTTTGCCAGGAGACTGCTTTGAATGTGGTAACTTTATACAGTGGAATTTTAAGTGTTCTTCTGACTCTTACTGTCGTAGCTTCCTACTCAGATTTGAACCTTAGCGTTCATAACCTGAGAAGCTAGCATGAACCCCTCTAAGCTTAATTACCAGCTCAGATTTGATCTCGCTGCCACCATCCAAAAATTCCAGGGTTTTGGCTCCCTCTGGTCTCCCCAAACCCTTCCTGGGAACCCCAAGACTCAGAAGCCTTGAGTCTTACCACAAAGGGAAATAACCCACTCCCTTCCCTCTCTCCCCCACCCAGACTTTCCTCTCTGGCTAACCAGAGAGTTACTGATGCAATCTCTTTACATCACAATACCAAGAGCATGTCTCCTCTATTCCACAAAGAGACAACCCCAAATACAAGGAAACAAATGATTCTCCTCTCTTTCCCCCTCCACCAATTCCCTGGTGCTGCAGAGCTCTACCCTCTGTAGGTTAACACAAAGAGAATTCCCTTCCCTTCATTTCTTAGCCTACCAGAGAGAAAACTCAACAATCTAAAAAGAAAGCTTTATATAAAAGAAAGAAAAACACATGAACATCTGATCTCTGCATAAAGTTGACAATACACGGCTATTACTTAAAGAAAAATATGAATAAACAGACTTACTCAAAAGAGATACACACATGTAAATACAACCAAACAACATAAAAACCTATATTGTTTTCTACGTACTTACAATTTGGAAACAGAAGTTAGAAAGAAGAAAGAACCTTCTCATAGCTGAGAGACAGACAAAAGACTCAGACCCCAAAAATTCCCTCCCTGACTTTGAAAAATCCAGTTTCCTGATTGGTCCTCTGGTCAGGTGTTTGGTTCCCTTTGTTAAGCCTTTACAGGTAAAAGAAACATTAACCCTTAGCTATCTATTTATGACACTTACTCACAAATTTTGCTCTTGCAATTGACTCAGTGTTGGAGGATGCTGCTGACTTCAATGGCATTTTATATAGTGCAGGTGTTCGTTCATACAGAAGCAACTGCAGGATGGGGCCATGTTACTATGTCCACACACAGCGCCAAATTAAGTTCTTCATTACACTGGCTTGAGCTAAACCAACTCTGAAGTTACTCCAGTTTTACACCATCGTTTGTGAAAGAATTGGGTTTTTGGCCCCCCGTTTCCTTCAGATTCATTTATAATTTATTAGAGAAGAAACCAGCCATGATGCCTTGTAGCACGTTAGACGCTTCAGAGTTTATAAACCCCAGTGTTTTATTTATTGGGACCCCCTCCACCAATTCACTAGTACAGCTTTGTGCAGGAATACAATCTGAAGTAAACTCTCTCCTTAGCCTACTCTGTGGGAATAAGAGGGCAAAAGCTTACCAGCCTAAGATCCTGTATCCCCTGCTTCATGTCAGCCTCCCTACTTATGCTTCCTTCCTCTCCTTTAACTGCTCCTAGCTGACAGGGATTGCTCATTAGCTTGCCAGCCTCTGGCCTAATCAAGCTATTGTGCACCCATCCCCCAAATTAAATCCACTCTTGAAAGGAGAGGGAAGGAAAAGCTAGTAACTGAGCTACCGGAGGGCTGGGTCAGTGCTAGGTTCCTAGTGCTTGTCACCTGTCTCAATATGCATTTCCCCCCACACGCCCCCATATACAGGCTGCCTCAGTACCAATAAAACTTGGCTCAAAGGTCCAGCTGAATGTTTCTGCACAGGAAACCAGGTAGGCAGGTTGGCTGGGAATCCAACTGTGGCATTTAACAGGCTTTGCAAATTAACGTCAGTGCTTCGTGCAATTGTTTTTTCAACCTGGTCAGGTTTCTCTGAACTCTGTAATTGTTCTATAGCAATGTGGTAAACACTTCCTGCAGACAATTTGTTAGGAAGTTTGGATTTTATATAACCCAGGAAATGAAGTCATCAGACATGTAGGCTGACTCTAATGATTCAGTCCCTAGTTCCCAAAAGAAGCAAATGCTTTGGACCCATTAAAAAAAAAATCCACAGGCAGTGGAATTAATTGAAAGAAAAAATGTGCATAAGTTTATCAACTAACTCCATTTGGAGAGTTGTAGAGAACTCCTAGATGTTTCTGAGCTATTTATTTTGTTCTGGGGCTGTAACCTTATATACTATGTGTCATTTCATTTTTTCCCCCCATGATACAAAAAGAGTGGAAAGAAAATGCAGAGTTTCTGTCCCTCTCCTTTTTCCATTGGGCAAATGTTGATTTTCTATTCTATTTCTACTTGAGCTGAAAGGAAGATGGCATTTTTTAATTTCCCTGCTTATGCATCACCACCACTCACCATTTAATCACAGCTCTGGGAAAATGTTATAGACACTACTATCCAGTACAGAACAGCAGGGGGAGTGTCACAAAATTATTTTTTGAGTATTCTACCAAACTTCTTCTGACTGTGCTTCCTGGGCAATGGAGGTAGAGTTTTATTAAGATTCAAAAAAAATAAAGATATTTAGAATTTGGAGGACTTTCCAACTAGTTTCACACACCATACTACCTCTCTCTCCTGGACACAATGCCACAGCTTTGAAAAGTGCCTGTACACCAGACCCCTCTTGGTGTAACAGAAAGGGCTCTTGCCCAGTGTTCTCTGGAATAGCTCACTGGTTCAAAATAGCTCCAGCTCTGGTTCAAAATAACCTGGATTGTCAACGGTGGAGCATGCTGCAGGTCTCATTTGTTTCACCAAGCCTCAGAGGCAGGGCCGGCTCCAGGCACCAGCAGAGGAAGCATGTGCCTGGGGTGGCATATGCTAAGGGGCAGCATTCTGTCCATTCTTGGGGCGACACAGTCCCGGGTGGCCTTTTTCTGTGTGTGGGGGGTGTGTGCTTGGGACAGCAAAAATGGTAGAGCTGACCCTGCTCAGAGGCGAATCAGGAAGGCTCAGAGGCTAACTAATAATCCTATTCATATTTTATATTAAGAAATATGTCTTTGTAGGACTGAGGCCAGTTCAAAATGCACAATTCATTTCGGAGGCTTAAACAGCAGGGTGCCCAGAGCCTGTGAGAGGGTGCTTTTTAGTGCTGCAAAATCAAAATAAATTCAACAATTTCCAAAATAGTCACATATTGGATACACATTATGACAGTGTACGTATAAAGGTGATCTGACTCAAACAAACAGTTCTAACCTTCACTGCTCATATATGATGAGGCACTCAGTTTCTTTGTTTCCTAATAAAAAATAAAGTTTGTTTTGTACATTAGGAATACCACATCCTGAGTGCACTCTTTTCCGGAAGACAATTGCAAACTTCGAAGCACCTGTTTTCCTGGAAACTAAAATATCTCCTTTCTTATTATAGATCAATTGAACCATGCAGTGCTTCACTACTGAAGTTCTAATGCAGATTGTTCCTTCCATCCAGCTGGAGGCCTGCACATAAATGTGGAACACGACCTCAATCTGGCCATTCCCCAAGGTACTCTAAGCATGTTATACCGGAAGCAGAGCAAATAGCCACAAGGAAAAAACCCACAATAAGCATAAAGAGATGGAAAGGATTTCATGTTACAAACAGAGGATAGTCCTCTCCTGCCTAATACCCTGGAAAAACAGTGCACAAGCAATTCATCTAGTGGAAAATTATACAGTACTCCACATTTAATCAGGAAAACTGCTTAATATCGCACATCTCCCGGTAGACAGACCAAAGCTGACTGCTGCTCAGTGGTCTGCCACTGAAGCAGAAAGCTTTTGGGGTACTTACTGGCACTCAGATATTTTACTGCATCTCAGCTTAATACTGTTTTCGCTAGTCTGCTTTTCAAACCACAGTTTTTAGTTCCTGTTTAACCATTGTATGTACTGGAGGTGATTTAAGTGCTTCCTCCTGATTGACCCCTTGCTCCTTCCACATAACTAGCAGCTGTATCAGACATTTTGAAGCAGCTCAAATGCCAAAGGTGGGCAGACACCTCAACCTTCACCCAACTGCATATCTAGGGCCTCCAATAGCCAAGCAATATGCACTCATGTGATTAGATCACTGCAGCTTAAAGGAGAGCCATGTTACTGTTGAAATGCCACTTCAGTCTAGAATTCCACTCACTAGAATTACTGATCTTCCCCTGAATGGTCTTGCTTAAGAGGATTTTACTCCACTCACGTACTACTGCACAGCTCAAGTTCTAGTGTTATGCGGTGTTAGTGCTGATCTCACAAGCTAACACTGCCTGAGGATTCTCTTCACTTGGGGCCCGACCCAACAGCCACTGAATGTACTGAAAAAAAATCCCATACCAAGTATATGACATGACAGTAAAAGGAAAGTTTCCCTTCTGAAAGAGGGGGACTTGGAATAATCTGAATGGGAAAATATCATGGTTTCAACCGTGTAATTCAATTTATGCAAACAATCTGAGTTGCAGAAGGCACAGACAACCACAGGTGAGCTCCCATGTGGTAATTGGTTTCACAGATCCTTGATACATGTGTGCTCAGTGGATCTGTCCCTTTTAAAATCTGATTATCCAGGCCTAAGCAGGCATCATCCCAATTCCAACACATGTACTTGCCCAAGGAGAGGTTCCTTACCTTTCACTTGAGTTCCTCAAAAATGTTTTGTTCCTATAGGTGCCCACTGTAGGAAGTGTGTGTATCCCTGTGCTCTTGGAGATTTGTATTAGCAGCATCCATGGGGCCGCGCCAGCACACCACGAAGCCTCATGCTTCAAAACAAAAGGCATTTAGGGAGAAGTGGACCTGCCACCACTCCAGTTCCTTCTCAACTACAGAGCCAGAGACTCCCCAGCAAAGGAGGACTGGAAGAGGAGCACCCATGGGGCAAAACTGAAGTTATTGAAAAGTAAGTACTCTCTCCTCCTCCAACTATATGTCCACATGGATGCTCCTCTACAGGAGACTCCCAAGCAGTAACTCAACATGGAGGGGGATCCAAGAGCGTGCGGAGGATATCACCCCCAAAGGTCATGTAAGTCCTGGATGCAGGTAGAATAGCGTAATCTTTAGAAAAATGTCTGAACAGAGGACCAAGTTGTGGCTCTGCACATTTCCACAATGGGTATGTCCTTGAGGCGAGCAATAGAAGTGGACTAAGCTGTCACCCAAGGATGGGGCTGTACACCTGTGACCAGGTAGCAGGCTATGAATGCAACCTGAAACCCACTTTGATTGTTCGTTCATATCCTTTTCTGAAAGAATGAAAGGACAACCTAGGAGAAGTCCTAAAAGGTTCTAGTCCTGTCCAGATAGAAGGAAAATAGACTCCAAATGTCTGAATTGTGAGGCTAGCCTCTTCTCTTGAAGAGAGGTTTGGGAAATAACTCTGTTTGCCCTTTCTTTTCAGAACCAGGAAATATTTGGAGTAAAATCCTCTCACATTAAGGGAACTGGCTCTATCACCCTCAGATTGATGAGGGATTAAACCTCCTGCTTCAAGAGATTGTTGTGAGAAGGGTCCCTGAATACGGAAGGAAAGGGAGAGTGGGCCATAGATTGGAAGTGGACAGAGTAACCCATAGTTATTAGCTCCATGGACAACTTGATTTTAGAAGTAAGTTCACACATGTGTAGGAAATGCAAGAGACTGTTCCCAGAGCGATGGCAGAAGGCAGGGGTGTGCAGCATACTCAGAGAAGGGGAACAATTGTGACCCTCAACAAGACTATCAAGATGGTTGTTTTGAGGGAGGCCCACAAAGGGAGATGGTTGTCCCTTTCTTCTGTGAGGCCTCGGCCTTCTTTGGGGAGGTTCTGTAAGTCTGTAATAGGCCTGGTATAGTTGACACGGAATGGCTAGGATTGTTGTACTATCTGAAATTTACTTGAATGTCTTCGTACCAGGTAAAGATCCTGAGTGACCTTGGGGTTGCCCTTGAATCCTCAAGGGAATGTATTGAGGTGTCAGTATTGTCATGGAACAGCTTCAGTCCTATGAAAGGGAGCTCTCTCTGAGAAGGCCAGACAATTGAAGCCAGGATGCTTACCTCATTACAATAGCAGTGGCTAGAGAATATGAAGCTGTATAAGCAGTGTTGAGGGCAGTCTGTAAAAGAAGTCTCAGCTAGGAGCTGGCCCTCAGAAACGAAGGCTTGGAACTGCTCCCTCTTGTCCTGTGACAAATAATTAACATGAGTAACTTTGCATAGTTAAAGTCATATTTTGTCATCAGGCTTGGTAGTTTGCGACCCAAAACTGAAGGGAAGAGGAGGAATAACTTCTTGTCAAGGAGGTCTCGGCATTTGGTCCAGGGTCCTAGCCAGAGATGAAGGACAAGGTATCAAGGAGGATGATAGACTGGTATTTCTCTGGCTCTCTGTTGTGCTTGCTAGCAGACTTGTCTCAAGTTTCTTTGCCTGTTTGGGCCATACCAGGGCCCCAGGGCGGTGTCAATAGGGGCCTTGGAGGTACCCATTTTGGGACATGACCTGACCTACCTCTTTTTCTGGAGATTTTGTCCAGAAGGAGAGTTTTTTGTTTTTAAAAAAAGGAGTGCTTCACCTCTGAAGGAGTCTCAGAAGCCCCTGAGATACTGGGAGGAGTGGGGAGATCAGACCCCACAGCTCTTAGGGAAAGCTCCATGAGGAGAGGTTTCAACCTCACCTCGCTTTCCTTGCAAGACCTGCTCTTAAATGTTGTGCAAACTTCACCATGTTTAAGAATCTCCAACACACCAGAGATAGCTAGAGTGCGCATTGCTCTGGGGGGGGGGGGGGAAGTGTTCTGCAAAACTGGCAGGCTTCAATGTCTGGCACTTTTGGCATGCCCCAGCTTATGGCCAGTGGGAAGGCCAAAGAATGTCCCCAAAAAGCAGGAAAGATGGAGGCCGAGGAGGGTCTCTAAACAATCTGTTCAGGGGTTGGGGGAAGGGCAAATAACTAAACACTAGGAAAAAATACAAGTGAAGGAAATAAAGTAAGAAATTAGTATAGCTACTAGAAGCAGAGCCCATGCAGTTGGTCCATCTCAAGTGGCAGATTGCTGAGAAAGAAGTAGAGTGGCAGTGGGTCAGCTCTTCCCTATAGGCCCTCTTTTTGGAGCATGAGGCTGCATCATGTGCGGGCATGGACCTTTGCACACTGCTAATTCAAATCTCCAATCAAGAGCGTGCAGGCCTGTGGACATCTTGTGGTGGAGCACCCATATACTGGAAGGAGAATTCAGACTCCTTTGTATTCTGCTTCGGCATTTCTTAAGTAATCAGGTCAGCCCTTCAGACAATACTAGCTTGAGGGGTTTTGCTGCCTTATATAAGAGTAAAAATGCATGCTGTTTCCAGTCTGCAGTCACTCATACCATCAGTGATCAGTGGAAGGTAGGGAATTAACTAAAGATTCGAATAAATTGAGCAGAATAGCACGCTGCGGGCTAGACAGTGTATTATGAGAGTATAGATTGAAGATGCTGAATCAATGGTCTCAGCAGGGATACAGAGAGAGAATTCTTACCCTTCATTAGAGGGCATGGTCATTTAGATGTGGTTCCCTATGTTGATTTAAGGGTGTATAGAATATTTAGCAGATATAAATACTAAATGTACTAATTGTAATTATATTCCAAGATTTATTTGTTTTCATTGGAGTTTGGGTTTGTCATTTTTATAGGCAGCCTGATCTTGGAGAACAACTTGGGCAAAATATATGTTTACAAACTGAAAAAATACATTCTGGGGAAAAATCTTACTGCCTGTACCCACATAAATAACCCTATTGACTTTGATGGGACAACTCCTGGAAATAAAGCTTTTATTACCTTGCATGTTGAAATGTGTGTGTTTCCAAGCACAGCATCAATTTTGTTGCATGTTTTTAGATATTATAAATACAAATACACACACACTCTCCCCACTCCCAAGTTCTTCCCACCTGGAAAACAGATTCAGAACTTCAGATGAGTAAAAGAGGCAACAGTTATAAGTAAATCCCAAGAGAGAAATGAAAGGACTTAATAGCAGGCTATTATTAAACTCTATTTGACATATTAAAAAAATCACAAGCATGCCTGTCAAAAAAAAATTACCATGCTCAAATAAATTGCAAGGCAAAGCTGTCAGTCACGTCATGTGAACAGGTGAGGCAGAGACATGATGGAAAATAAAGAGTCAATGCCAGTGAAAAGTCAGCTCTGTAACACTGAACAAGTTGATGTCCTGTTGCAGCCACTCAGTCTCCAGCTAATCCTGATCACCTGCCACCTTCATAGGTTGGCCTTCTCTAGTTGTTGACTTGGTGAAACTTAAGAGCAGTGTCCTGGTGAAGAGCCCCCTCTAAATAAAACCCATTCTTCTGCTCAAAGCTCTGTGTTAGCTACTATCTACACAGTCACTGTACTAACTTGTAACTAACTGCTTTGCAAACTGCTTTTGGGATTATTTCGGTGGTTTATAAAACCAAAAATTATTCCACATCACTGTAGCATCTATTTTACAGATACTGCCTTGAAAAATGAGACACTGGCAGAGACTTTCGTTTAAAAATAAAGCTTTTTAAAATAAAAAGAATACCTTACTTCTGATGTTTGTCCCCTACACACACCTCGCAAAGGTGCAGCACAACATATTTAATGCAAATCAAACCACCATACCCCAGAACACATGCTACATTAAGGTTGCAAAGTTAAGCACTCAAAAATCCAGAAATGGGAAAGTCAAGGGTGAACATGTAACCTCAGCTCTGTCCTTTGCGCATCTTCATTATAATATGGCTAGGATCACATACTATTACCCAAATTATAAACACACAAGGCAACTTCTTCTACAGCCTCCAATACGCATGCATATCAAAGACAGAGTGGCATGGATTTAAAGACCATATCATAAGGCATATGTGGAAGAGGGCAGAGTTAAGGTTGAATGTTCAGCTTCATTTTTTCCCCCCTTTTCATTTGCTGGATATTATTTTTAAAGGATATTATTTTTAAACAAAGTTCCCAGCTTTATAACAACAAGGACATCCAGCCATCAACGTAGTTGGCAAACAGAGCACTTGAAGATTTAACAGGCATGAGTCAATAAAAGATTGACTAGTGTCTATTAGCACAGCAGGCTAAGTGTGCATTTCCATACCTATTTGTATCTATATCTTTATAAGTATTCAACTTAAGAAATAATTAAAGATAGAAAATACTCCCCCTGTATCCTGTCCAGTCTTCTAGGACACTGGCGCGCTCTCACTGTAAGTGGGAGATTTTGCCAGTTTAAAATTATCCCAAGTCTTAATTCATCTTAAGCAGCTTTAACTCATCTATCATGGGGGCTGGCCCTCTGAGGTGTCAGTCACCCAGCCTCCCTGTGACAAGCTCCATTAAGGAGCACAAGCCAACTTAGATCCCTGCTGTGGATAATTAATTGCATAAGTAAGCTGGACGGTCATTAATTAGTTAAGGAACACCCAGGCATTCCAAGGGGTTATGAGGGCTCAGACAGGAGTCCAGAACACAGATGAGGAGCTCACTCCCTAGGAGCTTCAGGAGAGCTGGAGAGAAAACTGCTCCAAGTAGTGTCTTCTTAGAGAACAGAGGCTTCTAGAGAGAGGAACAGCCGCCAGAATACAAAGAGAGAAAGTTTTAGAGGAGACAGACTATGAAGCTCTCCAGGAAAAGGGGGCCTGAGTCAGTCCCCCCACTAACTCTGGGTGACTGTAGAGCTCCACGCTGTGGAGAAGTCTGGAGACCTCCAGCAGAAGGCAGTTTATATATGTACCAGGTCTGGCAGTTGATTAAATAAGTCAGACCCCTGAAGTAGCACTGTTCACTGTACACAGTCACTGAACTTATTAAAAGCTCAGTAGGGGAAACTGAGGCAGAGATATAACTGCCATTCCAGGGGGCACTCCAGAGGCGAGTGCCAGCCACTACACTATCTGAAAGTCAAAGCTGGCTTGTTTAAGACAGAACCTAGTGAAGTCAGCAAAAGTATTGACATAAAGAGGACAAGCGTGACTTGGCCTAAGGTGGCTTCAGACCCCACACTTCACTTTAAGGCTTTAGAGTAATAGCTGAAACTGCAGAAAGTAAACAACAAATCACCACAGTGAGGGAAGACTACAGGACTGCTGCAACTTAATCAGTCTCAGAAAGTGTGCACTTCTTCGGCTACACACCTGCATTAGGTGCATCTCCCAAGGAAAACGCCACCATTCTATTTAACATACTCAGTAGTTTTCGAACACTCCTAAACATTTTCTTTCAAACCAAGCAAAAGCACTAGTCTAGAAAGCAGAGCAACTAGTGCATAGTCAGATGTCCCAGCTGCATGCATGCTCCTGTAGGAAACCCTGAGGCAGACAGAAGCTGTAGGAACAGCATTGCAAGGGAAAGGCTGGGAAGGCCCCCCACTATCAGCAATGTGTAGTTACATACCACCCATTTAAAAGGGACATGACAACTAATCTTTAAAATCCAGTCAAGTGGGACCCCTCCATAGCAGTGCAAGAGATGCCCCAAAAGACATGGCTTTCTGCTCTACAGCATACCCATATGCAGGCTGCAGACCCAGCTGGTAAAGAACTCTTGGGTTTCCTTTACATTTGCGGTGATATAAATTCATTGCCATACCATCGTTTATCCTGTTTATACTGTATAAGCCTCAGTATAGCTATTGTGACTTCTCAGACAACTAGCTTGCTGCATTCTGCCATGGGCCTGACACTGTGTTGCTAGAATAGTCCAATTACTTTTTCCTCTGGTCCCTACTAAAGCAGCGACTCCTGAAATCCAAGTAAAATGGCCCGCGTTATATAGGAGGTCAGAATAGATTATAATGGTACCTTTTGACCTTAGAAATAAAATAAATCAATCCATGCAAGTGCACTACTCCAGGTCAAGGGCTACAATATTTCATCGGCTGTACTTCCACTGCTGCACTATCCTCGAACTAACTACTGAACACAGGGTAGCAGCCGGAGCAACTGTCTGGCCACCTTACATTCTCCGTTTGTGCTGCCCGCTTTGCTTCCAGGCTGTGCTCTGTCATGCTTAGGGCAGGATGAGAGGATGCACAACCTAGTTAATTATTCCAAAAGAAAAACAAACAATAAAAACACAAAGATTAAAATGGATTAGGTTAACCTTAATTCAAAATCGAATTAAAATTAGGTTACTGACGCATACTCTCAACCGCAAGGGTAAAAAACATTACAGTGTGGTTTTAAGTATCCCTAAACCCAAACTTAAGGTTACACTTAAAAGAAATCCAAATATGTTAAGGTCAGAAATGCACAGCTGAGCACCCAAACAACCTTAAATCTGCCTTATAGGGACACCAGGCAATAATCATATGATTAATTTATTCTGGGACCACAAAAGCTGAAGTCTTAAACTCATTTTCACAGATCCCTTCATTTCTCCCACTTCGCATCATCACTACAGGGTAGAATTAATGTGGAATTTCCATAGTCTTTCAAAATTAATAATTTAATACACAAGAAACCCAAAGAGAATGCTGTGATGCCTTCAAATCATTAGAAATATCTAGTATCAACCTTAGAACACTTTTAAAATATTAACTTTTGAGAGCAGAGTCTCAGATACACCAGGTGGCTACAGTGCACTGAACAGTTAAACTGTGGTTAGAGCTGCTTTCATAGATGTTAAGGCCAGAAAGGACTATGTGATAATCTAGTCCAACCTAGTACATAACACAAGCCATAGGATTTCCTTGAATTAAATTCCTGCTTCAGATCCACTACCTGTTGTTTAGCTAGATTATATCTTTTAGAAACTAATCCATTCTTGATTTTAAAGTTTCCAGGGATGGAGAATCCACAAATACCCATTCAAAACTTGCAGATGCCCCTCAGTCTAGAGTCCGTCGTGATAACAGCTTTCATCCATATTATAGATAGGTGCTTCAGGAGCCAGTCATCCTGTTCCCTAGTGTGACTTTGTGGTCTGTAGCACACCAACTAGTGCCCCATCTTGTGCACTTTATCGTTAGATCACTGATCCATAAGCATTCAAGAACATTCTCTTCTGAGTTATCTGTGCCTTGGAAACAGGTAGTGCCTTTTCTGACTGAGTACCACCCCCCTTTTGCCCATTCTATCCTTCCTAAGTAGGTTATAAAACACGGTTACTCACCTTTGTAACTGTTGTTCTTCGAGATGTGTTGCTCATATCCATTCCAGTTAAGTGTGCGCGCGCTGCGTGCACGTTTGTCGGAAGATTTTTACCCTAGCAACACTTGGTGGGTCGGTTGGGTCGCCCCCTGGAGTTGCCCCACCATGGCGCCGGATACATACCCCTGCCGACCGAACCGCTCCTCAGTTCCTTCTTGCCGGCTATTCCGACAGTGGGGAAGGAGGGCAGGTTCGGAATGGATATGAGCAACACATCTCGAAGAACAACAGTTACAAAGGTGAGTAACCGACTTTTCTTCGAGTGCTTGCTCATATCCATTCCAGTTAGGTGATACCCAAGCCTTACCCAGGCGGTGGGGTCGGAGTGAGATGTCGCAGAGTGTAATACTGCGGAGCCAAAGGCTGCGTCATCTCTGGACTGCTGAACAAGGGCATAGTGAGAGGCAAAGGTATGGATCGAGGACCAGGTAACTGCGTGACATATCTTGCGGATGGGCACGTGAGCCAGGAAGGCAGCAGATGAAGCGTGAGCCCGGATAGAGTGTGCAGTGACATGACTTGAGGGTACAAGAGCCAAGTCGTAACAGGTGTGGACGCATGTCGTCACCCTGGATGAAGTCCATTGTGAGGAAACGGGTAGGCCCTTCATACGCTCTGCCACCATGACGAAGAGTTGGGGTGTTCTGTGGAATGGCTTTGTCCGCTCGATATAAAAAGCGAGTGCTCTACGGATGTCTAGGGAGTGCAACTGTTGCTCCCTGCATGATTAATGTGGCTTCGGGAAGAAGACCAGAAGGAAGATCTCCTGGCTAACATGGAAGGCCGATACCACTTTGAGGAGAAAGGCCGGATGTGGTCGCAACTGCACCTTGTCCTTGTGGAACGCAGTATATGGAGGGTCCGCCGTGAGAGTCCGACGCTCGGAAACTCATCTTGCTGATGTGATGGCCATGAGGAAAGCGGTTTTCCAGGACAGGTACAGAAGGGAGCAAGTTGCTAATGGCTCGAATGGGGCTGACATAAAAGTCTGGTAAGAACCAGATTGAGGTCCCAGGTTGGGGCGGGGCGGCGTACCTGAAGGTATAGGCGCTCCAAGCCCTTGAGAAATCGAGATACCATAGGATGTGAAAACACTGAGCAGCCATTCTCCCCTGGGTGGAAGGTAGAGATGGCTGCCAAGTGTACCCTTAATGATGATACCACTAGGCCCGCTGTTTAAGAGACCAGAGGTAGTCCAAGATGGTGGGGATCGAGACCTCGGTGGGAAGAACGTTCTGCTCTCCGCACCAGCATGAAAAACGCTTCCACTTGGCCAGATATGTTGATCTAGTGGAAGACTTTCTGCTACCCAAGAGTACTTGTTGCACTGGGGCAGAGCAACGCAACTCAGACTGTATCAACCACGTAGGAGCCATGCTGTGAGATGGAGCGACTGTAAGTCTGGGTGGTGAAGTTAGCCGTGGTCCTGAGTTATCAGGTCCAGGTGAAGAGGTAGAAGGATGGGGTTGGCTATTGACAGTTCGAGCAACATGGTGTACTGGTGCTGCCTGGGCCACGCTGGAGCGATCATGATCAAGCGGGCTCTGTCCCTGCGTACTTTCAGCAGGACCCTGTGGAAGAACAGGAATGGTGGAAAAGTGTAGAGCAGGTGAGTCATCCACGGTATCAGGAAAGCGTCCGCTATCGAACCCTGGGAGAGGCCTTGAAAGAAACAGAACATCTGGCATTTCCTGTTCTTGCGGGACGCAAAGAGGTCTACACGGGGAAATCCCCACTTCCGGAAGACCGAAAGAATAACGTCTGGACGAAGTAACCACTCATGAGAAAGGAAGGATCTGCTGAGGCGATCCGCAAGAGTGTTTCGAACCCCTGAGAGAAAGGACGCTATGAAGTCTATAGAATGGGCTAATCAAAAGTCCCAGAGTTGCATGGCTTCCTGACAAAGGGTCGACGACCTTGTCCCGCCCTGTTTGTTTATATAGGACTTGGCTGTTGTGTTGTCTGTGAATATTGACATTCAACGGCCTTGCAAGCGCTGCTGAAACACCTGGCACACAAGGCCGACTGCTCTCAACTCCCGGACATTGATGTGCAAGGCCAGCTCCTGAGATGACCAAAGGTCTTGAGTGCGTAGATGTCCAGAGGTGAGCACCCCAGCCGAGAGATGACGCGTCCATCGTCAGGGTCATAGAGGGCTGGGGTGGATGGAACGGCAGCCCTGCACACAGCAGGGAGGGGGTCAGCCACCATTCGAAGGAGCCTAGGATGTTCGGGGGAATGGTGACTATCATGTCTATGGCATCTCTGCCTGGTCGGTACAGTGAGTTGAGCCACGATTGGAGGGGATGGAGGCACAGTCTGATGTGTTTCGTCACAAATATACAG
The DNA here is from genome assembly GCF_003597395.2 of Chelonoidis abingdonii. Classification (NCBI taxonomy): domain Eukaryota; kingdom Metazoa; phylum Chordata; order Testudines; family Testudinidae; genus Chelonoidis; species Chelonoidis abingdonii. The sequence goes on from NC_133771.1 coordinate 130,457,884, forward strand.
GCCGCCATGTGACCCAGGAGACCGAGGCAAGTGCAAACCGAAGTCAGCGGAACAGCTTGCAGGCTCTGGATGATGGCCACCATTGCCTGGAACCGGGGCAGTGGTAAGCAGGCTCTGGCGAGATTGGAGTCCAGGGTGGAGCCAATAAAGTCTATCCTGTGAGTGGGAATCAGAGTGGATTTTTCCGCACTGATCATCAGGCCTAGATGTAGGAAAAGGTCCTTGACAAGGCCGACATGATGGGTGACTTGTGCCTTGGAGGTCCCTCGGATAGCCAGTCGTCTAGATACGGAAAAACGCGTATCCGACGGCAGCGGAGGTGGGCAGCGACTACAGCCATGCATTTCGTAAATACTCTTGGGGCTGTAGAGAGACCAAACGGTAGGACCGCGAACTGAAAATGTTGGCGGTTGGCTACGAACCAGAGGTACTTCCTGTGAGGAGGGTAGATGGCTATGTGAAAATACGCATCTTTCATGTCGAGGGCGGCATACCAGTCTCCAGAGATGGAATGATGGTCCCCAGGGATACCATGCGGAACTTCAACTTTATCATGAATTTATTGAGTTCCCGCAGATCCAGGATAGGTCTGAGACCCCCCTTTGCCTTGGGGATTAGGAAGTAGCAGGAGTAAAACCCTGTGCCCCTTTTGTGTTTTGGTACCTCCTCTATGGCTCCTTTGGCAAGGAGTGTCTGCACCTCCTGAAGGAGGAATTGCTCGTGAGAGGGGTCCCTGAAGAGGGACGAGGAAAGGGGATGGAAGGGAGGGTGTGAAATAAATTGGAGGTGGTACCCAAATTCCAGCGTGCGTAAGACCCAGCGATCTGATGTTAGCTGGGACCAAGCAGGGAGGAAAAAAAGAGAGGCAGTTGGAGAAAGGAAGAAACGGATCCTTTAACGAAACTGGTACGTCGCCCTCGGGCGCACCTTCAAAAGATGGGGTTTGTCCCTGCAGGTGGTTTGGAGGGACCTTGGTTCTGGCCGCCTTGGGTGCCTGACTGCTTCCGACGACCGGTTCTACCCCGCCTTCTGGCAGAGTCCTGTCTCTGTCCGGGCTGAGGGTAAGAGTGGTGTGGCTGGGGGCGGAAGGGCCTGCGCTGAGTCACTGGCGTGTGCATGCCTAGTGAGTGCATAATGACCCTGTTATCTTTTAGGCTTTGCAGCCTAGGATCTGTCTTGTCAGAGAAGAGGCCTTGCCCTTCAAAGGGGAGGTCCTGGATTGTATGCTGGAGCTCCGGGGGAAGGCCTGAGAGACTTTCAGTCATGAGATACGTCGTCTCGTAGTAACTCCGGAGGCTAGGGTCCTGGCTGCAGAGTCGGCTGCGTCCAAGGAAGCCTGCAATGAAGTTCTAGCCACCTTTTTTCCCTCGTCCAGGAGGGCCGCAAATTCCTGCCGGGAGTCCTGCAGGAGCAACTACTTAAACTTGTCCGCCCCCGCCCAGGTATTATAGTTATAGCAGCTAAGGAGGGCTTGCTGATTAGCCATGCGGAGTTGGAGCGCCCCTGCAAAGTAGACTTTGCGCCCCAGCAAGTCCATGTGCCTCGCGTCCGTTGATTTCGGGGCTGGAGCCTGCTGGCAATGGTGTTCTCTCTCATTGACCGACTGGACAACGAGGGAGCAGGGAGGAGGATGGACGTATAAGTATCCATAGCCCTTGGAGGGCACCATATATTTACGTTCCATTCCCCAGGCAGCAGGTGGGATAGAGGCCGGAGACTGCCAGATCATGTTGGCATTGGCCTGGATTGTCCAGATAAAAGGGAGGGCCACTGTCGTGGGGGCATCAGATGATAAAACGTCCACCACCACTGGGTCCTCTACCTCCGGGACCTCCTTGACTTGCAAGTTCATATTTAGTGCCACACGCCTGAAGAGGTCCTGGTGGGCCCTCAGGTCAATTGGCGGAGGGCTTACGGATGATGTTCCGGCTACCGCCTCATCAGGGGAGGAGGATGAGGAGAGACCAGGGACAAGCGGGTCAGCTGAGGCCTCTCCTTGGTGGCCAGCCTCTGTCTCCCTTGTGATCTGGGAGTCTTGTGGCTGGACCAGCGCTTCCTCTGAAGTAGTAGGAGGAGGAGGGCGGCTTTTATAGCGGCTTCCGGCACCCGGTGCTCCGATGAGGCAGAGCGAGATGGGCCTGGATGTGCACCTTGGGCCTGATGATATGCCCAAGGTGTCCAGAATGCTCACTGGTGAGGGCCATGATCTTGGGCTTGGGGCTCGTGGAATATCCTGGCAGGCACATCGGAGTCTCTGTCCTGGGTGTACAAACTGTCTGCCTGCGAAGACATGGATGGGTGCCAGGACGGCCAGGGAGGAGCTGAAAGACCCTGGTAAGAGTCCTTCTCTCTTGCTGTTGCTGATCTCCTCGGCACTGGGGATCGGTACCTGGAGCCATACCAGTACCGAGAACGAGATCAGGACCTGCGACCTGCATGGTGCCGGGAGGTCGATTTGGATCTCGAACGGCTGTGTCGGGAAAGGCTGCGAGAGTCCCGGTGCCGGGAGCTGGAGCGGTACCAAGAGTACCGAGCCAGAGGCTGAGATGTCAATCTATGCCGCGAGTACGACCGGTACCGAAGAGGCGAGCAGTGCCGGGACTGTGATCGTCGACGGGACCGCAAATGGTGCCGAGACCTGGATCGTGATCAGTGCCGAGCTGCCGGGTCGACTGCAGGCAGTCTCATTAGGGCTGGCTTGCCTATCGAGTGTAATACCTGCACCGGCGGTGCCGGGGGTTGAGGCAGGACAGACTCCGTCATAGCTATGAGGTCCCTGGCTGTGGAGAATGTCTCCGGTGTAGAGGGGACCGTAAGCTCAACCACAGGCCTCGGTGGGGAGCTCTCAGGGACTGGACTCGACTGCCCCCGCAGGACCGGAGTCGACAGTACCGCAGCAGTCGGTGCAGTGGCAGGTGTTGGTGCTGGGCAGTCCGAACGAGGCTGTGTCTGCAGCGTGGAGGGCACAGAGGTAGTGGAGGACTTTGACCTCCTCAGTTTCGGGGAGAGAGAGATCGGTTCCGAGCAGGTCCCTGGAGATGGCCGGTGCTGCGGCGTCTTAGCGGTGCCAGCACGGTCCGGTGCCGGAGGAGCGCTTCTAGCAGAGTGCTCAGAGCTGAGGGTGGAGGATTCAGAGCTGCCTCCATCAGGAGATTCTTTAGACTAAAGTCTCTCTTTCTTCGTCCTCGGCTTAAATACCTTGCAAATACGGCAGTTATCTGTAATGTGTGATTCCCCGAGGCACTTGAGACAGGAGTTGTGGGGATCCCCTGTAGGCATCGGCTTGTGGCAGGCCGAGCAAGGTTTGAATCCCGGTGAACCGGGCATGGGCCCCGGCACTGGGTGCAGGGAAGGGGCTAATGCCCAAACCCCGCTTAACCACATACACTAACTATCAAACTAACTAATTATATAAATTCCAACTATATACAAGAAAGATATCGAAGAAACTACAAGTAGCTAAGGAAGTGGAGGACAGCTAAGCTGCGCTCCACTGTTCCAACAACCAACACGGGTGGTAAGAATGAACTGAGGAGCGGTTGGGTCGGCAGGGGTATATATCCAGCGCCATGGTGGCTCCACTCCAGGGGGTGACCCACCGAGTGTTGCTAGGGTAAAAATCTTCCGATGAATGTGCACGCAGTGTGCGCACACCTAACTGGAATGGATATGAGCAAGCACTCTAAGAACCACCATTTATTTTAACGTTCCAATCACGTGACTCCTCTCACTAGAGTTCAGTATTTAGATGGAGCTACTATAAAGGTGGGTGCATAACTGGCTGGATAACCGTTCTCAGAGAGTAGTTATTAATGGTTCCCAATCCCACTGGAAAGGTATAACAAGTGGGGTTTGTTCAATATCTTCATCAACGACATATATTGGTATAAGAAGTACGCTTAAGTTTGCAGAGGAACTGAGAGGAACTGCAACTGCTTTGGAGGACAGGGGTCATAATTCAAAATGATCTGGACAAATTGGAGAAATGGTCTGAGGTAAACAGGAATGAAGTTTAACAAAGACAAATGAGAAGTGCTCCATTAGAAGGAAAAATCATTTCACACATACAAATGGGAAGAGACTTGTCTAGGAGGCTAACGGCAGAAAGGGATCTAGGGTGTTATAGTGGCACCACAAACAAATATGAGTCAGTGTGATGTTGTTGCAACAAAGATAGAAACAGATTCTTGGGATGCAATTTAACAGCTGTGTTGTGAGCAACACTCACTACTCCTGCGCTGGTTAGGCCTCAGCTGGAGTATTGTGTCCAGTTCTGGGCACTGCATTTCAAGAAAGATGTGGAGAAATTGAAGAGGGTCCAGAGAAGAGCAACAAGAATGATTAAAGGCTGAAAGAATTGCATTTGTTTAGTTTGGAAAAGAAGACAGAGGGGACATGGTAGCAGTTTTCAGGTATCTAAGAGGATGTCATAAGAACAGGGCCGCCCAGAGGATTCCGGGGGCCTGGGGTCTTCAATGGCAGGGGGCCCCCCTTCGGCAGTAATTTGGCGGCAGGGGGTCCTTCTGCTCCGCGACCCGCCGCCGAAGGGCCCCTGAAGACCCGCAGTGGGGACCCCCCGCCGCCGAATTACCGCCAAAGTGGGACCCACCGCCGAAGTGCAGCCTGGTCTTCAGTAGTAATTTGGCAGCAGGGGGTCCCTGCTGCGGGTTTTCAGGGCCCTTCGGCAGCGGGTCCCGGAAGGGCCCCCTACCGCCAAATTACCACCAAAGACCAGGCTGCACTTTGGCAGTGGGTCCCGCTTTGGCAGGGGATCCTTCCACCCCGGAGCAGAAGCAGCTTCAGGGACCCAGGTCCCAAGAGTGTTTTCTGGGGCCTCCAGAGCGAGTGAAGGACCTCACTCCAGGGTCTCCCAAAAAATAAATAAATAAATAAATAAAAAAAACTCTCCTGGGGGTCCCTGCGGGACCCAGGGCAAATTGCCCTACTGCCCGCCCCCCCCCGGCGGCCCTGCATAAGAAGGAGGGAGAAAACTTGTTCCCCTTAGCCTCGAAGGATAGAACAAGAAGCAACGGGCTTAAACTGCAGCAAGGGAGGTTTAGGCTGGACATTAGGAAAAAGTTCTTAACTGTCAAGGTGGTTAAACACTGGAATAAATTGCCTAGGGAGGCTGTGGACTCTCCATCTCTGGAGATATTTAAGAGTAGGTTAGATAAAATGTCTATCAGGGATGGTCTAGAAGTATTTGGTCCTGCCATGAGGGCAGGGGACTGGACTCTATGACCTCTCGAGGTCCCTTCCAGTCCTAGAATCTATGAGATAGAACAATGACATGTTGCAGATCACTCTCTGATGCAAAAAATAGTCTAAAGGCTAGACTGTTGCTAACACTAATGCAGCCATGCAGTGGAATGAGCCCCACACCTCTTTGCATAGATGAAAAAAGGACTACTCAGATCTTGGGACCAGACCATGGGTATAGCACATACACTATAAGGTCAATGCTCCCAACTATGAGCAAGTAAGCAGGAAGAGGATGGGGAAAGAAAGTGTGAGGAGCCTTTATTCTGCCCCCCACATGCCAACCAGCACATCTGGCAGGGCAGACATAGCAGAGGGAACAGGGGAATATGATGCACTCTTTCAAGGGCTAAAGTAAATGATTCACCCCTCCTCCGAATTACAGATCCTTCTAGGCAATGCAGCTTGTGAACCACCCCTTTTGGGGCTGTACCTATAGGCAAAATCTAACCAACAGCAAGTTGATGTAAGATCACTCCATCTGCAGGCAACATACTGACAAAAAGAATTCCAAAGGAAAGTTAAAGTCTCTGATGTAGAACAACAACAAATCTGCAAAAACTTACAAAGCCCTAACTCCCACAAGGGGTGGAGGGCGGTGATGAGAGACAAAGAAAGCAAAGCTTGAGTGGTTGGCAATATCAAAAATACCATGCTGAAAATGGAATTAAAGTTGGCATTTTGTCATTTATATTGCTCCAAAAACCTTCCAGAATATCTTCAATGAACCTGAAAAACAGTTTCTGTTCTCTCTCCTCCTTTACATCCCCCGTTTCAAAACCCACTCCTTTCTACAACCTCACCAGCAATGACTCACATCAGCCTAATAAGAAAATTTTAAAATCCCTGAAGTAAAAGAATAGCACAACACAGGCCTCGCTTATACAAGCAACCTCATGACCATACTGTGTGCAAACCTCTCCTCTTTAGGTCTCCTCCCCATGAGCCATATTATATTACATCTAACCTAGACCAAATGCTTCTCAGGGCTGGCACTAAGTGCCACAAATATCTTTGGTGCTATACATAACTAATATCAAAACTTAGTTTGTTCTCCAGGTTGGCAGATTGCCAGTTCAAGAGTCTGAAGCTCTCTGCAAAGTAAAGGTACAATACAGGCAACGGCAATACAGGCTGCCCTGCCAGTGTGCCTCAACCCTGACTCAGAAGGATCAATTCAATGGGGGTGAATTGCTTTGCTTATCCAATCCTTGGCCCCTCTAATGAGACTGCCAATGAGAGCCTGCTGTGTTCATGCTTTTGTGATATGGACCATAGTCCAGTGTCTGGTGCACTAAAGTCACCACAATGATTCCAGAGCAACTTGATATTAATGGTTTTCAGTAGATGTTACCCTAGGATGGAGCTGGTCTATCGGGGAAAGAATCCTGACTCCTTACCTTATTATAAAGCCCCAGTGCCAGCCAGTGCCCCATAGTACTTGAAGAGCAGATATGGAAATATTTCAATTATGATGTAACTTCATTCTGATTGTAAAATAATCTTCGACACTGACAATCTGCACTATAATTTATTTGTGAAACACTATTGTAATCTACTGTCACTCCTCTACATACTATGGCCCTATTCCCCCAGCTGCAGTCAAGGAGCACACGGGACAATTCAGGAGGGGCACGTGCACACAAAGATGGTTCAGGCATCTCTAGCTTACAACAGTGTACTTGCCTCTCTTAATCCTGAGTCAGGCAGTGCACTGGCATAAGCTAGAGATGTCTGAAGGCTGCTCTAAATTAGATCAGCTGCTAACAGCTCCAGGAGGCTTAAAGGGCTGCTAGGGATTGCTGGGGTAAAGAGAGTTCCAGCCACAGGCAGGAAGTGGCATAGTAGCCATTATACTAACTCTACAACACTGGAGTACCCCCATACATTGAGTGAATCTCTGACGCAGTCCCAGTGCAGCCAAGGATCAAAGTTGGCAGCTCTTCTGTCGCAAGAGGTGTTCTTAGGTGATTATTGTAAAATACTGCCTTAAAAAAATTTCAGTGTACATAGAATTATCACAATATTTATATCTCCGCTGCCATGCTGCACATTTATAGTTGAACGTGTCTTTACATATTTCTAGCATACAGCGTGAAGTAATTTTCCCACAAATATTTAATCACATTAATCAAAAACAAGGTCAATGGAGGAAACAAGATTAGACATTTCAGAGACCTGATCTGTTGCCATAACAAAAAGGTACTTAAAAAAAACCCCAACATTGTTAAGCTGAATAGTGGTTAGACTTAAGCAACCTCTCCAAAGTAATTGTCCCCCAAAGTTCTCCTTCCTACTCTAGTATTGGCCAATGCAATCAGAATTGCATAACAGTAGTAATCAACACTTCCTTAGCAACTGGCTTAACATTATGCCCTCATCATCCATTATTATGGCAACTGGATGATTTTTTTTCCTATTTATCAACTTTATAAAAAAAGTCATCCGAACAAAAAAAAAATATGTATGTTTTTCTTGGACTTTTCCCAGGCACAAAATACCCATGAAGATACCAGAAACACAATTTGTGCTGCTAGACTAGTAAAAACAAAGTTTCCATTAAAAAAATTGCCTTTACTATACAGAACAGATAAGAGGAGTAGAAGGGTAGAGTTATTATAACTCTCTCTGTTATGGACAGAAAAGGTTCAATTCTGCACCTATGTGCATCAGGCAGGCATCCCTCAAAATGACAGGTGTTAGCATCAGGTAAAAGAGGATGGCAGACTGAGGGTTGGTCTATACCCAAAACTTATGGCTGTGAAAAATTTTACACTCTGTGCAATATAGTTCAGTTGACCTAACCCTGGTGTGGACACTGCTAGGTTGATGAAAGAATTCTTCTGTCAAAATAGCTATAGGACTGCCAACTTTCCAATTTCTCCAAACTGGACACTATACACAGCTATGGTCAAAATTTGATGCTGAAGGGGACTGTCTCTCTCCTGCTCCGTCTAGCAGCAGTTCTGAGGCAAAGGGAGCAATGAGGGCAGGAAGTGTGGGAGGAGCTTCCTGAAGCTGGGGGAGGTTCCCAGAGGTGGTATCCCTCTCCCCTGCCTGTCTAGGACTAGCAGCTGGGGCATCACGAGCTCTGACCCTCCCCATCTCTGGGGCCAGAGCTCAGCGATTAAAGGGGCTTGGGGCTGGCATGACAACAGGATTGCAATAACTGGACTTTTGGTGTCTGGTCAACACTTCTGACTGGAGACTGTACAGTTCCCCTTAAATCTGAGCTTGCCAGTCAAAAGCCAGACACGTGGCAACCCTACGTAGCTACCACCTCTCAAAGGGATGGATTTACTCCAGGGACTGCCATCGCTGTAGCAAGTCTCTACACAACAGCTGTGCCGCTGCCGTGCTTGGAAAGTAGACTACCTTCAGGAAATCTTGGGTCTGCCATAGAGTGACTTTGGGAGCTGGGACAAGTACCTTGGGGGAGTTAGATGCTTCACTATCACTTGTGCCTTTGCAATCTCCTCCTTGCATCTCTCTGTACATCAGTTTCCCCCTGTGGAAAAGGAAGAGTGATGATTATACTGCCTTTCTTCCACACAGCCTTGTCTACTGAAGTTGTAAGCGCATCAGGGCAGGCTGTCTCTCTTACTATACGTACAATGCCTAGCACAACAGGACCCCAGTCTCAACCTGGATGGCTCAGTGCTACTAGAATACAAAGTTAACATCACTGGTTGAGAAACCAATTAAAATGTTGTAGGAAGTATTTCCAAGTTTTACTGATTTTTCAAAATTAGAAGAAAAGATTTCTCAACCAACTACAGAGCTTGATTAACAAACTATGTCAAAAAATATTTCATACACACCCTAATTTGAATTTAACAAATGTTTCAAACACTCACAATTCAGAAAGTTTTGACCACTTCATAAAATATTTTACCAGAAATAAGTTTATCAAACTTATTTCCAGGACCTCTCTTTTATGTTCTTTAACAATAGTCTATTTACTCTTAGCATACTGAGAGAAACAACAAAGGGCACTAAAGGAGGCATCCGGAAGCATGCGAAGCATTTCTGCCAGGCACTGAGGACCCACTTCTGTCAGTGAGGAATGGTAGGGGCTCAGCAGCACACAAATGCTCAGGACCCTGCAGGATTAACCCCCAAATGTGCTACCTTCTCAAAAGGAATTGCTTCACATTGCTGCGATATTCTATTTCACAGCAGAGAATTTCATCAGTTGTATTTATACTGTATGGTGCATTTGTAAAATACCAGAGGAGGGTAGCAAATGAAACCTTGGGCATTTATTTACCCTAGCACAAGATCATGGAGGGTTCTTCCGTTTAACTTCTCCCCACAAACTGAATGTACTGCATGGGAAAGGTGCCTGATTTGGAGGCTGTTAACTCAGGATTCCATTATGGTCTATGTGTTAGAGATAAACTCAGACCCAAACTGAAGATCTAACTACCCCAAAGTAACCCTGACCCAGCCTTCCATTTAGGGTCCATATTAGAGAGATGGTCTGAAAGGAAGATATTTGGATCCAAAGTTCTAGGGGGTTGCATCTGGTATCCTAGTTTGGGACCATCTCTACTAAATATCTCACACTCACAGAGATTAGTAACATCGTGGGAAACATGACAAAGTTTGAGTGGTTTATAACGTCAAAGAGTGGTGGACAACATAATGGCTGATTTCTGTTCAGAGGTTTGTCTCAACAATTGGGTAGCATAGCCTCAGATAGTTACCAGGTTCATTGCACAGTTAAAAAGAAACAGTGAGATATTTTAAACCCAGGACATTAGATGAGGCATAGTGTAACTAAAATATTTTTCAAATAAAAAGGTGCAGAGTATTTCATTTGCTCTATATGAGTTACCCCTGGGTAGTTCGTGTAATTTGTTGCTCCATCTTGAGCAGTCAGAAGAGTTGGAAATTATTTAAAATAACTGCTAGTTTTATACTATTAGATATGGGTGAGCCAACTAATACATTTCCCAAACAGCACGAGTATTAGCCTTATTCAACAAACCGCCTATTCCCAAATATGGATTGGAAAATACTCAATTGCCAGATACTTAAAAGTACAAGCACCAAAACAGAATTAAATGTTTGAAACAGAAACAAGAAAGCATTTCCTCCAATTAACGACTGGATTGAGTTTCAGTCATCTATTCTGCAGTATCCTTCACTTCTTTGGGTGTGAACTGGAAGCACAGTTGCCCTCAGTTCCTGAAAACTCAATGTTGTGAAATCTCCACACCTACAAGCAATGCAAAATTAGGAAAGGAAAACAAAAAGACTTATCCTACTTGCCTGCTATTGTGCTGCTGCTGCTAGTGATAAACTCTTGCTGCCAAATCCAGTGTTACTCATCTTAACTTTTCCACTTCCTACTTGTGCACCTTGCTTTGCGGGGGCTGTTTATTTCAGGGTTGTGCGCAGATGTCAGTCACTGTAGTTCCCGAGCGCTTCCATATCTTAGTTATGCTCCCGACCCCCAGTTTGAGAACCCTGAGCTAGCACAAGTACAAATAGCAGTTGTATGGATAGTGACAGCAGAGGAATATGCAGAGCACATATCCATCAGTTTCAGGTAGGTTTCTATTTGGCACAAGGTCAGCCCTGCCTCTGCTGCTACAAGTGTTATTGCAATTAAATAGTTACTTACACACACTATCTCAGTGAGAGCTAGCACAGAGGTGTGTACACAAGCAGGGGAATTAAACCTCTAGCTCGTAGTGTGTAGACCAGGGGTCAGCAACCTTTCAGAAGTGGTGTGCTGAGTCTTCATTTATTCACTCATTTAAGGTTTGATGTGCCAGTAATACATTTTAACATTTTTAGAAGGTCTCTTTCTATAAGTTGATAATATATAACTAAAACTATTGTTGTATGTAAAATAAATAAGGTTTTTAAAATGTTTAAGAAACTTCATTTAAAAATTAAAATAAAATGTAGAGGCCCCGGACTGGTGGCCAGGACCTGGGAAATGTGAGTGCCACTGAAAACCAGCTTGTGTGCCGCCTTCAGCACCTGTGCCATAGGTTGCCTACCCCAGTGTAGACATAATGTTAGGTTGTAAGGACCATCTTCGTATTAGATGTATGCATAGTGAGGTTCCAATTGGGGTCTTAAGGTGCTACCCCAATAGAATTACCACCATCGCCATCATCATGCTGGACCAAATTCAACCCTGGTGTAAGAGGAAGAAATTTCCATTAAAGTCCATACGAATTGCCCATTACTATGAAGCTTATGAAGACCACCAAGAACAACAAGCCCTCTTCTAAAAAAGGTGAAGATTTCCCCCAAATGACTGGGATCACCATACAGATGCTTTCAAAAAGCATATCCAGCAAACTATTAGTACTTCAGCATTTATTAATGAATTAGTTTAAATTCTCATTTTTAAAATAATTTTAGAGTGAAGATGTCTTTACCTTCGGGTTGCAGAAAACTAAAATTGACAGTTTTGTTTAACACAATCTTCTTTTAATCTCTTATTGATTCAGATGAGCTTGAAGGAGGGATGTGAACAATAAGCAATTGAAGTTGCACAATTTGAGGAGCTACAAGCCATTGCATTACATTGTAAACAAGTGATATTACATATAATGGTTTTGATCACTTTGCAGTAACATATTGCATATTAGCAAGATTATACTACTTGGTTAAAAACAGATAATGTTTCAATGGACAACTAAACGCAAAATCTTCTCTTAAATGGGCTTGACAATATTTCCATACTCTGAACTGTACAGTTACATATATTAAGCAGGATTATGTATATTAAAAACATAGTCAAGGTTACAATTTTGTCAGGGTTATTCTTAAAGTCATGGACAAGTCGTGGGCAATAAACAAAAATTCATGGAGCCCATGACCTGTCCTTGACTTTTACTAAAAATAACTGGGGGAGGAGGGGGACTGATCACCAGGGAGACTGAAGCCTGAGCCTTGCAAAGTAAGGATGGAAGGAAGGCCTGACAGCTCCAGCCACAGGGGCTGAAGCAATCACAGAGGTTCATTAAAAAGTTGCAGAATCAATGACCTCCATGACTAAATCACATCCTTAAATGTAATGCGTGAGACTTGTAAAAGTTATACAATGCTTCACAATTCAGTCTCCCATTGTCCATCATCTCCTCCTACTCAGCTTATACTGACAACAAGCTCTTCACAGCAGAAACTTTGTGTTTTGTACTGTTTTATTTATAAGATGTGCATAATACCTATGTCTCTGTATAAATAATACACAGTGCTGATCCTAGGCTTGTTTAACAGACATGTTCAACGTCTGTTAACCACAGCTCCTTATTGGACGTCCAAATTTACATCATAGTGGTTCATCAGACAAAGACCTTAAGTTGTGGTTCGTTCAGCTGATCTGGGTGGGGTATAAAAGAAAATGAGAGGCTGGCGAAAAGGAGTCTATCATAGGAGAAGGCTGCATTGTCCCCCCATCTAGCTAGCTGGTGCTAGAAAGGTGCCAGTGTTACCCAATAATTTGAGTTGATCTGTTTAGTCTTGGAGGGTGTGATTTTGGAGATAATGCAAGCCCTGAGGAAAGAGCTATGAAGAGTCCTGTAGTTGGGACTCCTCTCCCACCGCCCTCAGCAGCTAGATGTGCACGCTGGCTCACACTCCATTATTGGGTGCGCTACTTTGAAATATACTAGAAAATACAAACAACCATATATAGACTATTTTACTGCTGTTACATTGAAAGAGTGCTAATGCAAAATTAGAGCTCTAAGAACTCTGGAAATTCCTAAATTAAGGTTGACCCAGCAATGGTGACTTGGCCATGCTGTATATCCAGTGTATTTCAAGCACTAAAACTGGAAACATTTTGCTGTAAAATAAAACCTTGTCTATGTTAATTAAGCAACCAAAAAACTAACACTTGGAACTTCAGATACAATTGTAATACTTTACCTTGGTATGTTTTTAAATGCACTTTTCCAGTACTAGTAAATAATACACATTTAAAAATATATTTTATGTTTCCATCCTTACCAAATAGTAAGTAGCTAAGGGATTTTCCTCAACATTTTCTAAGAGGGAAAAAGAAAAAAAAATCTTCCTAGTGTGACAAAGTTCCTCCTCACCTTGGTAGGTCCTGTGCTTATTGGTGGATTTGCCCGCCTCACAGATTCACTATGTGGGTCAGGAAACAGCCCAGACACCTTCCCTTCTGGCAGAAGCCACAGTTCAGGTCAATTCCTCCTGTGTTTGATCAGGAGTTGGTAGGTTTGTGGGGGGAACCCGGGCCCACCCTCTACTCTGGGTTCCAACCTAGCACCCTGTGGACTGCAGCTGTCTAGAGTGCCTCCTGGTACAGTTGCACGATAGCTACAACTCCCTGGGCTACTTCCCCAACACCTTCTTTGTCCTCACCACCGGACCTTCCTCCTGATGTCTGATAACACTTGTACTTCTCAGTCCTCCAGCACTATGCCTGCTCACTCTCAGCTTCTTGCATGCCTCTTGCTCCCAGTTCCTCACACACACTTCCTCTCCCTGGCTCCCTTTGGCCTGACTGGAGTGAGCCCTTTTATAGCATCAGAGGGGCCTTAATTAGAGTCAGGTGCTTAACAGCCTCACCTGACTCTTAACAGGTTAATTGGAGTCAAGTGTTCTCATTAGCCTGGAGCAGCCCCTACTATGGTCACTCAGGGAACAGAAAACTGCTTATCCAGTGGCCAGTATATTTCCCTTCTACTACTCTACTGTTCCCAACTGGCCTGTGTCTATCATACTAGGAAGAGGTCAACTTTGACTGTTCTTATGCAAAGCAGTGAAAGTTTCAGAAGATGAAGGCAAGAGGCTGTAATTTAAACTGTTTTGCAACCTTAATTGTGATATCATGGAGGCTACCAGCTGACTACCACAATGCAGTACAACTGCAAAGTTACATATCAATTAAGAGTCCTTCAGACATTAAGGGCCTGATCCAAAGGTTGCTGAAGTCAATGGATAGATTCCAATTGACTTCAATAGCTTTTGAATCAGGCCCTAACAGTAGGGGGTCATCTAAAGTTTTGCATATCTACTCTGAAAAAGAAACAAAAGAATTTTTAAGGGTAGAAATTTTATGACAGTAAATTTCATTAGTGAAGTTACTGTAAAACAAAAAGGATTAAATCATTAGATGAATCACTGACATGTTAATCAGCCTCTGGGAGTCTGTCATTCTCATCAGGAGTCAAATGCTTTCATGAAGTTGCTTCACTCAGTTTATGAGTGCACTTTCCAAAACATGCACCTGCTGATTTGGTCACAGTCACAATCTCACACTTAAGCTGATCATATATGTTGCTCAGAATCTCTCTGGGCTAAATTTATCCCAATGTAGATGCAGATCCTGGAAGAGGGGCTGTGTAACTGCGTGTCCTGTGCCCCTATGGCCTGGTGACCTAGAGCTAATCTGTCCTGCCTTCCACACCTGGAATGAGATATGGGGTCTAATTAGAACCAGCTAGGCATGGACTAGAGGTCTGACTTGATCTTCCCTATACAGGGAAGCAGGAAGCTGGTGAGGGAAAGGAGCTCAGGAGGGTGTAGAGAGACTGCAGAGAGTGGGAGATAGGAGAGCTACTCCAGCTGTGAAGGGCTGGGACAGGCTTATTAAAACAGGAAGGACCCTGCCCAGATCAGGGGCTGTGCCCAGTTGAAGGCTGCAGGGAAGGCTTTCCTGTTTATTTTTTAACTTTAAGTTCATGAACCAGACCCAAAGGAGAGCTGGTATGACTGGACTTGTAAATACTTTTAATTCACTGGAGGAACCAAGAGGGTAAACTGAGATGACAGGGCACTCACAGGGCCCCTGAGGCCCTGAAATGATGCATGGGATGAAGCTACTTGTTGACAGGCTGCAGCCTTCTTACAATTGAGACAAGCCCACCAACAGGGGGGACAAAGAGACAATTACCCAGGGACCTGGGAGATTTAAAAGGGCCCGGGGCCCCTGGCCACCACCGGCAGCACAGCAGGGCTAAGGCAGTCTTCCTGCTCACCCTCGCTCTGCACCACTCCCTGACTCCCAACCTCCTGCCCCAGCCTACAGCCCACATCCAAACTCCCACCCAGAGCCTGCATCCCACACCCCAACCCCCTGCCCCAGGGCGTGAAAGTGAATGAAGGTGGGGGAAAGCAAGTGACAGAGGGAGTGGGATAGAGTGAGCAGGGCCTTGGAGAAGGGGTGGGAGAGGGGCATGGTCTCAGGGAAGGAGCAAGCAAGGGTCTTCAGGTTTGTGCAATTAGACCATTGGCACCAGCCAGCAGCACCAGCCAAATGTCAGGCAGACCATGGCCACACGGATGCAGCTTGTGCATGCATGGGGGCCCAATGAATGTTCTGCCCTGGGGCCCAGAATTGCTGTCAGGCCTGAACTTAGAGGACTCCAGGGGTTCGGTCACTATCACCCAAAAAACAGATCAACGCTGTCTGGAAAAACATGTGTGGCCAGCGTATGCACTTATTTAGCACGTCCCTTCAGCAGAGAGTCTGGTGATGGGTTTCCTATAAACCCAACAGCAAATTAAACTGCCTTTCCCCACGGACAGCCCCCCAAAAGAATCCCCCCACCCCTCATACATTTTTTGTGTGTGTGTGTGTTTTTAAGGAACTTTACTGTTGCAAGGATGTACAGTTTGCTTCTCATGTGCTAGATTTAACCTAGTTCTACACAACTATGATTTTTTGGACAGGAATTTGAGACAGTTACCGCACCTTTGAGACCTTGTCTTCATTAGGAAAAGGTTTCTTTTAAAAATAATCCAGTTAGCTAACTGGATTTGAAATTCCACTTGGCACCTAGAAGGGACATAGTTTAACACTTTTTTTTTTTTTTTTTTTTTTTTTTAAAGTGAGTAAGTGATGGGGTGCCCTGCCAGATAACCTAGGGTACCCCATGATCTACCACAATGAATTTAAGTTCTCAGATCTTGAGACCTCTTAGCAGCAGGCTTCCTTGTGTCTGATAGTCTGAGCGACATTGCAAGTGCCATAAATATAGATTTTCTCCTTCTAATTTTAATTTATATATAGTATGTGCTGTGCCACTCAGTCAGGTAAACCATTGCTTAAATTTCTCAGTGTCTTCAGGCAAGAATTTTGCTAAAATACACTTAAATGCCATGTTAAACAGCCAGACCTGCTATTTCTTTTAGTATCTTTCAAACAAGTTTTTCAATTCACCTTTTTTCAAAAAAAAAAAAAACAAAAAAACACCACTCTAAAATTTTGAGAGAGAATGTTGGATTTTTTTGCAACCCACCAGTGGCTGCCATCTGAAAAATCCTCCACATTTATTCTATTTTAAAATAAAGTTTGACTCACAGAGATGACTTGAGCAGTGTTTGCTATGCCATACTTTGAGTAGTTCATAGGATACTTCTACAGGCTTTGGTTAGTCTGTAACTGACATTTCTACATAATTGAGATTAATAGACTTGCCATGCAGCACCTTGTTTTCTGTCCCTTGACTTTTACTGACATCCAGTGGAGATACAGTCAGACCTCTTTCACACGCGAATATCTATAGTGCATTTTAAATATGCTTTAATTAATTTGCTAATGAACGGGACAAGTCTGTCCTTGTAAAAGCTGAGACTTTTCTCTGGTTTTATCTATTTAGCATGTTTAAGAAACCAACTCTCAGAAAACCAAACCTTAAAATCATTTCATTAATTTAAATACTTGCATTTCACAATTCAGTCACCACCATCTTCTTGGGTTAGATCTCAACACAGTGGTGTGAATTCACAATCTCCTTCCTCTTCCCCCACAACCTCTGATCACAGAAAGATTAAAAACAAGTCATGTGTTATTCTTGCACATGTAAACTCAGTCTGTTAACTGGAAGAGGACAGCAATTGTAAATGAAAGCACCTGGGCATACACACAGAACTTGGAATCCAAAGAGAGGATCTGGAATATTACAACTAGAATATTTTATTTATGAATGTAATTAAATGATCTGATCTAAACTCTCCTCAGTCCTCATTAACCATAGCTGTGTTATGGCCCCCAACATCCATTATTTGCATTGCAGTCCCCTACCTTTTTGTACAAATACAACCCCCCATATATCCAAATAAATTCAATGTTCTCCCACTGTATTTGGATAAACTGAGCCCCCTTATAATGAACAAACAAAACTTGTTCTTCAAGATCCCATATGTTACTAATTCTGTAGTATATTCCAGTCACAAAGCAAGATGAATCTAGTATAAGGATCTTTCAATTTTGTTCTGGTTTTGTACAGCATAATAAAATTTAAGATAAAAGGGATATTTACATAAATTTCCCTATATATTGGGATCTCTGAACAATGCACGCCACCACAATGATACAGTCAAGTGAGGAGAAACAATTTGGCATTTGTTTCAAGGAACAGCAATGGGAAAACTAATTCCAGTTACAGTGAAATTGCTTCTCCTCCCCACCCCATTCCCCAAAAAGAAGATAACTTAAAGGGTTCGTTAGCATTTCACTTTTTATTTTCTTTCTTCAATTTTTAAATAGCACTAACAAAATATTTCAGCCTGAACTGGATCCTCATATCCCAATTGCCTTGAATTCACACAAGATTAATTTACAGATCTGTCTCCGAGCTTTGTGGTTTAGCCATCTATCTCAAAAATAGTTCTATTACACTCATAGGTCTAGTGCTTATTGTGGGCAAAAGTTTGTGTGAAAAGAACAAGTGTGTTGTAGAAATTTGGGGACTCATTTACCACTCCATTACTCCTGTTTTATGCACTGCTGAAGTCATACCAGCATAAAAATGATTTAATGGAGTGGTAAATGAGGCCCTTTGTTCCACAACCCTTCATTTACCTACGTCAACTTTTCATATTCTGAGGACACATTTGGAAAAACAAATACGTTCTGGATCTGCCACAAAAAAAAAACAAAAAACAAAATTGATAAGTAGTTGTAAAACCAGTGAATGTTCTGAGATACATTTCCTTCCTGCCACATGACCACTAAGACAATCTTCTCTCTTCCCATTGACCTCAATATTAATGTCCAAATTCTAAACAGTGGTATAATAAATTATGCTATAATCACCAAACCACAGTGTCTCTGTATATGGGTACTACTTTTTTCACAAAATACAGTTCTTACTTGTTTATAATATGTCCTCATACAACTGAGCCTCTTCTGGTGACTTGCCCAGCTCAAATCCTAGTTCCACCTTCTGTTTCGGTGCTTTCTCAGAAGCAATATTTAACACACACAGCTTCTCACCCTTTTTCCAAAGTGTTGCACAAACAAACTCATTAATGCTCACCTCACCTCTTCAAATGTCCATCAATTAAGATGGTCCACTGTTTCAGTTCTTAGTTCCAGGTGTTCATTTCATTTCTACTTCTACTCAGCCTTTGCCCCAGGGGGAGAGGTGGGGGGGGAAGAGCTCAGTTACACGCTCCTCCCCCTTCATCATCACTATCAACTCCTCTCTCCTCCTCTTCTCCCTTTGTTCAGTCAAATATTTTACCTCAAAACAAAAACAGTTGATAAAAATGTTTTTATATGATTTGAGTTTCAAGTATATAAGAATGTTTGTTCTAAAAGTTAAAACTATGGCCCAGATCATCCCATATCTAGCAGTAAAATCCATGGAAACAGGCTCTGGTGGAAGTTTCCCCAACTATCTGCTCACAACGTTCCTACCTTATTATTCTATCTGTGGAGCAGAGGTTGCCTTCTATTCCTGGGAAAAGGAAACTGGGTCCACCACCAAACCTGGTAAAATCTCCACACTTAAGTACAACGACAGGCACTTCCCTGGCAAACTCCTGAGTACCCTCAGTTTCTGTTAGAACATCTTACAGGGCTGGCCTCTAATTCATACAGCTTTGAAAGAAGCAATATACCTCAAAATGCTAAATGATATTGCAACATCATGGAAAAAAGAAAAAAAAAAAAACACAACTCACCCATACACACACACCTTGGTCTTACTCTAACATTATGGCACGAAAATACACCTCTTCCTCGATATAATGCTGTCCTTGGGAGCCAAAAAAATCTTACCGTATTATAGATGAAACCGCATTATATTGAACTTGCTTTGATCCACCGGAGTGCGCAGCCCTGCCCCCCAGAGCACTGCTTTACCACGCTATATCCAAATTCGTGTTTTATCAGGTCATGTTATATCGAGGTATCAGTGTATGTGGCAATGGTTAACAGGCAACTTTCAGAATCTGCTAGATTAATGTCCTCAGAGAATGAAAATATCTTTTTGTGATGGAAATCCTGCCTTTGGGTTTCTTCAGACATGTTCTTACTTGATGTCCTGCTGAGGTGTAGTGTTGCGTGGAATAGCCAAAGAGGCTTCTCTTATCCACACACAACTCTGGTAAACTCTGCAAGAAGAAGTTAGTTTTCTAACCCACCTCAACACTGTTAGGATCAAATCCTGTAAAGTGTAAGTATTTGAGACTTCCTTTGACTTCAGAGACAAAAAAATGGATGGCTCAAGATTTGGCCCTGAATTGCTAATGCTCAAACAAAATAAAAAGAAATCCACACAAAATAACCTACCCTTCTTTCTATTTTATTTTAAACTTTTATAGATCTAGCCAAAATGTGCCTACATGCTATTTCAGATATTCATTTCAGCTGGCTGTGGCAGGTGCAGGTGTTATTCTGTTTAGTTTTGTTGTTCATGAGAGCAAGCATGCATGCTATCCAAAATATAGAATCACTGTCAGACTGCGTCCTGGCATGTCCAGGATCATCTGGATGACCCTCTGCCCTGTACTTTGGATAGGAACATTTTTTGTTGTTTTTCTCTGGCAAGAATTTCTTTTGCTTTCTTCAGCTCCACATCAAAGTTTCCTGATTTTAGAGATCATTTCCTTGACTAACAGAGTGCGGTCTGACAAGCTCAAATATGAGAGCAAGGTTTCTCCACAGGAATCTACCAGTATTTTGTGTAGTATCAGATACATTACATCTGTGCCAGGGTCTTCCCTGGTCAGGGACAGCTCTTCTTGAGAATACCTTTATCATATACAAAGTGTAACACAGACAGACCCCAATGATCAGTGGGTGGAATCAAACCTAGGACCTCAATGCATGGGTCTCTACTGCATGAGCTGAAAGCCAACTGGCTCTTAGCTGAGGTGGCAGAGTAGATTCATTAATCTCGCTCTCCAAATGGTCTCAATGCCACTACTGAGACAGAACACCACAACCCAAAAGATGTGGGGGAGTTACACAAGGTCTCCTACAAAATGTCAGATTTCACTGAAAGCGAATATACCTACAGCATTAACAGTATCAGACCTCGCTAGTCACTGAACTGTGTTAAATGCCCAGTTAATAACTGACTCCTAAAGGACAAAACACCAAAACAAAGAAGCAACTTTTATTGAAAATTAGGGATGGATTGACACTACAAAATTCTGATCCAGATTTCAAATAAAGTTCAGGGCTGTTTGGATCTGGAGCATTTGTTCAGGGCTCCTCACTATAAAAAATAAATGTGAAACATCAACTCATTTAGACCCTCCAAATGGCTAAAGCAGGTATAGAAAAATATAAATATCCTTTCTTTTTGAAAGTAAAGTAGCTTCATTTTAGAGGCAAATAGAACATTTTCCAGGCAGAGAAAAAGGTGTGTCAGTGTGATATGTTCTCATGGGTACCAACCACATTGTGCTGAAAAAGAAGGGCATTTGATCATTTCTTGCCTAGAACTCACAATGAGGGGTAAGGGGCAGGGGTGAAAGAACAAGGTTCCGCCCCCCAAAAAAACCCAATAAGCTTATAAATGATATATCACAGGTTATATAAATATAAAATTTCATTATAATCATTTATTTAGAAATAAATATGGCATTCATGCAAACACTGACCAGGCTGACCTGGTTTGCACCATATTTTATACTGTTTTAACTGACCTGAAATGCCCCCTGTAAGCATTATGTTAAACGGGCTGTCAAGCTGTCAAGTTTCATTTTACATGCAGTTCTTTATCTTCTGCTAAATACCCTTTTTAAAAAACAATTTTTACAAGGTCCTCAGTGAATTACTTCAGATATGCCCACGCCTGCTGCAGCAGCTTTCATGTAACACAGCCCACATCTGTGGTGCTATAGAAGTGACTGTTTAAGAACATCACCTTTTTCACAGATGGGTAATAGACAGCAGCGCTAAGGGCAACCAGCTTAATGAGTGTCCCCTAGTAAGTTGTTTGGGGCAGGGACTGTCCTTTATTCTACGTTTATATCGCACTTAGCACAATGAGCCTCAACCTGCTTGGGGCCTTTATATACCACCATGATGTAAATGAGACATTCTAATAACTCTTGAATGCCTCAGGTTTGGGGCATTCTAGAAAGACACCAATGGCCTAGTTTTCAGAAGCATTAAATTTGGAAAATTGAAAATGCAAGTTCTCAGCAACTCTGACAATTAGGCCCTCGTGCATCTTAAGTTGGGCCTCCGCACTTGAGTAGGGTTACTATCTGGCCAATATTTGACCGATGTGACCAAGATTTATATGGATTTGCCAGTTGCCAGAAAAAAAAATTAATTTGCTGTTTGGTTTTTTTCAAGTGGTCTAAAGATTTGCATTATCACCACAATGCGCCAAGATATCAAGTTTCTATGTCCAGCTAAAGATGGTGCAGTGTTCCCACTGCTGCCATTTAAGAAAATAAATGATGTTCTCTCTTTAGATACTAGAAGTGGCTGTTGAAGCGGGGGAGGTGTGGAGTTGCTGTGTGGCTGGGGTTGCAAGGGGTACCCTCTTTTTGCTTTTCAAAGGTGATAACCCTACACCAGAAGCACCCGAGGTGAATGGACACTTTTCAAAATTTGGGCTGAAGCAATTTGGACAACATCACACATTGAGTTAGTGGCCAATTGGAGACTAGAACTGAGGAGTTTTAATTCCCAGTTCCCTGCTTTAATCAACAAACCACATTATCTCCCCAAAGTCATGATGCTGTATTAGTGATCCCTGAGGGGACAACATACCATGCTTCCACATTAGAAGAGGGGGATTGTTTACGTTGGACATGCTCTCGCAGCTGATGTGAATTATGAATGCACAGACAGCATCAGAAGACTTGGTATTTGATAAGATAAATCAGAAAACTGAGGAACCAGGTTAAATTCCATTTCCTAAATATTCTTCATAATCTGCATTAATATTGTACCAAGATAATTATGGCCTCAATTCTCCAGTAAGTCCAACCTACACTTAGACATGGTTCCTTGTGGCTCCACCCTGCACTAATTGTGGTTCCCTAACCTTGGTAGTTTGACCCCACTGGGAGACCCCCCAACTATTCTAACTTCTGCCACTCTTGGCAACTGAGTTTGTATTAGGTAGGGATCAAGCATTGTGGAGCACAACTCTACTACGGCCCCCCACTCCTGCTTACACCACAGGTGGGGAGACTGCAGAGGAAAAGTTGGCACAGGAGGCAGCTACACTGCTTCTGTTAGTTTTGCACCTGCAAAGATTCTTTCTACAGAATTTCTTCTGTGGAGGGGAAATCTCTGGCCAGTTTAGTAAGCTTTGTGCTGCATAAGCTTAAGAGGCACAAAGTGAACTTTGCCAACTGAGAATCCAACCTTGTGATGTTTAAACTGTTCTCTTTTTAAAAGAACAATTACTTATGTGATACATATTTTCCTGATGTAACTTTTAAAAATTATAAGGTGATTCATAAGACTTTAAAAACTTTTGAAGTGGGTACAGAACAATGTTAAATCGTGTACCTAATTGTGATAACTCTTGACGATTTTAAGAAAAACTGACACCTATAGTAATACAAGTATATCCTAAATATAAAAGTGAACTGTCACAATGGTCTATTCAAGCTTATATTTTAATTTGTACAGTATATTATGAACTGTAGAGTACCATCATATTAGCAGAAGATCTACTGTCATCTAAAAATTTTTTTTTAAATATACTGAGAAGTCATAAGAAAATTTACATAAGTTCAGTTTTTAATGAATCTATGATATGGCAATTTGCAAGTCTTGAAAAATAACTCATAAGAAACTGCAAAAAATAACCAAGCAAATTTTAATTAAAAAACACTATCTGATAGAGAATATGTAGAAGAAACCAAGTAGTACAGAAAATTCTTTCCCCAATGCCTAAAAATTAGAAAATACTCCTAGGAGCACAAAGAAACTGCACAATGTAGTTTTAAATCTTTGCAATGCATAAATTAAAGCAAATAAGGAATGAACACTCATGATGCAGCATGTTCATCAATTGCAGAATGTTAGTGTATAATTATGGTCTAGTTAAGTACATTCTGTACTTCTTTTCTAACA
This sequence comes from Chelonoidis abingdonii, assembly GCF_003597395.2. Lineage (NCBI taxonomy): Eukaryota > Metazoa > Chordata > Testudines > Testudinidae > Chelonoidis > Chelonoidis abingdonii. The sequence goes on from NC_133771.1 coordinate 130,481,435, forward strand.
GATACATGGAATATTATTCACACACATTTGGGTCAAATTTATACTAAGTATATGTAAAAAACAGTGAAGTTCTCATGCACACTAAAACTGGAAAAAACTATTTCTTAGTAGTCGTAATAGAAATAATGCAAATGCTGCTTTTAATTATCTCAAATTATACAGAAGTCTATTGGAATATTTTTCCTGCAATAAAACCCATTAAAAGCTAGGTTGTGGCTGACCCCTGCACAGGCATGAAGGAGACAGGGGGTGGAGAAACAGTGCAAGAAGCTTTTCCACTATCCTATTGCAAGGACCAAACAACTGCAGACCACATGATCAGGGGACAGCAGGAATTTTCCTCTTCTAGAGCACTCCTAGAAAGAAACCATCCCAAAGGGAACTGAGTGGAGGTAGGGCTATAGGCTTGTCTTCACCACCATGCGCACACAGAATGCTGGCTTACAACACAGAGATAGTGCAGCTGGCTCTCAGTTCCTTAGATGGGAACTCCAAGAAATTGTGCTTCAGGAGATAAAATTTTATCAAGAGCTCCCTCTCAGGAGGAGCATTCTGTACTGCCCTAAATAGGAGCCAGTGATTATAAGGCGCATCCGGTCCAGAACTAGGTTTTTGACCGGAAAGTCCAGTCGAAATAGTGTCTGGCCAGCTCTACTGACTGGACACTCAGTCAAGTAACTAGAAGGGTAAGGGGGGAGGCGCCAGGTCATCACCCTTGCCAGCCCATCCTCAGCCGGGGCCGCCTCCTACCTGCGTTGTGCATCTGCAGCTCACAGCCCCACAGGCAAGCCCCTCCTGGTCTGGGCAGATGGAGGGAGAGGAAAAGCAGCGAATAATGGGGCGGAGGGAGGGAAGAGGAGTGGGCAGGGACGAGTCCCCAGCAGAATAGGTGGGGTAGGGGAGGTTCCAGCACTCCTGCTGGAGTGTACAGTTTTTAAATTACCACCAAATTGCCAACCCTAGTAACAATGTATATTGGTAACAAGCTGTATAAATAAGTGAAATCAGGAGGTGGCACATTACATTGAAAGCATGGTATTTATATAGGGTATTCAGTCCATTCCCTCAAGATCCATTGTCAAAGTGCCTTTGTGTTTTTTACATGATGGAAAGGATAGATCAAAAATAATCTTTGGAGATGGAGGGCAAGGAAGAACAGGCATTAACTCTGCAAACATATGGAAAACAAAAACGTGTCTGCCGTCTTCGCCACTGGTGACACAGCATTTCCAACTTGTACACTTTTAGTGATAGTCTTGCAGTATCTGGTGTATTTCTTAAGGTCTCACCTCCTGGAGTCATGTAATTATATGAGCAGAGCAGCTTTAGTTTAAAAACAACAGTTTCTAATCCTCCTGGTTGCAGAGAAAAAAACCTGAAAACATGACCAGAATGTACTCTAAAGGCTCAGAGAGCCAAAAGCAAATAAGAATCATCCCAAAGTTACTAATTTTGTTTAAAGTGGATGATTCTTGGGGCCTGATTCATGATTTTTGAATGGGTTTGACAATTCTGGTACATGTCCTTCATTTAGGGCTGATGTTAATCTTGCAAAGATTTCCACACATGTTTAACTAAATTCCACACTAAATCAATCCCATTGATTTCAGTGGGACTACCTATGTACTTAAAGTTAAGCACATAAGTAGGTCTTTGCAGGATCATGGTCTTGGACTATAAGCTATCTGCAGATAGGGAATTAACTTCACAGCTGTCTGTAAAGCAGTATGTAAATACATAAATAATGAAGTAAGCGTCAAAGACGCACATGAAATGATATGACAAGTCTATTTATATTATTTTCCTGGTCTACCTTTAAGATACATATATAAAACTAAAACTTAGTGCAGGGCATGTTAGTGTGCCGTATATTCACACTCTCTCTTGCTTCACACTATGTCCCTGTGTGGACCAGCAAAGCCAAACACCAGAAAGAGGATAGGGTTGGCCTTAAGCAAGGTATGTAGGCTTCACTTGGCATTCCTATCCTGCACCACCAGCTCAACATAATATTTTCAATCTGCACTTACATACCAATATTCCGTTGGCTAGTGTTTTCAAGGGAATATAAAGTTAAAATTGTTTACTTCAGCATTCTATGAATGCTGAAACACAGTTTGATCCTATACCACTGCGGTCAACGGATATGCTGTCATTTATTTCAAGGGGAGCCAGGACCAGGCTCCCAAAGCACAATAATTTATATAGTCTACTCTTTATCTTAATGAAGACTTTTGTCCAAATTCCTCCCCCTTCTTTTCCTATCAGACATTTGGGACAACAAAAGGGAATGAACAACAGCCTTCTTGAGCTTATGGCAACAAATTATAAAGAACAGAACATATTCTACATTAAAAAGTAAACCAGTTAGGAAAAGATCTGTCTCTTCAGATCAGAGTTACAACAGAAAATGATGATCTACAACAGCTGTGTAAATATTACAAATATTTCTTGTAAATAGTTCAATATTTGTATCACATCCACAAAAATCGTTCACCCTTTTTTAAACAAAAGACTTTCAAAGCCATTTGTTAAAAACAGTTCTAAATAATTTTAGTGTTCAAATGCAAACTGGAAACCAGCAGATGGTGAATCTTGTAATATTTGAACACTACAAATATACTGGTATGTTTTATCTTGATTATAGAACAACGTAGTGTCAATTGCAATGTGAACGGAAATCAAACATTTCACGCTTCCAAAGAAAACTGACTGCCATTCAAAAGCCCACATACATCTCGTTGTAGGCTTGGGTTCATTTTCTATTACCTGATTAATGAAATATACTATCTGTATAGTCCCATATTTTCAGTTTGTGAGACCTGGCATAGTTCTACTGACTTTCGCAAAAGTACCTCAGTTTACACCAGTTTATAATCTGAGCCTCAGTGTTTAAATTAATGAGCCATTCTAAATGGATGATCATTTTACAAAAACGCTAAAAACACCCCACTCTTAGATTGTTTTCAGAATATATCCTAACTGTAGCATAGAAAATAAGCTCTCAATACTTGGAATTTTTATTTGAAAGTATACAGAAATGTTCTTCTGCTCCAGTCAGCCAGCCATAATCTATGGATGTAAATAAGAATTGCAAAATGATTTACCTGATGGCCACAGATATTTTTATTTTAGAGATTTTGTATTCCCAGCCAGCCATTGTGTGATGGAAGTCCAGAATCCCAAAAATGTGAACAATTCAGATAAGCGGGATTCAAATGCTATACATTTTGAATTGTATTACAATCCAAAAGTCTGGGCAAATGGGAAACAAACAATATAAATATGACCATACATTGTATGAAGAGATGAAATATTGAAGGCATTGTAAAATAGTTTCATCTTTCAAATTATATATTGATATTGTTAATATGGGGCAGTTTAAAATCAATTTCAAGAACAGCAGTAAGCTGAAGGAATGCTAGAAACCTATGGAACGCAACCTAGGCATCTCTTAGACAAAGTAGAATGGACATTACCAAAAGACAAGGCCCCAGAGGTACCATCCAATGCGAAAGAAAAGAAGCTGCATAAGATTGACTGCTTGCCTACATCCAAGAGAGAGGATCTACAATGAAATGAAAGGATCTACAAAAGATATGGCCACTCAAACACTATTAAAGCTCTTGAACAAATTTGGGTACTCAAAATGCCAAGTGTTATGGAAACTGGCCATTACCCAGATACATGGGTGTATACCACACAACGCATAATTTCTATGCTCCTTTTTCAATTACCTATTCTTGGACAAGATGAAACAAGCAGGTAATCTCACAATTCTGAATATAAAAACCTATCCAGTGCCAATACCTTCACTTTGTCAACCCAAAGGAGTGCTTACACCTTCAGAAGCTAACAGAGGTGCCACCTTTTTGATGGCTGGTAACCAGATCCCTGAGGCCAAACCCCTGTTCTGCCTCTTCTCCCCCTCCGTTCCTTAAGTCTCTGCCTTTCCCCCACATCCAGATGGGAAAAAAAAGGAAGTGAGGGCTTGTCAAATGGCACCTGGACACACTAATTGAAACCTTGATTCTCCAGGTGGAAAAACAGACAATGTGGCAACCTTAAATCTAATACTTTGGTTATCTGGCTTCTTACTGTAGGTTACAGGTGTGACAACTGCAGTTTTATTTTAATCTTATTTTTTCTCTCATTCACCTCCTGCCCATTCTTCCAAGGACTGTATAATAATTCTGTAATTCAACAGTTACTACAGACAGACATTTTACTTGGCTTGTCATTAGACTGATATGCAACACTGCTGCCTAGATTGTCTTACGCAAGATTTTTTCCAAGTCTGTTTTCTTTCCATGGTGTCCCTTAACATTATAGGATTTTTCATGCCAATTCAGTGTCACTTTGTTGATCTGCTGTTTCACATGTATCACATTCTGTGTTTGTCTTAGTTCCCCTGCCCAGTTAATAAGCTCCTGTGTCTCTTGGAAAGTAGTTTCTTTGTATTGACTAGATGTGTCATTTCTGACACCATAAAACTAACTGTCTGCCATAAAAAGCTGAGTGGGTCAATTTTAATACCAAGGGTGTAATCCATAGAGGGCGCATGTCCCAATATGCTCAGCTGTATGTTGATCAGAGCAGACCTGGCTGCTGGCAAATGAGCTGCAATAGCTTTTACACGTCTCTTATGCTTATGACTCAAAAAGGGAAATTCTTCTATTCTATCTGAAAAACAAAAAAAGTTTCACTATAACCACTAGTGCCTACCATTTTAGAGACTCAGCTGTTTGATCACTTTACAGCTACTAGTGGGAAAGCAAAGCACTCTCCTCTCCTGCCCATCCCTCCCATCTTCTCCAAATCTTCAAGAGGCAGCACGGTTTGCTGGGATAGGACATTTGACTGGGAGCAAGGAGTCCCAGGTTCTGTTTCTGGCTAAGTCACTGATCTGCTGTCTGACTTTGAGCAAATCACTTCACGTCTCTGCACTTTTGTTTCCCCTTCCACCCTGCCTGCCTACCTTGCCTATTAAGTTCTTGATGACAGGGGTCATGCATCAGTATGAATTTGTACAATGCCAAGCACCCTGGAGTTTGGATCTCAGCTGGGTCCTGTGAGCACTATCATGCTTCAAAAACAAACAAACAACAAATACAGCTCTCTGGATATGTGAATCAAAGAGGTTTATTATACAGACCCCCTAATGAAGGGACTGATTCCATCTGCACACTGCAGTTGCAGAACCTTTCTAAGTGGCAGAGGGAAAAGTCATGCGACTTAGAAAGCTCAACTGTCAAAAATAAGGACATTAGTAAGCCTATTGGGGCAGAGAGCAACTTAACATTAGGCATATACACAACATCTGTGCAATAGAGTGTAAGTCAGGAGTGTGGGGCCTAAGTGCCACCACTAAACAATCAACAAAACAAGTGCAATTAGAGGAGCTGCCAACATCACTGCAATTCAATCACTTCACAGCATGAAGGGTGTCTGAGCAAATGAAACCACACTGTCTACAATTTTAAATGCAGCCAGGAGTGACTCTCTCCCAGGGCTGGGCACAGGCAGCAGCACATGCAGCACCATTTCTCTCACTCAAACCCAGCTGTCAGGCTCTGGGGAACCCACCACACTATCTAGTTCCAGAGAGAAACTAAAACTTTTACAACTTGACTTGGAGTTGGCAACACAGTTGTTCCAAAATCCTTTCCCCAAGCAACAGGAGACCCTTTCCTAAAAAGATGTTATTTTTCCATTCTTCAAGCTGTATATACAATCAAAATAACGCAATAAAAGTACATCTGTTTGTAGCAAAGCCAGAAGGTGCAGAAAGTGATCTTCTCCTTGCAGCAGCAAACTTCCCAGGAGATTTCCCATTCATAACGCTTTGAAAATTAGGTTCATCCACCCTGGCTGTTACTTGAACTCAAGAGAGCTAGTCTAGGTTTTAGCATCCCACCCACTGAGCAGATGTGCTTCCCTTCATTAAGGCTTAAAGACCATCAAGACTGGTATTTAATTCAATGTAATCACCACATTTAAAGAGTTATTTAACAGAACACATCACCCTTGGAGAAAAAAAGAAAGTGTTTCTTCCACCAAACGTTTTATAAAAAGGGATTGGGTTATAATCTACCCCTCTGATACTATACAGTTTGGAAAAGCTTCCTATGGAATCTGAAACACAAAGGAAAAAAACCTCTTTATATCCAAATAGCTGACGAAACAGAACCTAGTAAGAGCTCTTATTAGACAGGACAGTGATGAGCACCACATAAATCCCTCAAATATATTTCAAGACTATTGATAGCACATGGAAGATGGAAGGTCAATAAGAGGTAGCAACTTGTTTTCTACATACATTTGCACTGTATGTGTAGGGGGTGGGGGGCACTAACCTGAAGCCACACCCTCTGTAATATGAGTTGTCCATGAAAAAGGACTGTGCAAAGTTTCCCACAATTTGATCTTATCACTGCAAGAAACAAAAAAAAATATTCCCAGAAATAAACCTATTTAAAGTAGCAATCTATCCATTATATGAGAGCTACCTACACTCATCACAGATGGGCTAACAGCTTTAGTGAAAGTAAAAATTATCCAACAAGACTTAAAGCTTTGCAAAGCACAGAAATGGCTCTAGCTATTATAGAGAGTCATATCTAGGAGTGACAAAACACACTGAGAAAGCGCCAATTGGTGCAAGAGGTGATAAGGCTGCCTGTTTAGCAATCCAGGTAACCATGAAAACATTGCCTTGATACTCTGCTCTGCGCGCTGGCTCCCCATTCAGTACAGTGTCCACTTCAAGGCCTCTATGTTGATAGCCAAAGCCCTTTGGAAACTTTCACAGGAACAGGGCCTAGATGACAACGCACTCCCAGAAGACATATGAACCATCACAGATTTAATCATAACCCAATTAAAATACAAGGTTCTCCTCTCTCATCTTCCCCTCGGTAAGATGTACACACACACGAATCAAGTCATTCCTTTGTATTGGTTAGGGAGGAGCATGTGGGAGATTGCCTCCCAAATATTTTAAGTTAGAAATGGAAAGAACACAGATACAATGGTGACTGGGGCCAGATATCGACAGCAATTGATAACTAGTTAGACTAGAACTGAGGAGAGGAATAGAACAGTCCCAGCGAGAATGATCAGCTGCACATGCTTGCACTAGAAAGTGTCCATCACTCAGTCTCTTTGCATGATCAATCCTCAAACAAAACATTTTAGTGTAAGAGTACATTCGCTGAGAACCGTGCCAACAGGTCAAACATGACCTTTGCACTAGAAAATTCTGATGAACAGGCCCCCATACATATGTGCACATGCACACACATACACTTGTGTTTTATTTTAAAGATGGACAAAGGAGGCCAAACTATTTATCCAAATGAGATGATGCAAGTGCAGTTCTAACTTGACATGCCATTATATAAAAAAGTAGCACTTTATTACAGTACTCAACTTCTGTTTGTATACTGAGACTTGAGAGAAATAGTTTTTGTTGCTTTATTATTCCTGTTAGCCCAGCAAAAACACCACAGCTAAGGAAGAGCAAGCAAGACTTCATTCCCTGTAGCACCTGAACAGATTGTTCCAGTCAGTGGAATCTGTGTAAATCCATTGCCTTCAATGGGTTTGCATATGTGTTGCTATGAGTTTAAATGGATCTGCAGAACCTTAATTACTGATAAGTAAATTAGGTCCCAGGCTGAATTTGCAGGACTAGGAGTTGTGGGGAGGGGGACTTAACTGTAAACTAAACATTCTTGATCTGGAAGTCACTGAAATGCAACAAACAAACCTCACAACTCCATTTTTATAATTATTTTTCAGAACAGACTTCCATTTTAAGGACCCAAATTATGCTAGAGCTTGCTCTTCAGAAAGAAGTCAAATATCATACAGGTGAGTGTTGCAGTTTCTAGCATTATTCTATCTTTCAAAGGCCAAAATCACCATGTCTATCCCTAGTAATAAAAAACCCTTTAATAGATACACACACCACTCACCAAAAGATGGCAAGGACAATTATATCCAGTGACATAGTAACAGACATATTGCTATAGTTTAGAAGGGGTCTCAGAATGTTCCTGAGAAAGACAGACTGTGACGGAGATAAAAATTGAGGTAGTAGACTACTGCTTAGTTCCCCAACAAAATTGCTCACGAAGTCATTAATTTGGGTATAGATCATTATCCCCATTGCAGAGATAGGTAGAACTGAAACGCAAGGAGTTTATGTAACTTGCCTAAGATCATACAGCAAAGCTGCATCTGCACCAGTTTTTCCTGGCCATTCCACTAGCATTGCTGCAGCAGTACCAATGATGGAAAGCCTCACACAGACTTGGCACAGGTCTTTTTAATTACTGTGAACTAGATTGTAAAAAGATATTTAGGTGCCTAGTGGGATTTTCAAAAGCATTGACATGCTTAACAACAAGTTTAAAAAAAAATCAATTAATGATGCTCAAGACAGTGGTAAGCACACCTCTAACTGATCTGTGCTAGCTGCTAGCAGTAGCAGAGTCACACTAATGCCAAGGCAATAGTGAGTAAAGAGATGAAAATCCCCTACAGAGACATGCCCCAGGAGTGGCAGAGTAGGGTCATGTGACTCAGTTCAGTGCTCTAAGCTCTAGTACTTACTGATGGGCAAAGGGGCAGATCTTCTGTGAGTTTAAGTGGTCATTATTCCAAATTTGCTCTAGGTGAGGACCCGACCCCAAGCAGTCTTTAAAGAAAATATTCACTGAGTTCTGCATCAGGGTAAAGAAGTGTCCTCAAAGGTGCTTTGTTAAATTAACTAGTGCCATCAGATTAAAAACAAGGATAACTAAATATTTTAAAATTTACCTCAAATCAATTGGAGAGTAGTCAAGCAGTCCCACAGAGCGCATGATTGTGAATTCTGTAGAAACTCAGTTTTTATATCAGCAGGCACTAGGCATAATGGGAGCAATAAAATTTTAGTTTCAAGTGTTTTGAACAAGGAGGTTATGGAAAAAGTGAAGAGACACATTTAAGGATAGTTTGAGGAATACTGATCTCATTTTAATAAGGTTCCAAATGCACTGGAAGGAGTTCAGCTTCCAATATGATAAACCTTGTAATAGGAGAAATAAAGTGAAATAGACTGGCACGGTTTATAGAAGTACCATAGATAAAAACTGGCTACAGTTTAAAAAAGTGATGGAGTTAGCTCAAAGGGAGTGTATACTATTATGCAAAATTAAGCACAAAATTTCAAAACCAATGAGTCTGAGTGACAACTTGCTTAAGTTAATTGCAAGTAAAAATGGAGCTCTAAAAAAATTACAGGGAGCATAAGACTACAGCATTGTTAGTTTTAAAAGGAAAATCAAAAGGAATGGAAAAATGGTATTTGAAGTGCACAAAGGAATAATGAAGCACAAATAGCTAGGAGTATTAAGACTAACAATAAGATTCTTTAAATATATTAGAGAACTGAAAAATGAGAACGAACAAGTGGTTCCATAAATAAAGAGACAAAGTAAGGAAATATTTGTTGTTGAAAAAAAATTAGAAGAACTAAATGCTTTTCCACATCTGTATTTGAAAATATTATTAACTACAAATTCACGGTGAATGTATTTGCGGTTACAAAGGAGAACAGAAACTGAGAAGGATTAAGATTAATATTAAACAAGGATATTTGGTTAGTGAACTGCTGAGATCCCATTTGCAGTAAAATGTTTAATTGTGTTCATGTTTAGGTAGCCTAATACTTTTCCATTATACAAAAAAGTTGGCTTAAAAAAAAATTCAAATGCCAACATGACTTGCAGCAGGAACTTGAATTTTAGCAAGGGAATAATCTCAGTGCAAACTGTTACTCTAAGGAAAATTCACTCAAACTGGACCATGTTATAAACCATAAATAAAAACAAAACAAACAAAAAAACCCCACCCTTTCCAGTCCTCATTTTGTTTAACAGAGCATCCAAAGAAGTGGGCTGTAGCCCACAAAAGCTTATGCTCAAATAAATTTGTTAGTCTCTAAGGTCCCACAAGTACTCCTGTTCTTTTTGTGGATACAGACTAACACAGCTACTACTCTGAAACTTACTAGAGTTGGCTACTCAGTTCTAGAAACATCCCTTCTGGGCTCAGCATAGTCTATCCCTACTGAGCCTCCTCACAGACCCCTTCATGCTAAACATGCTCACCAACATCAAACCTGAAGCAGCCACAAGGAACCATAGGGATAATGAGAGATGAGAATGTTGTCCTCCTATAACAGAGTCCACTGCCAGTATACTCCCCCTCATGACCAGGGATGACAGCAACCCCCAGCTAAGCTAGCATGCCCTGTTGACAGTCACTCTAGCACCATGGTGGTTTCTCTGTCAGACGACTCAGCCCTCTAGGCAACTTACAGTCTTTTATTCACCCTTCCAGGTCACAATTAGCCAAGCTAAACTTAAAAATTATTTTTAACAGAAACAAAAAGTTTCTACCCTTGTCTAGGACTCTTCTTCAGCCAGTACCTTCCCTGGTTATTCAAGGTCCACTCCCAGACCTCCCTGCTGGAAAAGCTTGCTTGTCGGCCTCCTTACTCACTCAGCCAGCCCTGAAGGAGATTCCTGCAATCTCTTCCCAGCAGATTTTTCCCAGGCAGGCCCTCTCAGTGCTTAAACCTGGCCCCTTTTAATACAGTAATTATCTGATTCCTCTCAGGTGGGGCCCATTCTGTAATCAGGACTGGCTTAGCCTCAGGCTCTCCAGTCCACAGGACAAGTCACCCTGTTATACCTCCCCATAGTGATTTCCATTCCAACTTTGCTTTGCCAGGCTGTAAAAAGAAAAGTCTCCTTCTTCCCCTTTCTCTCACATGCCCGCCTGCTGTCTCCCTTTAACGCCTCCTGGACCAAGCCATTAGCTTACCTCCTGTTGGTGCCACCTAGCTTCTGGATTGCTAGAGCCAGCAGATCCTGAAGGGAGAGAAAGAAGCCCAGGTACTGTAGCTCCTCCTCCTGTTAAGGCAGTGCAGGAAAAAGTGTGTCCTGTGGGGACAAGGAATGTGCTGAGGGGAGGGAGGCGAGGTCAGAGAACATGTTGGGGGTGGGACACAGAGGAGAAAAGAGTACTTGATTACTTGTATGAAGTATATCATTGTACATACAGATAGGGGGCAGAACTGAAGTTGCATGGACAGCCTTAAATCCAACATTTCTTAGCTTCCCCATGCTTGATTTTGTAACCCATATACTATGCACTTAGCACAGTGGGCTTTTAACCCACTAATCCCCTCTTTTTGGGGAGGAGGGGCTATGACTGCAATGGTATTAACAGGCCACGCTACCATGAATGGTCCCCTAGAATATGTGCTAACTACTTATGCTAAACAATCTTCTAATGTGCATTTAGTTGTGATGCTCGCAGTCCCTTTCCCAGGCTTGTACACACTGGCACTTATGTTGGTATAGCTTATGTCACTCAGGGGAGTGAATACGCCATACCTTTGAGCGATGTAAGTTAGACCAACTTAAGCATGGGTGTTCACAGTGCTATGCCGGTGGGAGAGCTGCTGCCGCTGACATAGGTACCGCTGCACACGGAGGTGGTTTTATTATGCCGGGGGTGAGCTCCAGTGCAGCTAGAGCTTCTAGTGTAGACTAGCCCGCCAAGTTAAAAAAAAAAAGCTCTGTGTGGCTCGAAAGCTTGTCTCTTTCACCAACAGAAGCTGGTCCACTAAAAGATATTGCCTCACCCGCCTTGTCTCTCTGATATCCTGGGACTGAGACAGCTACAACAAAATGCCTTTTTGAAATATAATTTTAATCCATAACTAAAGGGAGATAGTATAGCGTAGGGAAATATTGATTATAGGAGGGACAGAGGGGATTATACAATATGCGGGGAGACTGACAAAAGAAATTGCTTACTCTCAAGAAAAGACAAATGAAAGGTGACTTGATTAAGTATGGAAACTAGGCTAAGAATTGTTCTAAAAATTAAGCCTCTTCATGATTTACTTGAGGTCACTGGACAAACCAGAATTAAAGGGGTCAGAAAAAACTCAAGGAGATGATATTTTAGAGAGCGAGTGTAGTGGGTACCTGGAGGGGACTTCTAGTTGAGTAAAGGGTGTTAAGTAGTATTAATATGTTTCAGTCAGAACTGGATTATTATATGGAATATAGTAAATCTAGAGAAAGGCATATTAGCTTGGTACTTGGGAGTTGCTAACTAGAGATAATGGAAATTTTTCAAGTAAATGTTTTTTCATTGGAAAATGCCCATTTTTCAAAACCAAAACTTTTCCCAGAAACATATCTGTTTAGACAAAACTTTAGCTGGGAAGATTTCTCATATCCAAGAAGAGATTGTGTGCAGGCATGCACCTATAATAGCTAATACCCCACTACCTAGGCGACTCACCTGTGATAGAAGACCCACACTCAAGTCTGTACATTGAATCCGTGGATCAGAGCAGGGATTTGAACCTAGGTCTCCCACATCCCTGGTAAGTGCACAAGCCAATTGATGAGTCTGGAGTGCGTGTTTCACTTTTGGACTGATGCAGAAAACAAAAAATTGTGGAATGGAATTCTGGTCAGGTCTCTTGCTAACCCATCTTTTGAGGGTAGATCACAAGAAAATTTCCCCCACTGTTTTGTTATTTCCCTCCTCCCTGAGGCTGGCTTTGGTGTTTGCTTTATTCTGAATGTGTTACTTTTGCTTTGGTACAAAAGGTTAAGAAAAAGCTTTTTTAAAAATGTAAGAATGTAAAAGGTTGAAAAAGAGAGGAGGAGGAAGAAGCTGATTGTTATCAGTTGTTCATGAGATTAAAGCATCTTGGCTTGCTTCTCTTTCCAGCTACGCAGATCTGATGTGGTAGCATAGCATGCTGCTGTCCGAGTCACTGGGTCAGCCAAAACAAACACAGAGGCAGCAAAAATTGAGGAAAAGGGGACGTTGAGCCATAAACATTCTGATCTTTAGACAGCAAATCAATCAAGGAGTTCCATGCTGTTAATCAGAGTACTGATTCTGTCCATTTTCCAAGATATCGAAAAGAAAGCAACAGTTCAGAAATCCATACAATATGGTCTATATTTCTCTCCTACAGATTACAATAACCTTTTATTTGGGAGTATATCATCAGAGCCTGTACCTAAGAGAAATTAGTTCAATGACTAAACCACTTACTCCTCTTTTCCTTTCTTTTAGCTCAGCTAGAATGTTAATACTGCTTCAGAAAAACACAATGTACTGCCTGGTCCTTCAGCTTTTACAGCCTAGTTATCTATCCTGCAGCAGAATGGATAAACAGTTTTCTTGCCAACTAGAAGTGGATCAGCTAGAGCAGTGGTGACGACAGCACAGTGTGTGGATGGATAAGAGTTATAATAGATATTCCCAGAGACGTAACATGAGATGGGATAGGAAGGGATGAAATGGCATCATTCAGGCGAACATTTACATGCTGTGGAAATGATGACCAGTATTTGGATGGAGCAGAAGGGCGAGTTCAATGTCACACATCTCATCAAAGTGCACTGGATAAAAGTTATTTGTGCTGCACTTTAACTCCAAAGAGTCCACTTCAGCTTTAGATCTGAAGATATAAATGCAGATTACGCTGCTATGATAAATTCAGTGCAGCACATCACCACTAAAGTATTCAGGATTCCAACAGCATTAACAGATCAAGACTTTGACGTCTTCTGTTGCCAGCACTTTGACAGAGTGGAGTATTCTGTCTCCATATATCTTTACTCAGGGTCTGATCCTGAGAGCTGCTAAGCATTCTCAATTCCTATTCATTTTAAAGAGGTGCCAGTCCTCAGAACCCACCAGGATCAGGCTTGTAAATTGTTTCTAACTGGCCCTGAACAAGTTGTCCAAGATTACAAGGGGTCTGGAATAATTGGAGGGAAAAATCCCATGCAAACATTGAGTTACTTACTACATGAGTATTGTACCACAGCAGTGTTTTTCCAGTTATATAGTGGTGTTCCTAGGGCTGCCCAATTTAATGCAATACTTAACATACCAAACAAAACATTTTATGGATTGGTATGTGGTACTTTTTTCAGTGTCTTCTGAATGAAGTAAAGCTCAGGTACCCCTGCGAGGTACCGAGGCATTAGCACCATTTTACATACAGAAAGAATGAAACACAGAGCTGTTAAGAAGAAGGTTGGCCCAGTGATTAGGGCGCTGGAGACAGCTGCAATTCCCTGCCCTGCCAGAACCTACTTGTGAGACTTTAGAAAAGTCACTTAGCTTCTCTGCCTCACTTCCTCCATCTGTAAAATGAGGATAACAGCACTTCCCCTGCCCCCCACCCCACATAGGTTTTGTCAGAATAAATATATTTAAAGATTATGAGGAGCTCAGATACTATGGTAATTGGGCCGTATAAGTGCCACAGGCCTTTTCCAAGGTCAGAGACACTCTGTGAAAGATGTGGGAACAGACCCCAAACCTACAAGCTGCCCACTATTTGCCTACACTTTGTGTAATAGTATATGACTTTGTTTTTAATGAAATTGGGACAGGAAGCACTTTAGGTTCATTAGATTTCCCCAGGGTCTGAGAAAGTGAGTTCAGAATTATTTCTTTAAAGTGTTTTCAAACCATTTATTTATTTCAGTATTGCTGAAGCATGCACATATTTCAAGCTGTCTCTTTAATATCCATCAGCTCTTTTCAACAGGCTACTTATCGTCTCAGTCACTTTTGGGGCTTAGTCCTTCTTTCTTAGTCTCCGACAAGTCTGGGGCTCTCCCTGGTTCACTGACAGGGTTATATTTCATTGCTGCTGCCACTTTATCTGCAGCAGCCATCATCACAAAGGCTGCTGAATTATCACTAGAAGATGAGCAACATTTCAACCGCCTCATGTGGTGAGTGCACTAGAAGTGGGTTCCTGCCATATCTAGCCAATTTCCTATTGCTTCACTTTTCACATTGGTTATCTCATTTTTAGTTTGGGTTCTGAATCCAACTCAGGTTCTCTCACTGTTTTGCTCTCATTAGCAAAGCATTCAGCCAGCATTTTTCTCTGCTGATGTTGGAGAATTTGTTCCAGGTCATTGCTGAGTTGTAGATAATGTCCTTGAATGTGTAACCTGTAAGGCAATGAATGATTCCCTTATCAGTTGCCAACTGTTCATCCAGGACTTTTTTTTCCCATACATTTCATCTGATTGTTGCACTGGCTCCCTATTCCACTGCTGAATGTGCCATGGCGGGGTAAAAGAAAAAAAAGGGGAAGATGGAAAAATTAGAGCTATTTCTGCTTCCCCAGTTCACATCTGGTGGGATCCTATAGATGACCTGAGCAACAGTCCAGCCACCAAAATGGTTTGGACTTTGCAAACTGTTGTGTAAGTCACTATGGGGGGTGGGAGAGGGATAGCTCAGTGGTTTGAGCATTGGCCTGCTAAACCCAGGGTTGTGAGTTCAATCCTTGAGGGGGCCAATTAGGGATCTGGGGCAAAAAAATAGTTGGGGATTAGTCCTGCTTTAAGCAGGGGGTTGGACTTAGATGACCTTCTGAGGTCCCTTCCAACCCTGATATTCTGTGATTGACCCATATTTGGGCAGAATTTGAGATTTTCATGCAGTGCCTACAGACTACCCATATTACCATGCTTAAAGAACTTAGATTTATATATAGCAGTCAATTATACATAAGCAGCATCTACCATATATCAGAAGTGGAGACTATGCATTACAGAAGTTGCATCCTAATCCTTTTGAGCTAGTTGACCCAGGCAACATACCAATGACCAACTATTAGTCATCCTCTCTGAAAGAAAAGCTGCCATCCTCTTCCCCATCCCGAATCAACTCACTGTCATGGCCACAGAGGGACATAATTTATTTACAAGTGCTAATTTGTGTGGTTTTACAACGTTTCAACATGAAATGTAAAAAAGTTTGCTCCTCCTTTGCCAGGCAATGCTGCTTGTGCCATTCACAGCCAGTCTTCAATGTACTGCATATAGAAACCCACCAGAAGACAATGGCAGAAGCTGCTAGAGCCTGAAGGACTCAGGCGATAGGCATCTATTCCTTTTGTTTGGGAGGGGAGAGGATAAGGAGCATCCCCAACTCTTCTTGCCTTTTCTGGCTATATTGTCTTAGCCATTAGACTAACTGGTTCCCTCTTTCCCCCTCACTCACACACACTTAGGACCTCTGGGGTGAAGGGACATATGAAACAGATATGCCATGAATGATTAATACCTACTGATTCCTTCTGGCCCTCATAATGTTAGAAAAACTGTCCACCTCTGCTTGTCCATAATAAATTCCACCTAAATAGTAGAGACAATAAGATGGTTCACAACATGAGAGACGCTTTGTCAAAGAACCCACAGATCAGCCCAAGATCAGGAGTTTCTCTCCCCAAACACAGAAACTAAACATGGCTAAAATGGAAGTATTGTTAATCACCTAGGCAATCATTCCTCATAATTTGCATATAAATAAAACACCTTCTCTCCCCTAAGCTAGCTGAAAAAATTCAGTTACCAAGCAAGGATCATGCCCTGCTTTCCTATGCAACTGTTTTCACCCAAAGTAATAAACTATACAGTGTGTTCCTTGTAAAATCAAACTTATCATGGAAATCTCTCATCCCAAATTAGATGACCTAGGTCCACATCCTTCTATATGTGAAAAAAATGTCTTGTTGTTAAGTCCTAAATAAGGTGAAGTGCTTATGTACAATCAAAGAATGTTTGGATATATGTTCTCCAAATTTAGAAGATTACAAGTATTTTGTTGGTTTTCATTGTAAATAAATAAAGAATAATAAGAATTGTGTGGCGCAAGCAAGAAAAAAAATGTTAAAAGATATAAGTCAGGATAAAACTTTGGGATATTAAGACCAATTGCTTAAGAGGAAGGATCCTAGCTGATAGTAGAGGCAAATAATGGAATACTATCCTTAAAATGAGTCAAACTTAAAGCCTCCAATAACAAAAGGACTGAAGAAATTGGTTATACACCAAAAGCCAGCTACTGGATACCAATGGAAGCAGCAAAGAAACCTAAGCACTCGCTTGGCAGGTATCCAATGGGATTAAGGGGATTGGCCCCCTCCTACGAGCCCTGAAATGAGGGTATATAAACTGACATCACCATGTGCTGAAGAGAGTTGACCGGGGTGCTGGAACAATTTTATAGCAGGGTTGCTGAGAACCATTGAACAAAACTGTAAACCTGTGTATAAATGGAAACCACTTCAAGCCAGGGGGGTGCAGCAGCACCCCCAGCAGCACACCTACTTCCAGTACCTAAAGGGTTGACTGCACCCAACAAAAAGGTGAAGAATCCTCAGTGCAACTAACAGTTGGACCAATTGTGTGGAAAGGACTCTCACCCATCCTACCGTTAAGAGAATACAAAGTGGTGAACCTGGGACATCACCAACTTCATTGGGGGCTGGAGGACCTGGAGGACCATGCAAGACCTCAGCCACCTTCAGCAAGAGACAGAGTTCAGCATTCCAGCAAACTGCTGCTCATTCCCTGTGCCCCAATCCCAGTGACAGTGCTGGCTGCTGCTTCTCCTCAGATATCCCAGGTTGTAGCTCCCCAGGTGCCCGTTAAGATGGTTACTTTTTTTTTTTAATGTGTCTCTTTTTATAGCAATAACATTGTTACATGGCTGAACAACTTCTAATTTGACTTTTTTTTTTTTTTAAAGGACATGCATGTGAAAAATGTTGACACCAACAATATGATGGATGGATTTAAAAGAGAGACCTTTTAATGGACTGACCATGAACAAATAGCCCAGGCAAGAAAGTTGGATTTCACTAAATTTGTTCCAGCTACATGGGTCTCCCAAAAGAAAGAGAGGGAGGTGGAGAAACAGCAGTGAATGTATTGCAGCTCTTTCTTTGCAGAATTTTCTCCCCCTCCAAAAGCATTTAAGTTCATTTTGACTAGGTTTGACAAGAGTAGGCTTCAGCCTCTGTCCTGAAAACATTTTCAATGTGACAGCTCTTTGAGCCGGGGGGGCAGGGAGGAAGGAGAGAAAGAGATATGTGATATCTTAAAAAGTTACACAATAAAAGTTACTTTTAAAATATCTTCTTTGTTTGCATGCAGCTTTTCACCAATGTCCTGAATAAGCCTATTCTGTCAAGGAAGGACAGAAACAAGGTGGTTAACATAAGCCAGCTGAAGATGCATGCTGCTTTTCCTGTAAATAACACTGATCTTTTGGAACACTGACAGAAACTGCTGTAAAGCAACAAAATAAACTCCTTGTTTCTCTCCCTTACGTGCAAAGATACATGCACTCACCAATGTATTTAGGTACACCTCATGATATTAGCCAAACGGCCAGCTTTCATGCACAGCGATGCAGGACAGTGCACAGCTTCAGCAGTCAGTCAGTTTGCTGTGGAGACTAAGCTCCGTGGCAAAAAGTGTGAATGTTTACAGCATACTTCAAGGAGCCCAGAAACTGCAGGCAGTCAGAAATCCAATGACAATTTAACTACGGAATCACTACAGTAGCAGAGGAGTATTTTTGTCCGCTGCTCTTTATTCAGAGCTGTAAGGAGAGAGAAACCGTGTGGGCAGGTAATAGTTTAAAGAACTGTGTACTAAGAACCTGAAAAGATTAAAGAGCTACAGCAGCACTTTCCAACTTGCTCACTTTCTCCAGTTAAAGTAAGTAAATTCCTTGGAGACTATCATCAGTTTTTCTGCTTCTCACGGGTTTGAGAAATATCTGAGCACTTTGACAGGCAATAGGAATAGCTGTCCCTGTACTTATATGGGCCTCATCACTGCAATATCTGAGTACCTCACATTTATTAATAGATTTTATCCACACAACATCCCTGTGAGGTAGGAAGTATTATCCACCTTTTACAGACGGGGAACTGAGACAGAAGATTAAGTGATTTGCCCATGGTCACATAGAAAGCCTGTGGCAGAGGTGGGTACTGAACCCAGGTCTTGGGTCGCAATCCAGTGTCCTCTCCAATAGGCCATTTCTTCTCCCCTGGGAATATCTACCTAGCACATCTGAAATATTTACAAAATGACACTCTCCCTCCAGAGCCATACCAATCTTCTGTATAGAGCCTCTCTCCTACTTCCTCCCCAGCACTCCAGCCTGAGAGAGGTGAGCTGGACCAGTTTCCCCCTAGCACTAGAAACATCAATCTAGCAATAATAGTTTCTCCTCATCAGCCAGAACACCACAGATCCACACAGGAATTGCTGCTGACCAGCAACTAAACCAAAAATTAGTTTGTGTATATAAACTCCTCCCACCCCAAATCCCACCCCCGCAACTTTTGTACATTTTCCCTTCCATTCTAAGGTTCTGTGCTGTCCCAGAGACTTGATGCCATGTGCTCTGGCAGTTTCAGGTTTGGCTTTCTATGGTCTCTGGGATAGAGAAATTCGGAGATAAGAAGAATGCAGACAAAAAAAAAAAAAAAAAAAAGAGAGAGAGATTTAACGGCACTCTGGGAAATACAGAAAGAGCTCAGCTGGCTACCCTGCTTGCTAGTGCTTTCTGCTGGCAAAAGCATGCGAACCACAATGGTGTTGCCCACAGGCTGTGTTGCATTTGAAGCCATCAAGAGAAGAAGCAGAAGGGCTAAAGTTTATGGGGGAAATGGAGGCTTCCCAGGAATGAATCAAGAGGCAGTTCGCTCTTTGGGATCCTGCTTGGACCAACCTTTAGAATGGGGGCAGGCCTAACAAGGAAGATTCTTGTGTTGGGCTTTAAAGAAAGCAGAAGTGTCATCCGAAAGAAGACAGTTTGTACAACAGGTCTGTCCTTCCTACTAGGAATTAGTTTTACCAACCCCTTTTCCTTTAATTTTTGAGAGAAAAAAGAATAGACCTAAACCCTTATATCTGAAGACCCCAATGATGATTGTAGTACAAGCCTCTCTCTGTATTGCAGTAGCATGTAGGAGCCCCAGTCATGGATCAGGGCCCCATTGTGTTACGCGCTGTGTAAACGTACAGCACGAAGACTGCCCATAATAGAGAATTTAGGTAAGGCTCCACCATCACTAGAGTAAACATCCAAATGCATGATTCCACTCATACACATGACAGCACTGAACAGCCAGATGAGTAGTCCTATTCATGGACCATTGAAATCAATTATCCTTATGCAGTTAGGTGTAGCGCTAAGCAAATGAACCTTTAATATATTTACTAGTTTGAAGACACCACTATAATGCAACATAGTGGTCACATATTTTTAAGTAGAAAAGCAAATATTCTAGAAATTGGAGCCCCCCCGCCCCCACTGCAATGAACTTCCATTCATTTGTTCCTCTCTAATGTACTGAAACCATCCACAAAGGTAGAGTTGGTTACCGCATGCCTCTTCCAGGTTTAGTTCTGTTCTGCCACCATTACCTTGCTCTCCAGAGAATTTATTGTTATGTGCACTAAAGAATTTCAGAAGGATGTCAGGATGGAGGGGCCAGTCAATTAATTAATCTGGATGTTTTCTTCATCTAGATTGGCAAAATGATCCAATTGTTTACACACATTAGATACCATAAGTTACCTCTTCATACAGTATCCCTTCTTGAAAGACTCCATTAACCTCTTTCAACGAATCTGTGCTCAGAAGAAGCCATGAGCACCAAATATGGACTGTGCTGTCATCAAATTAAAAAGATCTTATTGTCATCCAGTTTCACATTATGCCACTGGGCAGCCACTTTGAAAGTAGTAGTATATTTGCACTCAGCTCCATGCCATTGGGCAGATCTGGACAGTAGTTTTTTTAAGAAGACACTGTGAAGAGGTTTAAATCAAAAATGTAATTTTTGACAGAAAGCAAAAGAAAAAGGGTTTTACAGGGAAGTTTTAATAAAAACCATCAGTGAAACCAATGAATTAAACATTTCCCTGTAATCAGACATCCAAAACACCTGTGCTAATGAATGAGAAGAAATCAAAATGGACTGTCAGATTCTCAGGAGTCAAAGCTGAGAGAAAAACAGTATAAACAGGGAAATGTACACTTGATTTTTCATGTTTTTTTTTTCATTTTAATCATGTGGTATTATTAGAAAGACAGGGATTTATGGTTTTTTAGATTAAATTTACTGGTAAAACTATTCAAGTGTCATCAGTGCAATTATTAGTCACAGAAACATTATCCAAACCACAAGCTCATCTGCTTCCCAGGGCTGGCTCCAGGGCTTTTGCCCCCTCAAGGCAGGGAAAAAAAAAAAAAAAAAAGCCTCGATTGCGATCGGTGGCTGCTCCACCGCACCACCTTCTCTTTCAGCGGCAATTCAGTGGCAGGGCCTTCCCTCCGAGAGGGACCAAGGGACCCACCGCTGAATTGCCACCGAAGGGCCCGACGTGCTGCCCCTTCCCTTTGACCACCCCAAGCACCTGCTTCCTGAGCTGGTGCCTGGAGCTGGCCCTGTCTACAGCTGAGGACAAGTAATTCTGAGCCTTATTCACAGCACTTGTGCATATTTGAATAAACTCCCTGTACAAACATATTCACACTCCAGGTAATTCATGAGCCATCTTCTCCCCAATTTCCAGCTCATCTGTTTCACCTCCTGCAACCCATGATTAAAATCACATGGCATCCTTCAAACTCCAGAGACAACCAGAATACGAGTCAAAGTCCAGAGATCCCTCCAATAGCTACCAATGAAAAGACTGACATCCTGTTTGGAAGAGGAGACGGAAGAGGGCACGATACCAGTGAGGAGACTGCTAAAAATCAACAGTGCTCATAAGATGGTTAGGCTGGTTTTAAACACATTAGAGCCCACTCTGATGTGGATATGGAATAGTCAACACTGGTACTGGTTGGGTGACGGTCAAACTCTGCAACAGGAGTTTCTGCATTTATAAAAGAAGATATTCTATTGCCACATGGTCCATTTAAAATTTTAAAAAATGGCAATATTCCTAAATTATGCTAAAACATACTGCAGTGTAAAAACAGATTGATGCAGAGTCCTCCATAGTCAATGCACTCCGTTCCAAAATAGTAAAATAGAGGTGCTAAACAACAGCACATTTTTAAATAAAATGTACACTTTCCACAACTACCAATGAAATGTCTATGTATTCCTAAATCTAGTATTCTTAGAAAAACAATTTCAAAGGAAGAGCCTAGTTACCTCGGCTATCAGTGAGATGTCAGAAAAAACTAAAATTATTAACAGAAGATTGAAAGTGACAACCAATATTATGCATTAGGCTGTACGAGAGAAGCTGCAAAAAGACCACGAAGAGCTTTGAATATAAGCAACATAATCTACTACTTTTACTGGAAGACAATAAAGAAACCGTAGTGATGATAAAACATGTCCACCAGAAGGACACTTGGATCTTTTCTTTTGGAATTACAGTTTAACTTTAATAATGCCAGCATTGTTACTGCTATCTGAAAACGAAAAGATACTGGAACCATTTGGGAGATAGCTGAAGTTGGAATGACTAATTCAAATGTAAGAATTAGACACTGGAGAAGAGAGGATTTTATTCTCTAGATCCCAAAAGCTGGTATGATGTGGCAATGGAGAAATCAAACTAGTAAGTACATCCGGCTTTTTCCTGCAGAAAGTCCTTGGAATTGAAAGGATGTATGAATCACAACCACACATTTAAAGTGGATTCTCATGCAGTATGTGGTCTAGAACAGGAAGAAAGTGCTCACAGCTATTACACTTAGCTTACATTTGTTGCAAATTCAGAAAACCTAATTTAAGGCATTTACTTCTCCACTGAAAGCAGCATTTTTGAAGCTCCATGCATCAGACTACTACAAATGATATACATTATCTTTACTAACTTCTGTCAACCCATCCACTTGATCACACAGATTCAAACTAGTTCTCTGTAGCTTTTATAGTTAAAGTTATGGTCCCAAAAGTGGCTATGTAAAAATACTAAATGTACCATATTTGTTCCCTGTATATATTCATATTCAAAGTCATACCTCGTCGTATCGACAAGCAAGTTTATATTATTGTTAGCTCTGAAAAGGCAACTGTATTCTTCTTCAGGCAGCAACAAAATTGTCAGATAATTACAAAATCTCATTATAGACAACTATGTAAGGTGCAGAAAATACACAAGCCTGGTTTTCAGATGCAGGGGGAGGGGAATGAAAAGTATTTTGCTAATAACTAAGCCTCTGACTGAGTTCAAATATATTCAAGTCTATGAGAATTCACAAATTTGCAAAGCTTTAGAGGTGTTCTAGATTAACTTGTTTGAATATATGTATTTGATGTCTAGTACATAGATTTGTCTCACCTCCTCTCTTTATAAACACTTACTGTGTGTCACATACCAGTGTGGCAGTAGGGAAGCTAGCGAAGGAGCCTGTGACTCTTGAAAGTTACTATATTGAGTGTTCACTGTTCTATCACTCAGAGGGAGAGCATGAGTGTCGCTCTTAGGGTACATCTACACTACGGGATTATTCCAATTTTACATAAACTGGTTTATAAAACAGATTGTATAAAGTCGAGTGCACGTGGCCACATTAAGCACATTAATTCGGCGGTGTGCGTCCATGGTCTGAGGCTAGCATTGATTTCCGGAGCGTTGCACTGTGGGTAGCTATTCCATAGCAATCCCATAGTTCCTGCAGTCTCCCCCACCCATTGGAATTCTGGGTTGAGAGCCCAGTGGCTGATGGGGCAAGCCCATGGTC
>NC_133771.1:130506670-130620928 GCF_003597395.2 Chelonoidis abingdonii
ACCTGGCCACTGCATCCAAGTTCAGATTGCTGTCCAGAGTGGTCACAGTGGTGCACTGTGGGATACTGCCCGGAGGCCAATACCGTCGATTTGCAGCCACACTAACCCTAATCCGATATGGTAATACCGATTTTAGCACTACTCCTCTTGTCGGGGAGGAGTACAGAAACCGATTTAAAGAGCCCTTGATATCGATATAAAGGGCCTCGTAGTGTGGACAGGTACAGCTTTAAATTGGTTTAACGCTGCTGAAATTGGTTTAAACACGGAGTGTAGACCAGGCCTCGGAAACAGTGCAGGAAGGAAGTGGGATAGGAAAAGTACAGGGACCAATACAAAATATCAACACTGTCTACTTCGCTCATTATCTCGAGGCTACTAATTTTTTATTTATTTATTTGCTTGCAACCATCATCAAGTATTTTGAAAGCTAAGTGTATCTGCAAACACCAGAAGAAGTTCAAATGATTTGTAAAGACATAAATCCAAAATTGGCTTAATTATTTATTCAGTGAGTACTATTCTAATAGATCCCATTGGAAGGCATGTTTTCAGAATATAATTACATTTTTAAATGATTAGCAAGCTTTCATGGAGGAACATGGTTTACAAATGTTTGGAGACAACATTCTGACAGTTTAGTAATGAAGGTGGCTACCTACTATGGTTTAGAATTGAAACTCAAAAGTATTTTGGCATCTTATTACATATTAACAGTATACACATTAATGAACTTCGGGTATTAAATGGTTATATACTGTACCAGTTAATTGTGTTGCATCGGGCATTTCTGTACCACAAATGTACTTTTTGGTTTTGTTCCTATAAAGTTAAAGAAAACGGTTACCTAATTAGGGGTTACATTGTCCCCATCTGGGGAAAACTGCCTGGCATCACGAAACTCTCCTTTTGACTTACAGCATTTTCTTCCTACTTATTCCACTGGGGAGGATGGAGAAGTTTGTTGTTCACCTCCAAATCATGAATATCCCAAGATCCACGAAGACCTCAGGATAACCGTCGAGATCCTGTCCCTCTGCACTGCTTCCTGTCACCCCAACCTTGCATAGGATTCCAATGAGTTTCTGGTGGTTGCTGCCCATAATCCACAAGAGGTTTACTCAGTGGAGGGGAAATGGATATAAGATAAGGCTGTCTGGGTCCACATTAGCTTACACAGGGAGTAAACTGTCTTGAATAGTGGTCATAACCTCAACCCAGCCCTCCTACCCCTGGGCCCTGCCTCCTCCCAGCCTGCAGAGCTGTACGCGAGGCAACTATGGAAGGACTTGTGGACCGGTGGGCAAAGAAGGGGATAAAGCCACATTCTATATTGGAGTGCCCTTCACCCTAGCTCAGATAAATGTTGAAGACTAAGATTGGAGTTGTCTAAGGGAGTGGATGGGACAATTGGGTCAAAAAAGTGTAACCCCCAAGGAGATTACATAGATTCCTGGAGCTGTCTGCTAGCAGCTCAGGGAGGAGGAGCCAAGGCAAACTCAGAGTCTGCCCGGCAACCACTAGGGAGTGAGATGCCCCTCCCAGGGAGTTCAGGAGAGGGGAGAAGCCGTTTCCAGGAGAGGGTGCAGCCAGCCAGGGCCAGGGCAGGACTGGCGGTGTGGGGAGCTGGTGAGTCCCAGGCCTGCAAGCAGGGTTCCCCCTGAGAACTGGCCTCTAGGGACCTGACCGCAGATCCCTCAGCTGGGTTTTCCTTCCCCACGGATGATTCCCAATTGTTACGTTTGCTGAGAAATTTCCCCAGCCAGGCTGGGTTCACCTCCAGCTCCCCTGGTGAGACCAGTCCTCACATGATCAGTGCCGCTAGTCCAGGGCTCCTGCCTGCTGGGTGTGTGACTGGAGGCTGGGCTAGGAGGTTACAGTTTGGATGTTAGGGTAGTTGTATAACCTACACCTTGAGCCCTGCACCCCTTTGTGATGAGGGGAAATCCTGGGACCAACGCAGCCTGAATCCTGCGTGAGGAGGATCCCTGACAGCAGACAGCAGCCACTCTGCATGACTGAGGAGTCCAGCATCATCTTCAAACCTGAAGGTCATTCATGGAGTTCGTGAGTGCACCAGCTTTTAGTTAGTTAGTCAGGGGATTTTTTTGGGGACCCCCTACTCCCTGAACTGTGTCCTCAAGCCAGGGAGTAAGGGTTTGAGGATTTTATAACCTGCTGCTTATTACACCTGTGGAGGGATTCACCACCTCATCCCACCTGTGGGTCCTTTGGGCTGTACTGAACCCAGTCAGCCACACAGCTAAACCACTGCAGGGAATTTTATAGGTCATCAAGGGCCCCAGCAAAGTACGCGTACCAGTAGGACATTAATTTTACACTTATTACATCAAGTCACGGGTATTTTCAGTGTGGGCACCGGTGACCCTAAAAATAGTGTTTCACCTTGTTATGTTGTATATGTTGCCCGTTTAATATAATTATTGTGTTGAATATATTTTTATGTGTTGTATTATTTCTTGGAAGTCTCCAACTATCTTGAAAGTAAGTGGGATTACTCTGTAGTTAGAATTTTCCACCCAAGCTGCCCTGGTGACCCTGCCAGGAAGGAGCGAGGGGGGTGGAGGCACCGCCAAATAATTTCATAGCAAAAAAGAAAAAAGATTCACCCTGCTGAGTGGGTGGTGGGTTCCAAAAGAACCCAGACTGTCCATCAAAACCTGTAAGTGGATTGTCATTAAAGTAGGTAATCAGGTGGAGAGGGGCGGTACAAAAGCATTAGTGTAGCCAGTGATACAGACTTCCACTGGGGTTTCTCTTTCAGAAGCACTTATGCAAGAGATAAAAAGATCCAGATACTATACCAAAAAGTTTATTTCCAAGAAAAATCTGAATTTTTAGTATATTTACCAGACATAAGAAAGGAAACACATACAAAGACCAAGTACAACAAACCTCCTATAACTAGTAATGAAGCATTAAAATACATTTTCAGAAAAAAGATGCAAGTCATAGAGGCATAAATCACATAGGAGGCTAGGCCACATTAACTTTCTATGGGACTTAGGCTCCTAAGTCACTTAGATGTATTTGAAAATTTTACCCAGGGTGACCACCTAATGGATTTTCAAAGGAGTGTGATGTACCAGACTTGCATTATGGGCTGGCAGTTCAGGAAGATATATGCTTTTCACTGCAAAATCCACACCATGCAGCTTTTTAGGTAAAGGGTATCTCAGTATGTCTTTTTAAAACATTTTTTTTTTTTTTAGTACTGGTAGAAGGTGGCAGGGTGACAGCTCTGAAGACTGGAGTCCTCTATTTTACCATAGCCTGGGTAACAGAACTGCAGCTCTACATTTTAAAAAAAAGCACTTATTCTGGTATCAAGATGCACCATCAGTGTGCTTCAATCCTGATCTTTCAGGGACCACTTATAATGATGATGAGATAACAGTTCAGGCTCAATGCCCATGAAGTCTCTGGCCTCTCTGCTGCAATTGCCAATAAGGATGCTAGATGGGGGAGGTGGTTCTGGGGATGGCCACACCTCACAAGGAGCTGCACCAAGGCTACTCATTTCACAGAAGGCACCAAACAGGCATCAGATGCCTATAACTTCTGCTCCTTGCTAGACCTGGATCTGAACCAAACCCACCAGGGCTGAACATTTCTGAACGTTGTGGAAAGAAAGACCTTTGTGGAATCTGAACCTTGATCCAAACTCTGCAGCCAGTCCCTGTCCTTACAATGGGCTGCGCCAAAATCCTGGATTCCAGCAACTTTCAGTGTTGAAATTTGGATCCAGACCAGAATTGCATTGTTCAGAACCAATGTTTAGTGACTGACAACTTAGGTGATAGGTTCAAATTCACACTAAGCCAAAACTGTTTCACTTTTAACAACCAAAGAGCCATTTTGTTATCAGAGTATACACCGCAAAAGAATGAAACCCAGTAGAAAGTATAACACAAGTTTATTATTGGACAAATGCAATTGTCTCTGTCAGTGAGACTGCAGGGAGGCAGTAGAGTTACTGATGCACAACTTCTCAGTTTTTCTCCAGATATGCAATACCCTGCCTTACAATTGGTTGTGGGTGTTTGATTTGCATAATCACTCATGATATTCCTCAATAACCACATAGCACCCAAATCCCTATACTTTGCCTGACAGCCACTATTAAGCAATCAGAGAACAGGAATTTTCAGGCTTTTTACTAGCAACAAAGAAGCATCTCTTGTTCTTGCTTCCTTCACCTGAAGCACAAAAAATTGCAATAAGTATCTGAAAGGAAAATATGTACACCAAAAAGCAAAGGAAACAGGTGTGAAATCAGATACATGGATTTTACTTAAGTTTTGAAAAAAATGAAATCTTTTGACACTTCAGTCCCTTCTCTTATTCCTACACCCAACTTCTATTACCTCCTCCCTCCTATACAATCCATCAGAGAACTAGCCCCATTTTTTTTTTAAATGATGCAACAGTTTTCTGCTTCTGAAACATGTCAGTTCAACAAAATTTTTGATGGGAAAAACCGAAATGTTTTAATAAGGTCCAGATGTTTCAGTTTGGACTTTATCATTCTGTTTCAACTTGAAGGATATATAGATGTAGCTGTAGATATAGATATATACTACAGTGTTTCCATATTATCAAAAAGAAAAGATTAAATGATTCCTATACAACATTTTTTGGAGTTCTTGTGCTGGAAATTTCACCTTTTCATTCTAATTTGGAACTAAAATTTTTTTAAAACATCTGAATTGCCTACGGAACAGAAATTCCAACCAGCTCTAATCTGTACAAAGACCTGGGCAGCAAAGTGAATTTTACTTCTGCAAAAAAGGTCAAGGTTTTGGAAGACAATTTTGTCCTGAATTGGGATGAAAAACCAAAACCTTGAAAAATTTCAAGGAGGGGAAATTCTATAATATATGCCAAGACTCTGGTGTTTCCAAAACAAAGTATGTTCCCCAGGAACCTGAAATCCCTAGGTGAACTGATTCTGCGACAGCCACGAGATGGATTTCTGAGGGTTCAGGGTTCCCAGGAAGTCCTGCTCCCCAGCAGCCCACCAGGTAAGTTGTTAAGGAGCCAGGAGATGGGAGGGCAAGTGAGCAGGAAATCAGGCAGGCAGGCAGGCAGGGCTGGTGCAAGGATGTTTCGCACCCTAGGTGAAACTTCCACCTTGTTCCCTCCCATGTCCCTGAGCCCTGAGGTGACTCCCAGCCCCCCCTCTGCCCTGAAGAACCCCCCCTGCAGCAGCTCCCCCACCCCTCTTCTGCCCTGACGTGCCCCCTCCTCCCACCCCGCCATGGCAGCTCCCCCACCCCGGCCCCGGGAACTGCAGCTGCCCGCCCCAGCTCACCTCTGCTCCGCCTCCTCCCCAAGCACACCTCGCTGCTTCACTTTTCCTGCCTCCCAGGCTTGCGGCACCTAAGCTGACTGTACCCCCGCCTGTTACTTGCTGCTGGTGGCCCTCCCTGCACCCCCCCCATCCCAGATCCTTCTGCCTAAATGCAGCGGCAACTGGGGCGGCCGAAGATCCGGCTGCCACGGTCACCACCGAAGAAAATGCCGCCCCCCCAAATCCTAGCACCCTAGGCAACCGTCTAGGTCGCCTAATAGGTTGCACCAACCCTGCAGGCAGGAGAAATCTGCCTGTTTCCTTCACAAAAGTAAAAGTAACAGTAACAAGCTCCTGTGGAATGTGTTGGTTTTGACAAATTATAATTTTCTGATGGAAAAAAACTTTCCATCTGAAAATTTCTGACCAGCTCTATCTATATGGTTGGAAGCTAAAGCTAGACAAATTCAGACTAGAGAGAAGATGCAACATTTTCCACAGTGAATGTAATAACCCGATACAACAACTTACTGAGAGACAGGCTGGATTCTTCATCACTTGAAGTCTTAAAATTAATCCTGGATAGCTTTCTGAAATATATGCTATAGCTCAAACAGAAGTTATAGGCTTGATGCAGGAATCACTGGGTGAAATTCTATGGCTTGTGTTATGAAGGATGTTGAAATGGACCCTTCATATGGACCTTCTGCCCTTAAAAATCTATCCCTGTCAATAAAGATGTTCTCACCAGAAACATGGTCTTAAATTTGTTTACATTTAAAATTATATTCATATTTCAGAAAGACTAATTCTCCCAAAGCAAACAAAACACCACTTATTTTAGGGACAAGTGTTTTGCTGTCCTGTATGATGGGACCCGAAAACCCTGAGAAAAGAAAAAATGTAAATGAAGAAAAGAAAAAGAAGAAAAGAAATGGAAATGATGAGAAAAAAGCAGGTGTGACTGGTGTACCAGTGGGGGCCAGCTATGGTAATTCAATTATGGTGAACTGCAAAAAATGGGGCAGACAACCCCCATAGAGCTGGTGGATATTCCAATATTTAGATTCACCAAGCCAGCATAAAACAGCTTATTTATTACTTTACTGGTTACTGAGAAGTCCAAACAACACAGTTCCCTTAAAGTGATCCAACCTCAGGCCTCCATCCAAGTACCCAGGTCAAATAAGATGAAAATTTCTATAAATCTTATTTTATCATATAAAATAAAAGGTTCTACTAATCCCAAACAATCAGACACATTACCTCCCAGGTTAATGAATGTTTCAGATCTTACCCAAATACACACTACAGCCAATTCTTATTAACTGAACTAAAATTATTTAAAAAAACAAAACAAAAGAGAGTATGGTTAAAAGATCAATATACATACAGACATGAGTTCAATTCATTGAGGTTCAGATCCACAGCAGAAATGATGACCTTTGTAGTTGCAAAGAGTTCTTCAGAAATAGTTCATAAGTTATAGTCCAATGTCCAAATCTCATATTCAGGGTGTACCAGCATAACTGGGACCTCAGTCTTGTGACTCAAACTTCCCCTGATGAAGTCTAAGCAGATCTGAGATGACAAAATCAGGACCCAGGGATCTTTTATACAATTTCACGTCCTCTTTGACAAGTTGGGATTTCCTCAGGGAACAAAAGGTAATTAGGATGACTTTGGAGGAGGTCCATCACCGGTACTTAGCTATACAAATTAACATAAGGCCATTTGCTTGTTCCTCCACCATTCACAATACATTTCAAAGAGAGAGGAATACTGAGATATCCCATGTTTACAATTCATTTAAATGATAGGATGTTCTTTTGACCTCTGAATTATCAGAATACAGCATAGACAGGGACTCTTCATTACATTGTTGACCCTATGCATACATATGTGAATACACAAAACCACAAACATTATCTCCCCACATGTTTTATGAGGGTTATTTATTTTGCAGGATGTTTAACTCTTTCTAGCCATATGTCACAGAAGGAAAAGACAAAAGGGATAAAAAAATTAAACATCAACAAATACTAAAGTTGTTTGACAGCTCAATTTTTGCCATTGTACATTGTGTACATTTAATTTTAAGTTTCAGCATAGTAATTAATAGCACTAAGTCAAAGTGCTTCCTGTTCACTCAGTAATAGATGGGGCTAATATACTCTGAGCCTTTCATTCTGTACTATATTCGGCCCAGGATAGGGTTATCACTTTG
The DNA here is from genome assembly GCF_003597395.2 of Chelonoidis abingdonii. NCBI lineage: Eukaryota > Metazoa > Chordata > Testudines > Testudinidae > Chelonoidis > Chelonoidis abingdonii. The sequence goes on from NC_133771.1 coordinate 130,514,212, forward strand.
TAAGCAGAAAGCATCTAGATTGTCATTGTAGTCATAGACAATACGTTCATCAAAAAGGCTAAGTAAAGGAGCAGTGTGTTTTTTATGGCTCAGTGATCTTGTGTTCAACATTTGTCAGCAGTTTCAAGAAGTCCAGGTCTATTAATGTCAATACCACTCATTTGTTTAAGTGTAGGCTTGTCTGTCTGTCTTTGTTTTGCACTGCCACATTCTTACCAGGATGACATACAATTAATTATTCAAACAAGAAAAAAAATTAAATTTGCCATCTGGCATCTGAGCCTTTAGGATGCACTCGCTTCACATTTTCTAGCTTTGCTCTGCAACCATGAGAGCTAGAAATGTAATTTTTTAAAAAATGAATGCAGTTATTTTCATGCAAGCACTTGTTTCCAGTGGAACTTTAAGAAAAATAATGCAAGTCTCACAATAAAAATCACAAGAGGTGGCAACATTGGGTAGGGGAAATGTCCTACCATACTGATTAAAACCTGTTCATTACCAGGACTGGTTGACAATTTTTGAAGGAAAATTGATATTTTGACAAAACAAAAAACATTTCTATGAAAAACATTTGCTTTCCTATTTTTTTTTTTTAAAACAAGAAGTTGGATTTTCCTCCACTGAAAGTTTCAGCATTTTTTGACCAGCTCTACTTACTACCCATGAACAAACTGGAGTAAAAATCTTGTGTGTGTTATTCTCTGCCAATTTTCCCTTACCTCCATTTTTTAAAACTGTAGGAGTAAGTTTTAGATAGCATGGAATTTGATACAGTTCTTATTGATAATGAAAGAACATCCAAGAGGAAAGAATGAAACACAGCATCATAGCAAAGATGTAGGAAACAATCATCAGAATCCCTCATGCAGTTAGAAGATATTCAAGTAGCGTTCTGTTTGCTCATCAGTTAGCAAATGAATCATTTCTGTCCTGATCGATTTGTCAACGATTGTAAAGACCCAGATTTTAGTACACAAACTATACTGCCGTGTTTGTATGCTTGCTAACATTGCCACCCTATGTCGTTTGGAGGGATTTGCCTCCCGTTTCCATTTTATGATGTTCTACTAGTGATGTTGTCTATACTTCATGAATCTGCCCATATTTGTTTTTGATACTTGGCTACAGAAGCTTTACCTGTGCTCCTCTTGTATGGTCACCTGGAGATCTCCTTTCATTATAAATTACTCTATAGGCCTACTTTTCTTACATTTCCAGCTGCGCTTTCTATATTACAAATATATCTGCTTATTTAGACTGCTGTTTGGTCAACGGCTTGCTGAACTCATGCCCTGTTGCACAGCTCCAACAGTTAATACTCTGCCTCAAATTACCCTTTTCTTGCACTGCTGCCCAAATTAATTTTTACTGCAGTGTCAGTTGGATATTGCTGTTTATCATTGTATAGTCCTATTTACTGCTGTACTGTTTCCCTTCATGATATACAGTGGAAAGGCCACCTTTCTTGCTGCATTGCTGAATCATGCTCTGTATCACTGTTGCAGTATTCTTGCCCTCCTTCCGTTTGGATCGCTCTGTGATATTATTTCTCTCAATGTGCTGTTAAAACAGGTTACGCTTTACTGCCTGGCCCATTTCTCACCTAGTTCCCGCACAGACCCAGTTCTTGTTATACTTCATACTTGGTACAAACATATATTCCCTGCAAACCTTTTCCTACTTCTAGGAAGAAGTGCTGGATTGACAATTGTGAACAGTGAAGACCAGGTATCAGGTACAAGTTTCCCCTCTCACTACTCCTCTAAAATGCTCACAGCTGGCCTGGAAGGAGCATTTTTAAGAGACCAGAAAGTGGTCCTAGTGTCCGTTTACTACATTTCATACAGGCCACCAAACAGCTTTGGAATGACATTGACTTTCAGCCAATGCTGATTTAGGCCACATTAAAAATAATAATAATTGATACCTAGGGACAACTGACTCCTTATTTCATCACCAATTCCCAGGGCTATCCAGCTCTTCCCACTCCCGCTCCCCTCCCCTCCTTTTTTTTTTTTAATTTTCTAAATGACCAACAATTACTTTTTTCCTTTCCAGCTCTAGGAACCAACATCATCAAACTTTAGAGACTTGAAATAGAATTAAAACGCTATCTAAAATTCTCTCTTCCACTAGAAGATTTAAACCTTTGTTGTGCTCCATACTAATATCCTTCTGTCTACAAAATGTTTGTTCCCCTCGGAGCTCATGCTGTGACACTGAAAGCATGAAATGGTGGCTTTAGCTGCTAGGTGCTGCTAATTATTGCTGTGATTCTTTAGCTGCTCCTGGTGTCATTACAATGCCTATTAAAAAACACTGTCTCTCTATTAAAAAACAGTCCTTCCCAGGCCACAATATTTCCATTTCCCCTTGAAAATGAAATGTTACTGTATCATAGAATCATTGGAACAGACCCCAGTAGGTCATCTAGTCCAACCTCCTGCTCAAAGTAGAACTAACCCCAACTAAAACATCCCAGCCAGGACTGCATCAAGCTGGGCTTTAAAAACTTCTAAGGATGGAGATTCTACCACCTCCCTAGATAAACCCATTCCAGTGCTTCACCACAATTCTAGTGAAACAGTTTTTTCTAATATCCAGCCTAGACCTCCCCCACTGCAATTTGAGACTATTGCTTCTTGTTCTGTCATCTGCCACCACTCAGACCAGCCTGGCTCCATTCTGTTTGGGACCCCCTTTCAGGTAGTTGAAGGCTGCTATCAAATCCCCCCTCACTCTTCTCTTCTGTAGACTAAATAAGTCCAGTTCCCTCAGCCTCTCCTCATAAGTCTTGTGCCCTAGCCCCCTAATCATTTCCATTGCCCTCCACTGGACTCTCTCCAATTTGTCCACATCCCTCCTGTAGTGGGGGGCCCCAAAACTGGATGCTATACTCCAGATGTGGCCTCACCAGTGCTGAATAGAGGGGAATAATCACTTCCCTCCATCTGCTGGCAATGCTCATACTAATGCAACTATTAATCATAGTACTAAGGTAAGAGTCATGATGCTAGCAACAGCACCTCTCATGGTAGAGGAGGCTTCAGTTTACATCTAAGCCTGCACTTATTTGAGATTTAATCAGAGATGTGCAGTGGCTCTGAACTGCATCTGTGGAAACCAGCCCACATTTTACAGCAACAGAAGCAGGGGCAGGGGCCCAACCATACAACTCTTAATTGATGCTTGCTACTCAAACAACTGTAAGGTATTGTTTTTGGGGGGCGGGGGGCACAACACAAGATACATGCTGACGTTAATCTCAGCTAATGAAACCTTTATCAAACTGTAGCAGGGCAGTTACCCGTTCCAGCCCTGACAGGGTAGAAGCCAGCCCTGGGAGAGGGCTAGGAGAAAAAGCCCAAGCTGACTGGGGAAGGTGCTACAATTGGGCCACACCCCAGTTAGGGCAGCTGGGCCTTATAAGAAGGCCAGGGCAGCCAGAAGCTGAGCAGAGTCTCTTCTCTAGTTATGGAGAGAGACTGATCTGACTACAGGGGAATAAGAGGGTACCTGGGAGTGAAGCAGGGCTGGGAAAGAGCCAGAGGAGCAGGGGAGCTCCAGCCTGGCAACTCCCCAGGCTGCAGGGCCTGATCCCAGGCCCATGAAGGTACTGGATGGTAGAAGGCAGCAGCAGGTCAAACCCCCTTGCCTGTGATGAGTGGCTTTTATACTGCAGTCTGCCCCAGTGAGTGGGCTAGGTGAGGGCTGGCAGTAGCCCAGACTGAGGTGTTGTAGGGGTAGTGGGTGAGGGCTCCCTGGGGAAGGGAGACCCACAGAGATTGTTGGGATATTGCTAGGGGGCAGCACGCCAGAGAAAACAGGCACTGGGGTCCGGGGTGGGACACACGGGGCCTAATTGTGGTGAAATACCATGTCAGAGCAGTGGAATGGATTCACGAGGGCCTTACCTCTGCAAAGCCCTGTTGTCGCTATAGTATGTAACAGCTGATGTTTACACTGGCACAGCCGCTTGTCATTCAGCATTCAAAGACTGCTTCTATTAACTATCTGAATGTGGCTTTGATGGGCAGAGGGAATTGGGTGGGTGGGCTTTCACTGGCTCCATGACAGAGTTAAGAGGATGGATGCCAAGTCGCTCTTTTCATGTATATAATCAGAGCAAAAAGTGACTAACAATGGAAACTGAGCCCCCAAAAGCAATTTTTGCAACCTTTGCCCATGCAAAATGCTGAATGGCATAATGAAAAGAGTTTGCTATGCTGGAAAACAAAGCCAAAATCATCATAAGTGATTTACTATGACACCTGCACAGAAGTGTGTGAAAACCCCACCAGGGCAATTGAAAGACCAAATCTTACAGCATGGGAAATTCAGTATTTTTTAATTTAAAAAGGATTTAAACAGCTCAAAATCTAGGTGTAAAATATTATGTCTCATTTACAAAAAAAACAAACAACAAAACTACTTTCCTCTACAATACATGCCTGGAAGAGTTACGTGATGTGTGCATATGATTAAAAACAAACAGAAGGTTTTTACACTTACAACCCCAGGTTCTTTTTGGCCAGTCTCTTTCCTGGTGTACTCCAAGGACTAGGCAGTGAGTTGAATGATGTACAACTCCATGTGCTAGAGCCACTATGCAATTCTTCACATTGGAGAGATTCTTTGGTTATTTCATGAGGGCTAGGATCAAACCAAATGTCTGCAAAAGATTGGGAGCATGGACAGCCAATCCAGGATTTCTGTTCCAGCATCCAACTTCTGTAGTTTTTTCTGGCAGGGGGACAATGAAATGGGCAGCAGAAGTATTAAAAGCCTCTGTGCCCCGCAGCATTGGCACACATGATGCAAAGCAAATGGACTTACAGTGTGTGGGGGAGGTTCATGGGGGGGAAGGGTTGGTACCAACAGAAATGAAGGTCACTTTGCTGACCGATGCAACAGGGCTAATGACATAAACCATGGCAAAAGGCAGGATGAAATTCAAAATTAATTAACAGTAATTAGGGCTGTCGATCAATCACAGTTAACTCACGCGATTAACACACAAAAATTAACCGTGATTAAAAAAATTAATTGTGATTAAATGCAGTTCTAATCGCACTGTTAAACAATGAAATACCAATTGAAATGTTCTACATTTTCATATAGATTGTATTCTGTGTTGTAACTGAAATCAAAGTGTATATTATTTTTTATTACAAATATTTGCACTGTAAAAGGAAGAGGATTTTTCAATTCACCTCATACAAGTACTGTTGTGCAATCTCTTTGTCATGAAAGTCCAACTTACAAATGTAGATTTTTTTGTGTTACATAACTGCACTCAAAAACAAAACAATGTAAAACTTCAGAGCCTACAAGTCCACTCAGTCCTATTTCTTGTTCAGCCAATTGCTAAGACAAACAAGTTTGTTTACATTTACAAGAGATAATGCTGCCCTCTTCCTATTTACAGTGTCACCAGAAAGTGAGAACAGGCATTTGCATGGCACTTTTATAGCCAGCAGTGTAAGGTATTTATGTGCCAGATATGCATTTGTATGCCCTGGTATGCTTCAGCCACTCCTGTTCCCACCATGTGCCTGAACCATGCTTGATCCTTGCCTCTCCTCCTGCCCTTATGCTTCACCTCCAGTCCTCAGTGACCTTGATCCTCAGCTCTGACCCTCAGCTTTGATTCCTGGTTCTGACTTTGGCTTGACCCCTGGCTCTGGTAACTGGCAGTTAACTCTGGTGCTGACGCTTGGCTTCATTCCTCAACCTGGATGCCTGCTTCACCCACTAGACCACACTCCTGCTCTGATTACTAGGTCAGACAGTCTACATCAGGGGTGGGCAAACTTTTTGGTCCAAGGGCCACATTTGGGAATAAAAATTGTATGGCAGGCCATGAATACTCACAAAATTGGGGTTGGGATGCAAGAGGGGGTGAAGGCTCTGGTTGGGGGTGTGGGCTCTGGGATGGGGCCAGAAATGAGGAGTTCAGGGTGTGTGAGGGAGCTCTGCGATGAGGCGGGGGGGAGATACAGAGGGGAGGGCTCCAGCTGGAGTTGCGGGCTCTGGGGTAGGGTTGGGGATAAGGAGTTTGGGTGCAGGAGGGTGCTCTGCGCTGGGACCGAGGGGTTTGGATGGCGGGAGGGGAATCAGGGCTGGGGCAGGGGGTTGGGACACTGGGGGTGGGGTGAGGGCTGCAGCTGGGGGTGTGGGCCGTAGGATGGGGCTGGGGATGAGCGGTTTCGGGTGCAGGAGGGGGATCAGGGCTGGGGCAGGAGTGCGGGGGGAGGCTCCGAGGACAGGCTCTGGGCGGCGCTTACCTCAAGCAGCTACCAGAAGTAGCCGCATGTCCCTTCTCCGGTTACTACACAGAGGTGTGGCCAGGCAGCTCTGAATGTTGCCCCATCCGCAGGCACCCCCCCCTGCAGATATCATTGGCCACAATTCCCAGGACCATGGAGCGGCCTGGACCCTGGTCACTGTCTGGAGTGCCGGAGCGGGGCAAGCCCCAGGCCCCGCTCCCCAGCAGCAGCTCAAGGGCTAGATTAAAATGGCTGGTGGGCCAGATCCAGCCCACAGGCCATAGTTTGCCCAGTCCTGGTCTATATCTCCACCCATAACAGCTGTCCTCACAGGATGGTAGGGCTTTAGATAAAACAGACTGCGTGTAGACTGTTTTAAAATCCTTTTTCTCTAATGCTTTGTTCCTAATGCAAAATAAATAATAAATACTTTGGTTTAAGTAAGCTGTCTAATCACTGTACACCACTGGTCATCGACTCCCAGGTACCCCAACTCCATCAGTCCTGCTGGGTAAGCACAGTTGATAGACTGGGCTCTCGAGGGCCCAGCCTATGAGTGGCAGAACTACAGAAGTCTGCTGCAGGGGAGCATGAGGCCCAGCACCTGAGGGGATGCACTCAGAGACTAGAAAGGGGACAGAGATGCAGCTATCCCTCAACGTGCTAAAGGTCTGACATTGTGATAGAGAAAATGAATCAGTTAGTCTGTGCTCATTAAAAAAAGTAGATAAAATGCCCTGGATACAGACACTGGGCAACACTTTCATACATGAGAGTGAAATCTTGGCCCCATTGAAGTCAATGAGAATTTTGCCACTGCATTTAGCGGGGGTCAGGATTTCACCCTGAGTGCCTAAAATTAGGCTCCAAATGCATATTTAGGAAATTAAATAAACAAAAATGGCCTGGTTTCCAGAGGCGCTGAGGACCCCTGCTTCTGGTATAGGGTTGCCAGGTGTCTGGTTTTCGAAAGGAATGCCCAGTCGAAAAAGGACCCTGGCAGCTCCGGTCAGCACCACTGACCAGGCTGTTAAAAGTCCAGTCGGAGATGCAATGGGGCTAAGGCAAAGTCCCTTCCTGTTGTGGCTCCGTGCAGCTCCTGGAAGCAGCGCCATATTCCCTCTCCGGCTCCTAGGTTTAGGGGCAGCCAGAGGGCTCCGCGTACTGCCTCCACCCCAAGCACCAGTTCCGCTGGTGGGAGCTGCAGGGGCGGCGCCTGTAGCCAGGATAGCATGCAGAGCCGCCTTGCTGTGCCTTGTGTAGGAGCCAGAGGGGGACATGCCACTGCTTCTGGGAGCTGCTTGAGATAAGCGCTGCCTGGAGCCTGCACCCCTGACCCCCTCCCACACCCCAACCCCCTGCCCCAGCCCTGATCCCCCTCCTGCCCTCTGAATCCCTTGGTCCCAGCCCAGAGTACCCTCCGACACCCCAAACCCTCATCCCTGGCCCCACACCAGAGCCCACACCCCCAGCCAGAGCACCTGGTGTTTAGTATGTCTCTAAACAAAAACAGACCACTTTCATTTAAGTGCCCAAGCATGGATTTAAAGAGCCAAACTCAGGTTTACTCAGTAGCAGCAATTGTAACCTGAAATAGTAGTTACAGATGCTTCAATAGGGGGATGGAATGATCACCTACTGTCATGGTAAATTATTGGGTACTGTTTGTTAATATGTATCTTACAGGAGTCCTCAATGAACAACATCAAATATCCCTGTGCTGCTGCAGCAACAATGCACCAGACAGATTAAGGCCTTACATGGAGAAACTGATCAGCACAGCTACAGCAGAATAAATTATTCCACTAGAGTTCATAGACTTTAAGGTCAAAAGGAACTATCATGATCATCTAGTCTGACTGCCCATGGAAGGCCATAGAACTTCACCCATCCACTCCTGTAATAGCCCCCTAATCTCTGGCTGAGTTACTGAAATCCTCAAATCATGGTTTAAAGACTTCTTACCATTTACACTAATTTAAACCTGCAAGGGACCTATGACCCACGCTGCAGAGAAAGGCAAAAACCACCCAGGCCTTCCACCAATCTGACTTGGGGGGAAATTCCTTCCGACCCCAATATGGTGATCAGTTAGACACTTAGCATGCGGACAAGACCCCGCAGGCAGATATCTGGAAAAGAATTCCCTGTAGTAACTCAAAGCCATCTCCATCTAGTGTCCTGCCTCCGGCTGTTGAATATTTTAAAAAGAGCTATAAAAGTGACTTTTATTCTGGAATAGTATGTCCCCACATGGGGCGCTATTCTGGAATAACTACAGAGGAACAGCTACTGAAGCTATGTTAGTCAATTTCCTCATATAGACATAGTCTATATTTCCTCTTTCTCCACCAATGGAAGGAGGTGGGGGGAGAAATCCAACAAAGCTGTGCTAATTTAGGTAAAGGTTTTTGCTCCATCAGTTAAACTATGTAAATAGATGGCACGGCAACACATGGAGTTTTATATTGGCATTTAGATAGTCAAAAAATATAACTGCAACCTTTGGAATTTTTTCCCTCTTTACTGAAACCTCTCCCAAGGGTACCTCCATTACTTGTAAACAGATGGCACAGAAAATATGGTGTAAAATACCCATTTATGGGAGCTAGTCACTCAAAATTTGGTCAGCCCAACCACAGTGAGAAATGACTACTTTTAAAATAAACATACTTGTGTTTCCCCTTAAATTTTCAAGTACTGCACATACACAGTGTGTGTGTCTCTTGCTTCTCTAACTTAGCCACAGACAAAAGTTTTCAAGAGAATCTTTTTTCATCTCTTGTTTCTTTATGGATTTTCCTGGCATGAGGCAATGATTTATCCCCCATTCCTTCATTGCATATCAGTCTGACTGGGGCAGTTATTCTCCTCAAAGCTGGAGATGAGAAGTAATAAGGGCACTCCTGGAATCATGAAATCTCATGCTCAGAACTTAATTGAGTTCCCAGAAGCATGAGCTCCCCTGTGAGATGGTCCCCACCAGCTTCTTTGCTCCCACGAATCCTACTTGGGCTTCCCTCATCTTACCCTTCCTTCTTCGGCTGGACTTCCCTCAAATTCTCCCTAGCAGCATCTTCAGATGGTGTTCAAGTCCCTCCTTTTGTTGTGTGCCTCTCCTATCCTCCACCCATAGCTAGACTCCACCTCAATTCCCCATTTCTATCTTCCTCCCTAGGCCTCCCCACATCTGTCTGTCCTTTGATGTTAGTGGTTATTTCCTCTCCCTGAGTTCAGGGCTTTACTTTGATTAATATCTCACTTCCCTTCATTACCTGCAGCCCCCAGCAGTCTGTCCCAGATCCGAACACTCACTCTTTGATGAAATTCAGATCTTGCAGGCCCATTTCGAGACCTCTCTTTTCCCCCCAAACTCACTGACTGAGGCATCTGAAAGTCACTTTAATTGTACAGTAACCACAGCAGTGAAAGAGTTTCTATAATTTTTGCTTAGCAAATACAGAAAGTGATTTTAATTATTTTAAACTTTCCAGACTGAGTCAATATATCATGGAAAATGAAAAATAGATCTGCACTGAGTTACCTGGAGCCAGCTTAATCATGGGATTCAAATGACATTGTAAACCACTCTGCAGTAGCGCCACTCAATTCAGATTCTCAGCAATACTCTTGGTGGATTTCTTTCCCCTTGTTAATCCTTCTAGCCCATTCATTGTTCTCTATCTTCAATGAAAAAAGCTTTATTAATGGAACATTATGACTGAGATACAGATGCAAATTAAGACTGAGATTTAAACCCACAATTAAGGGAATTCTCAGTTATTTTTCCCCTCACCTTCCCCACTGCCCAATTAATTCATGCCCCATCTCCCCCAAACTTCTCCATCATGCACATATGCACTTAGTGCTCTGCCGTTTCCGAAGTATTTATCCCCATTTCTGAAGACAGGAGACTGAGGGTCAAAGAGGGTAAGGCCACTTTTTCAGCTTGGGTGCCTGAAGTAGGTGTGGTGTGATTTTCAGAGGCCCTGAGCACCCGCAAGTCCTGTTGCTGTCCATGGGCAGTGTAGATGCTCAGCACCTCTGCAAGGCATATCACACTAGTTTAGGAGTCATGGGGTATATCTACACCACAAATGAAGGTGTGATTGATTGCAGCACTGGTAGGCATACCTGTGCTAGCTTTGTCTAGCTAGTAACAATAGGGAGTAACAATAGTAGTGAAGAAGATACATCAACATGGACTTCGGTGCTGGTTAGCAAACCAAGTACATCCCCAGAGTCCCTGCTAGGCTGTGATGAACTCCATGCCACCATGTCTTCACTATTATTGTTACCTGAACTATGTAGATTAAAGCCACTGCAAGTATGCCTGCGCTTGCTGCAATCATTCCTTCAGCAGTGGAACAGACGTACTCTGAACATGGATCTAGGTGTCTAGTTTTAAACACCCAAGTTTGAAAATATTGGCCTAAGTGAACAGCCGAATGTCACACAGTAAATCATGTGCAGAGCTAGGATTAAAACAAAAGAATTCCTGGTTCTTCGTCATTTTTCAATTCGCTAGTCCATCCTGCTTAACAGAGGATCCCAACAGGGAACCTCACCTATGTTAATTTACCTATATAAAGTACTGTTAATTAAGTTACTTGAATTATTATATATTACGTGAATAGCATCAGCAGCCAGGATAGAAAAAACAACCCGCACAGAGATGGATTAAGATAAGATCCATGGATCCATGTCCTGGAATTGAAGGAAGCTCATGGACCCACAGGGTTTGGTTCCAAAGATTCAATAGTGTGTCCCATAGCCAGAAAGAGCCGACATCTGCCATGGGGATTAGGAAGCATTAGCAGGGCAGGCAGCCAGGAGTTCCATTGCATTGCTGTTCCCAGGCTCTTCCCCATTCTCCCCACTTCTTCTGCTAACTCTAGGCCTGCCTGCCGTCAGCTGGCCAGCAGCACTGCACTACGAGGCTTGGGAGCAGTCTGCAGTTTGCTGACTACTAACAGCATGCAGAATGGTGAGCAGCTGCACTCCTTTACTCCCTCCATCTCCATGTCCATCCCAGTGGCATCTCCCAACTCACATCCATCCGCCATGCCAACGGAGACCGACCCAGCCAAGATTAGTGTTCTATTTCAGTTTTCCCATCAGCGTTTTCTTTTTGTTGGAACTTTAATGACCAAAAGGAGGAGGGGACACATTATCCAGCAGGAGTCTGATCAGGGTGCATCTCCTGGCCCTTGCTCTGTATAGTCATAAGGCCCCAAGCCAATCACCGAGCCATTACACACAGGCCCACTACCAGACTTCAGCAACAACACAGAAATTATTTAAGTAGCGCCCCTCAGCGAGTCATCTGAGGGAGTAGGTTAATGTATCATAAAACACACAAGCACATTTGCTGGGCGAGGGGGCTGTTGGATTGGATCTAGGGTCCAGCACTTCACATGCAGTCCCCTCCCTGCAGCAGTCTAGCCAGCACCCATTTGGAAACACCACGTCCCACTCCTCCCCATCTACATAGGAAAGACACAACCTCACCAAAATGCAGGTCGTCATCGTAAAGGTCCTTCCTTCATAAAAGCCCCTCTAACCAGCCACAAACAGCAGGAGCCCATGAGAAGGGAGACATCAGAGATATGACCTGTTTCCTAGAACCGCGAAAGCAATGTAACCAGTGGTGATGTTCTCTTACCTCAGACTTTGTTATGTTTGTTTGCATCCCCTGTTTTACAGTATTGGATCACAAATCCTGCTTCTCACGCCTAACTGGCCTCTGGGAGCCTCAGTCATGGACCAGGACCCTACTGTGCTAAGCACTACACAAATACAGAACAAAAAGATGGTCCCTGCTCCAGGGACCTTAAAGCTCTGTGCACATCCATAGCACTATGAAACATTCTTATGACGCCCTTTCTCCTGATCTTCACCACTCGCTATTAGTGCAACGTTTGATTTGCATTTAGAGATGGCTGAAAGATTAAATGAATTTTACACAAAAGTTCACATGAAAAAAAGCACCAATTTTTAAGTCCAAATGTTTTTAATTTAAAAATTTCCTGACCGTCTCTTGTCATATTATCTTTTCAGGTCATCCTAAAGGACATCAAAGCATTTTACAGACAGAAAGCTAGCTCACTCACTACCGTGGTGAAACATCAGCCATTTCCCAATGAATGGCACCATCACACAGGTGGTTTACGCTTTCTTTTCCTCCTTGAAACTAGCTTCACCATTTCCCCTACTTCCTGTCCCTAGAGTCCCACCGATCTGAACGGTGGGAGGTTGCCTTAAAAAGTCCTAAAAAGGGCCATCTTCAGTTAATACTGAAGATAAAGCTTATAAGAGCAAGTGGACACTGCAGCAACATTGGCATGGGGGGGTCTGCAAAATCTGCAGCCAAGAGAGATCTTTGATGTGTTCTCCACTCATTTATAGTAGTTCTGAATTTACTGTAGGAATGGAGGTGTCCTATGGCTAGCTGCATACTTCAGTGCTCTGTTAATTCTGCTTCATCGTAGGCAAAGCTAGCAGAGCAAAGATCAGCGGGCACTCTGCTGACTAGTCCTGGGCTAAGACCCAGTAGCCAGTTTCGCTTTGTCTTAGTGGTTGCACCTGCCAACTAAGTGCCCTCTGAATCTGAGCACAAACTGTTTTAGAACATTACTTAGCCAGTGCCTTTCTAGAGAACTGGTCCCTGAACATTCCTCTGGGTTTTTCAATCACATGAAGCACAAGGACAGCTTTTAGTAACACTTCACTACTATGGTTGGGCAATAGGACTTCTCATCACTTGGGATCCAGTGAAAACTACAGACTGCAATTTTCTGCTGAAGGAAGGAAGAGAGGATTTTTGAGCTAGAATACCTTTTTCTCCCCTCCAAAATTACCCACAAAATTCTATTCAAATCAGTGGGTGGATCAAATGAAATGAAACTGGGAACAGCTCAGATACTTTTCAGCACTTAAGTCCAACATTTTGAAATCTGGATTGGCACTTCTGCTCTCCAATTAACAAACAGAAAACGTAAAGCACGACAGACTTAATCTCCTTTCGGCATTCACTTAGTTCCCATTTACCACCTCATTAAGAAATAAGAGATATGAAGTACAGCATGTTGCACTGCAAAACAGGTCAGAAATCTGGGAGTGACGATGTTTGGTAACAGCAGCTTGCATGATTTTACTCAAAGCAATTTGAGACCCCTGCACATACTGTGAATAGTCTTACCAAGGTAACTGGTGCAAGCCCCATTCCTTGACACATTTCAAACTATACTGATGGACCACTAGAAAACACAGCAAAAGAAACCACCCCGAGAGGGATTCATAGACTCTAGGACTGGAAGGGACCTCAAGAGGTCATCGAGTCCAGTCCCTTGCCCTAATGGCAGGACCAAATACTGTCTAGACCATCCCTGATAGACATTTATCTAACCTACTCTTAAATATCTCCAGAGATGGAGATTCCACAACCTCCCTAGGCAATTTATTCCAGTGTTTTAACACCCACAGTTAGGAACTTTTTCCTAATGTCCAACCTAAATCTCCCTGCTGCAGTTTAAGCCCATTGCTTCTGTTCTATCATTAGAGGCTAAGGTGAACAAGTTTTCTCCCTCCTCCTGTGACACTCTTTTAGATACCTGAAAACTGCTATCATGTCCCCTCCAGTCTTCTCTTTTCCAAACTAAATAAACCCAGTTCTTTCAGCCTTCCTTCGTAGGTCATGTTCTCAAGACCTTAATCATTCTTGTTGCTCTTCTCTGGACCCTCTCCAATTTCTCCACATCTTTCTTGAAATGCGGTGCCAGAACTGACACAATACTCCAGTTGAGGCCTAACCAGCGCAGAGTAAGCGGAAGAATGACTTCTCGTGTCTTGTTTACAACACACCTTTTAATGCATCCCAGAATCACATTTGCTTTTTTGCAACAGTATCATACTGTTGACTCATATTTAGCCTGTGGTCCACTATGACCCCCAGATCTCTTTCTGCCATACTTCTTCCAGACAGTCTCTTCCCATTCTGTATGTGTGAACTGATTGTTCCTTCCTAAGTGGAGCACTTTGCATTTGTCTTTATTGAACTTCATCCAGTTACTTCAGACCATTTCTCCAATTTGTCTAGATCATTTTGAATTTTGACCCTGTCCTCCAAAGCAGTTGCAATCCCTCCCAGTTTGGTATCATCCGCAAACTAATAAGCGTACTTTCATGCCAACATCTAAATCATTGATGAAGATATTGAACAGACCGGTCCCAAAACAGACCCCTGCAGAACCCCACTTGTTATACCTTTCCAGCAGGATTGGGGAGCCATTAATAACTACTCTCTTGAGTATGGTTATCCAGCCAGCTATGCACTCACCTTATAGTAGCCCATCTAAATTGTATTGCCTAGTTTATCGATAAGGATATCATGCAAAACCGTATCAAATGCCTTACTAAAGTCTAGGTATACCACATCACCGCTTCTCCTTATCACAAGACTCATTATCCTATCAAAGAAAGCTATCAGATTGGTTTGACATGATTGTTCTTTACAAATCCATGCTGGCTATTCCTATCACCTTACACCTTCCAAGTGTTTGCAGATGATTTCTTAATTACTGCTCCATTATCTTCCTGGCACAGAAGTTTTAAACTAACTGGTCTATAGTTTCCTGGGTGTTTTATTTCCTTTTTGATAGATGGGCACTATATTTGCCCTTTTCCAGTCTTCTGGAATCTCTCCTGTCTCTCATGACTTCCAAAGATAATAGCTAGAGGCTCAGATACCTCCTCTATTTAACTCCTTGAGTATTCTAGGATGCATCTCATCAGGCCCTGGTGACTTGCAGGCATCTAACTTTCTAAGTGATTTTTAACTTGCTCTTTTTTTATTTTATCTTCTAAACCTACCCCCTTCCCATAAGCATTCACTATGTTAGACATTCCTTCAGACTCTCAGTGAAGACCGAAACAAAGAAGTCATTAAGCATCTCTGCCATTTCCAAGTTTCAGTTACTGTTTCTCCCTCCTCACTGAGCAGTGGGCTACCCTGTCCTTGGTCTTCCTCTTGCTCTAATGTTTGATAAAAAGTCTTCTTGTTTCCCTTTATTCCCATAGCTAGTTTGAGCTCATTTTGTGCCTTTGCCTTTCTAATCTTGCCCCTGCATTCCTGGTTATTTGCCTATATTCATCCTTGTAATCTGACCTAGTTTCCATTTTTTATATGACTCCTTTTTATTTTGTAGGTCATGCAAGATCTCGCGGTTAAGCCAAGGTGGTCTTTTGCCACATTTTCTGTCTTTCCTACCCATCGAATAGCTTGCTTTTGGGCCCTACCTTATAGTGTCCCTTTGAAAACTGCCAACTCTCCTCAGTTGTTTTTCCCCTCAGTTTTGATTCCCATGGGACCTTACCTATCAGCTCTCTGAGCTTACCAAAATCCGCCTTCCTGAAATCCATGGTCTCTATTTTGCTGTACTCCTTCTGCCCTTCCTTAGAATTGCAAACTCTATGATTTCATGATCACTTTCACCAAGCTTCCTTCTACTTTCAATTCTCAACAAGTTCCTCCTATTTGTTAAATCAAGTCTAGAACAACTTCCCCCCTAGTAGTTTTTTCAACCTTCTGGAATAAAAGTTGTCTGCAATGCAGTCCAGGAACTTATTGGATAGTCTGTGCCCCGCAGTGTTATTTCCCAACATATATCTGAATAGTTGAAGTCCCCATCACCACCACATCTTGGCCTTGG
The DNA here is from genome assembly GCF_003597395.2 of Chelonoidis abingdonii. Taxonomy (NCBI): domain Eukaryota; kingdom Metazoa; phylum Chordata; order Testudines; family Testudinidae; genus Chelonoidis; species Chelonoidis abingdonii. Next base: position 130,530,194 of record NC_133771.1, read on the forward strand.
ATGATTTGTTAGTTGTTTAAAAAAAGCCCATCCACCTCTTCCACCTGGTTAGGTGGCCTGTAGTAGACTCCTAGCACGACATCACACTTGTTTTTTACCCTTTTATCCTAACCAGAGACTCTCAACACTTCCGTCTCCTATGTCCATCTCCACCTCAGTCCAAGTGTGCACATTTTTAATATATAAGGCAACACCTCCTCCCCTTTTCCCTGTCTATCCTCCTGAGCAAACTATACCCAACCACACCAACATGTCCAATCATGTGTATTATCCCACCAAGTTTCGAGTGATGCCAACAATGTCATAGTTGTATGTATTTATTAGCACTTCCAGTTCTTCCTGCTTATACTCATATTCTCGCATTTGTATATAGGCATCTAGATACTTGTTTGATCTTGCCTCCCAGTTTTGCCCTGACCCTCCTTCTCTCTGCCATTACAGCCCACGCTCCCTCTTGTTTCCGACCATCTCCAGGTCTTCATGTTCCCACTTACCTGTGGGCTTTGCTCACCTGCTCCGTCGAACCTAGTTTAAAGCCCTCCTCACTAGGTTAGCCATCTGTGTGCAATAAGGTCTTCCCCTCCTCGAAAGGTGAACGCCATCTCTGCCTAGCAGTCCTTCCTCAAATAGCATCCCGTGGTCAAGGAAGCCAAAGCCCTCCTGGCGACACCATCTTTGCAGCCAGGCATTCACCTCCATGATGCATCTGTCTCTGCCCAGGCCCCTACCTTTGACAGGAAGAATGCTACTTCATCAAAACATCCCACCTCCCTGATAGCAGCCTCCTGGGCCTGGAGGCAGAACTCCCTACCACTTCTGTGCAGGAACCTGAGCTACTGTGGGAGGCAGAGAAGTCAACAGCTTTATCACACCAGCACCAGACACTCCAAGACTACAGATTCCACCATCAACCTACTCACCATTGCCACTTGCTTCAAATCACTTAGCTTTTATCATTACCAATTGATTTCCCTTGCTTCTCCCTACGAAGTGCATTTGTCCTCCTCATTCTTGCTTCTTCCCATGCCTGATACCACCCCACAACTCCTCCACATTAGAAAAAAATGTTCTGAAATTTAAGATGATTAAAAAGGTGCTGCATGCATCCAACATTTTCTAGACCAAACAACATAGTAACTGGGTTTTTAAAAAAGATTTCTATTCACAAAATACGAAGGGAATCTAGAATATGGCTTGCACATTCCTGTTTTAAAAAAAAAAAAAACACAACAAAAAAAAACAACCCCAACACACTATGTTGGCTTTCATAGTTATAAGACCACAGAAAAATAAAAGCACTGAGTCCCTCTTTTCCTACTCTATTTCCACTTTAATTACTTTAAGGACAAGCCATTTTTCAAAACACTTTTGGGAAAAAAATTAGGTCTTGGGGAGAAACTTTAGGCATCAAGTTTAAACCCACAGTGAAGTATGATGGCAGAATTGTCCATCCTTGAAAGTAAGGCCTCTATAATGCAAGTGAAACAATGTAACTGTGGCAGTGCAAATGGTGCTGCTAGGAGAGACATTTAACTTATTTATAATAGGAAATACTGCTAGATTTAATCAATCCTGCCAGGGTTTTATTAATGTACTTAAAACATGAAATTTGGGCAGACGTGGTAAGCCTGACTACGCTTGTTTAAAGTTCAAGGCTGTTTATTAAATATTATTTATATGCTGCTAAACCTCAGAGAGAGAAATATTAAACATGTCTGGGGTTCACTGAGCACACAAAACAGGCACTAAATTGTACCATGTGTTATATAACTTCCTACAGAAAATAAATCCACCAACGACTGCTAAATATGTAAAGGATTTATGACATTTTCATAAAGTTTGCTTACTATGAAGACATCAGGACTTAAACAGAAACAACTGAATATGAAGAAAACTGGAATTTCCAAGCTTTTTAATTCCGACTGCACAAGGTGCAAAAATATTTCCTCATTGCTGTCACCTGATGGAAGAAATAGCCCCGAAGCTGTAAAACTGGCTGAGAGAAGGAGAGAAATTGCATCTCAGGTCTTGTTTATAGGACAGAGTCCTTGTGCTTCTCTTGGCAGTTACCAGAGCAAGGTACAATACTGCATATTATCACTCTCCAAAACCCTGCTGCTGGACTCAGAGTCAACAAAGATTATAGCACAGTGCAAAGACCCTCCCTGCCCCTAAGGGAGAACGTGGCAGGCTTTCCTCCCGAGGGATAATGAAATCAGACATTTATTTTGGCATTCAGAGAGCTCTCTAAAAAATTCACAAAACCTAATAAGTTCCCATATGCTGGGAACCTTTGATTAAATGCTATAACGTTATCGTATCACTAAGCAATAATCCTGTACACTGACAATAAAATGGAAAATCTGGGTACAGTGAAATCCTGTTTGCACTAGGTCGGGGAAATCCCATTATCCCTTTCCCCCACCCCACCTTCTCTCTCCCCACAATGTATTGCTGTTCATTTTCATGAACAGTCAATCTTCAGCGTCACAGTAAAATTGATTTCTATGGTTTTAGGGGAGAGAGGGAGAGAAAGAGAGAGAGGGGCAGGCTTAATTAGGATGCCATGGAAAGCAGAGATTTAGCCTTTTCAAAGAGGAGTATCTGCAATTACCAAATGAGAAAATAAGTGAAAACACCAGGGATAAGAAACTACATGTTTGAGGCCAAAGTGTGTGTGTGTAAGTAAATCAAAGAGCAACATTTGGCCCCTGGACTCCTGTCTTTATTCCCTGAGTACTACTGGCTAAAATCAAGTGTAGTATCACTTCAATATCTGATGCAACCCCCATCATGGAATAATATGTCCCATCCTTGCAATGGGATGGAATTTATATAATTTAACTCAATTGTTTCCCATTTCTGTCCTCCTTTATTTCTCCAGTTCCTGCAACAGTTCAGGTCAAACTTTAAGGGAAAATTTCATCCTGAGATATTTGCACACAACTTCTCAAGAAGCAGAATTCAACAAGCATTTCACATGCATCTTCGGGAAGACTCTGGCCCTGAGGGAAAGCAGAAATGTTAGGCCTGTCCTAGCTATTCTCACTAGTTTAAAAGCCAAACAACTGTCAGTGCAGGAGCTGTGACCACTACTCAATTTTTGATACCTATACATGACTTCAGGGTGGAAAGGCAAGAGGGCATTTCCAAGTTACAAACATCACAGTGCCACTAATGACAATTTGCCAGTACACCACCATTCCCACTGATGCATCTTTTTACAGGACAGTTGTCCTAGCACAGTATATCAAAATACAGCTGTTGCACCTACAGGGATGGACTGAGGTGTTTATACACATTTACCTCTAACTTTCTAATCAACATCCATATAAAAGCCTGAATCATAATTTGAGGTCATAACTTACAATCAAAATTCTCCAGGGCAGGAATGCTCATAGTTTTGTGAAGTGCTACGCCCATCTAAGGAAGGCATTGTACAATGAATAATAATAATTCATTGCTAGTCAGTCTATAGCTAGAATGATGCAGTCTACTCTCAATGACCAAGGGATAAATACACAGACGCTAATAATAGAAGAAGTCTGCCTTTACCAAAGTTAACTTCCTAACACTCTGGTGTAAAATATGCCTTTCAATGAATGAAGTGCTAATTTTATTACTGTTATTTAACATATGTAGGTTAGAACTGCATGTGTGAATTGACAAAGCAAAAGATATTGAGGAGAAACATTGTTACCCCTTGTAGAAGCACATCCCTGAGGCTATGTCTACACTAGCACTTACTGCGATATAACTTACGTCGGTCAGGGGTTCAGAAAAAACACCCTCCTTCAGCGATGTAAGTTACACTGACCTAAGTGCCGGCATAGACAGTGCTAGATCAGCAGGAGAGTTTTGCCCACCGACATAGCTATCACAACTCGCAAGCTGGAGTAGTTAAGTGACGGCTTAGAGCAGTTACATTACAGAGCTCACAGTGGTACAGCTGCATTGCTGCAGCTCCGCCGCTGTAAACTCTCTAGTGTAGCCATAACCCAATTACATCACAATCTCCTACTGCCCAAATGGAATCGCCAATGATTTTCCTGAGGTCTGAAAGCACCAGATTGCGCCTGGCCAATTGAATAGTAGATCAAGCAGTGTTAAGCAATGCACAGCTGCTAATAAGGAAATTGTGCTTATAGGGCCTGATTCAAAGCCTACTGAAGTCAATGGAAATCAAATAAGCAGCAGTACAAGTATCTAATGGCTATTCTTTGGAGAAAGGCCAAAGAGTGGTGTTAAACCATTGAGGAGTTCCTCCTCCCAAGATATTTATCTTATTTAAAAGGAGTGGGACAAACTCTGATCTCCATGCAAATTCAAAGGAATTCCATTGACTTCAGCAGCACTGCTCCAAAGTTACAGCAGTGTAATTGACTCTAAGTTAGCCCACTGTTTCTCTGTAGGATTATACCCTTATCTATAGTTGAAATGGCTGCAGCCTCTGTTGATATACAATGTATAATATATGCAATGTATAAAAGAAAGAAAGAGAAGCGGTACTTAGTAAATATTGCAACAAGCTGGTATCAGCATGTAAATATATACATTAATCAACAAGTAAAATTATTATTAATTGTTGATTGAGAGCACTATGGGTATGACTATTGATAAAGTGCTTCACAGACGTGTACTGTAGATTAGGCCTTTACTCCAAGCAGTTTATGGTCTACCTCAGACGAATGGAAAACGCAGGCCAACATTCTCACTCCAAGAGAGCTGGACAGTCAGAGAAGGAATCAACCCTAGAAGGCTTTGTGGAAGATGGATTTTGGCTTAAATTTTTAAAATGGTCAAGTACATAGAACAGGAAAAAAACAAACCTTTTTTAAAGGACAAAGTGGCACTGAAAATACCCCCTCACCCCCAGCTAAATACTGGTCATGAAATGAAAACTGAGATAATGCAGCACCATACAGAATCAGGGCACCTGGACAATTAAAACTCCACGCAGGACTTGCATTTTTTTCCTCAAATAACCAACAGAACCCATTACTGTACCAGACACCTCTTCCAAGGTTAAACAGGCATATGGAGCAATATCTATACTCTTACAAAATGGATTTCTTCCTCCAGTAAATCATAATACAACTAGAAGTGGCCTCTAAAAGATTATAAAAGGACCAGGGTACTTGGAGTACACAAAGGAGGTGGCTCTTCAAAACAGAAGAAGACTCATTAAAATTCACATGTATTATTGATTAATAGGAGTGACTCCACTGTTAACATTAACAAATCTGCTCATAAAACAGATAAGACAGCCTTTTTACAGTCACTTTTCTGACCATAATCACACTAACTTCAAAAGATCAGCATTTTATATATTGGATGCTGGATGAAGCTCACCTACTTTCATCTCTGCTGCTCCAGAAAGCTCAGCTTCTCTCCATTTAAATAAACTTATTAATACTGTGGGTTTGTCTGTTTTGTTTTGGAAGTTTGCGGGGGGAGAGCAGGTTAAATGCCCAACATTCCACTTCCACTTGTCTCTTTATCCTTTTCAAACATTGCCGCCTTCTGGATACCTCTGTGGTTTCAGAAACAGTTACTTTTGTGTTTCTTACTAGATTTCCCATTTTATCATAGTGTATGTTTATGTGACGTGTGCATGCGCGCACACACACACGCACACACCGTTCTGTCTGAACAAACTTAGGCCTTATGAAAGTGAAGAACCATGGCTACTACCATAGATTAGAGTCATGCATAGCACAGGTAAACTCTTTGCATCTGTCCCAACACCCTTCAGTCCCCACTGCCATTATCCAAATCATTCTGCTCCCAGACACCTCTCGAATACAAAGGTAAGCAATAGCTAATAACAGATTTATTTAATGGTGTTGATACAGCTTACAAAAACTAATTTTTTGGTGATTTTTACATAGGTACAAAAGGACTAGGAGGATTTGTGATTTAAGAAGGATTTTGATCTCAGATTTTCAGGGGGTTGCGTACTAATCAGAATACAACAGATGTTGATAGGTACAGAGAAACAACCTGAAGTTATGTTGGAGATTGTATTTATCTCCTTGACTGAAGATGTGCACCTGCCATTTGGAGTCTGAGGTCTGGTTAGAAGCAGCTGTTGGTTTAGAGAACTGGCAGCTATGGTCAGAACAGCTTTCTTTGCAATCTTTATCCATTCCTTTGTCGTTAAACAATTGCAATGCCTTCTATGTGAAGCTACACCTTAAATCATTTGGGAAGATGAAACTGGGGCAGAATGTAGCAGCCCACTTCCAGAGTGGAGTGGCTTGCCAGCAGTAGGTGACATCAGCCTCCCATGAGCTGTACTGCTTGTTAGCTGGCTTTGGGGAGAGTTCAATGTGGTGGTTCTGACCTATAAAGTCCTAAATAGCCGCCCATGACTCTGCCTGCCAGAAAAGACTACATTTTTCCTTCCACCATCCCATTACAGTTGAAATCAGCAAAGGCGATTGCACTGGAGCTCCCTTGGTACATACAGGAGAAAGCTGCCAGCAAAGCTCTCTCACTAAGTGGCTGTACCGTGGAATCCATAAGCTCTTTGGTCCAAAATAGCCTGAATTATTAACAGTACAATAGCACCTAAAGGGCCTAATCAAGGTCATAAATATTGTGCTAGACACTGTACAAACACCAAGTTTAAGACTGTCTTGCCCTAAAGAGCTTACAATCTTCTATGGGCCCTGAAGTTCAATCTCTTGCGCATTTGCAAACAAGAGTATAGGTGGTGTGAATCACTTCGATACATATATAGCCCTCATTACCATGGTATTGGAGCACCTTAGCTAATACACTTATTGTCACAATACCTCAGTGAGCTTGCGCTTTCCGATTGTTCCCATTCCAAGATTCATAGCCCTGCACAGCTTGAACCAGAGCTTTATGCCATCAGAGAGGAGAGGTTTTTAGCTCTGTAGAGGGGAACACATAACTGCTTCTAGATCTGGAGGGTCCCCAAGATAGTGATTAAGTCCCTAGTTCAGCAAAGCATTTCAGCTGATGCTTAATACACACACGATGACGTGGTGTAAAAGTCTTAGTAGGAATTTCATGACTACATTACTCATGAGTGATGAAGCCACAAGTGAATTATGCAGAATGTGTTTAAGACCCATGAAGTCAATGGGACTTGAGCACAGGCTCGTGGTAGCAAAGACATCTAGTTCCGCGGGTGAAGAGATGCAAAAAATAGTCCAAATAAATGTATTTAAAACTCTCCAATATATTTCTAAATCACTTTCTGAAATACATGTTATATACAAGAAACAGTAAGTTGTGGTATAAAGCTTTTGATTGGCACTCATTTAGCATTACCTGCATAATTCACTCGTGGCTTCATCACTCATAAGTAATGCAGTCATGAAATTCCTACTAAGACATTTACACCACTTCATCATGCATGCATGTATGTATGTATAAAACAAAATCTACATACATTAATAATATACACATACCCACACATGCATACACACACAATTTTATGTAATATCTAGAATATAAGAGAGTGTGTGTATATATATGAAACATCACCATCCTCAATTTCCCCTTACATTTCCATTTAGGCTTTATTTTTCACTCTTCAAAGCTTGATTCATTTAGATTTGTCTAAATGTTTTTAGCACATTCCTACTGACAAAGACTAGGGACAAGGCCAACTTCTGGAGAATTTGTGCCCTCTGCTGTTCATTGGAAGGCACTGAATTAATAAACCATTGCAGTTTGTCTGTGCTACTACAGCATATTCTTCTTGCCAAGCCCCGGCTTGTTGTAATACATATAATTTTAACAGAATAAATTATTTAACCAATGCCCACTTAATAGTAGGATTAACAACAATATATTGGGCAAGGTTTCTCATTTTTAATATATTTACATTTTATATGCACAGGCTGTGAAGTATTCATTTGAACAGATGATACTCTGGTTTCAAAGAAAAAGTGAAAACATTTCACAGACCGTAGGAAAGGTGCCCGTTTTATATTTTTTTTGTAAAAATTCAAACAAACAAAAACAACCCTGGTTATCCCTAGAGTCTAATGAGGTTGTCAGTTGATTTAATGGGCTGTAAACTTCCTGGTTGTTCACAGAACATACACTGCATCATTTACAGATGCTTCCTTCAGCAGGGCTGTTCTTGTGTTTTGTTTTCAATAAGTTAAGGCAGGTTCCAACATCACATTGGCACATCTGTACTATGGGGTTTGCAGTTAAGCTTTATCATCTAAATAGGCAACTTGATTTGAGCCTGTTCAGGTGCTGATAATCTGGAAATCCAACTACACACTTTTAGTTTGTTAGTCTAGTGGCTCTGACCATTTCCAGACTACTGTATCCTTTTCAGGAATCTGATTTGTCTTGCGTACCCCCAAGTTTCACCTCACTTAAAACCTACTTGCTACCAAATCAGACATAAAAATACCAAAGTGTCACAACACAGTTACTGAAAAAATGCTTATTTTCTTGAGCAGTATAAACAAGTCATTGTCTATATGAAATTTTAGTTTGTACTGACTTCACCACTGCTTTTTATGTAGCCTGTTGTAAAACTAGGCAAAATATCTAGATGAGTTGATGTACCCCTTGGAAGACCTGTGTGTATGCCCAGACGTGTGTACCCCTGGTTAAGAACCACTGACAACTTACTATCTTTTATTGCACTCAGATTTAAGGTGGTTTGTGGTCAGATTTTCATGACCCTATTGTTGCGTTTTGCCATCTTCATTGCTATACTACCTTCGCTGCATTCTTGATCTGCTCCCACTATTTAAGAGATGCAAAATTTGAAAGAACTGTCCTCCTTAAAGCTTTACAAAGGATTACACAGAAGTTAAGCAGGCTATTTCTGGGGTTAATCAGCTGAGACAACCAAAAAGGAGGGTTTTAGAAGGACTCCAGTGGGAGTTCACAAGTATTCTGCTCATTGGCAGTACTGGATCACATGATCTCACAGTCTGCCTCCATCTTCAGCAGACCCAATGGCCATGAACACCACACTAGTGTTACACACTTTGCATTAGCTGCCAGTTGAATTCTGGGGCCAACTCAACCTCATCTTCCACACCTAGAATAGGCAGGGGCCCATTTGCTGTACCTCCGGAACCATCTCCCTATGCTCCTCACCATCCTGACTTCATTCCAATTGTCACTGCGGTGCTGACAGAGCTCACATTTTCTCCTGGGACAATAGAGGGAAGGATATTCTCAGTGAAAGGCACATTCTTACAAAGGAGACTTAACCCCAGTCTCATCACCCATAGGGTGTGCTGCAAGACACCATACTGAACAAGGATTTCCCCAAGTAGCTGTATCATAATGACACTCAACACAGAAGGCATCAGTCACCAGCCTCCAGCACTGGATGGAACTGGTTAAAAAAAAAAAAAAAAAAAAAGGCCACAGAAATTCCTAGGAATAAAATTAAATAAAACACTAATAGCCCTTTGGCATACTTGCATTAATTTGACTGCTGGTATCTGTGTCATTACGGGAATGCACTCAGACAACATGTTGTGGTAATAACTCACACAACATTTACATTTCAACAAAGACTTCTTGTGTATTCTCCTAACCATAACAACATGTTTAGACATTTTATAAACATAGCTAATTTCTTTTAACATGAAGTTTCACAGCAATGCACTCTGATCTCTTAATGTCTCAACTCCTAAACTTCATTATTATAACATCCTGGGAATTAATCAAACATATATCACATACTGTTTGCATGAATAAAAAAGGCTTTCATCCTAAGTAAGCTAATGGTTTAATGAAGTGCAATACTGGCCCACCCAGTAGACCTATAATGGTCCATCCCCGACACTCACTCGAAGCTACAGACTGAAGCTTTCTATACAGCTCACGATCAGCTTTCCAATTTCTTGGAAACTTCAGATTTATTTAAAAAACTGCAGTGTCAGAAGTGAGATTATAATCACTAGTCTGACAAGCACAGTGAAAGGTGTTTGTTTTAGTGGCATGGAATTAATTTCCATGCTCATCAGTCATGTGATAAATTTCACAATCCCATCATTACAGTCTAACAAATGCAAGGAATCTTCTCAGTCCCACACCCCAGACCAAGCAAAAATGATTCTAACGGAGCTCAAAATTTGGGACGCTAAAAATTTCCCCTGCATGCAATTCATAGCCCAAAGGAAGAGTTGGGAAGTGCACTCAATATGGCAACAATTTCTTCCAGCAGTGTGTGTTTGACATGGGCAGCGGGTATCATAGGCTGGGGGAGGCTGTGCTGCTCCAAACAGTCTGGCGTGGCCCTGCCCATGCTCCGCCCCAGGCCCCTTCCTGCATTTCTTTCCCTGTTCCCACTTTTCTGTAGCCCAGGCTGGCTAGTGCTGGGGCATGCTGGCATGCCACAGGGACTTGGGGTACTGGCGCTGTGGCCGGGCCAAGGCTCCTACCCAGGGCACTGGGACCATGCCATCCAGCGCTGGGGTTGGGGGCCCACCCGGAGATCCAAGTCTGGAAGTACTCCAGGGGGCCACAGGTGGGGGGCCTCTGGGCTCCTAAAGGGGGAGAGAGAGCAGAAGAAGAGAGCAAGGGGAGGGACCTCAGACAGCAGGAGAGGGACTGGGGGCTAGTCTCCCCCCAACAGCTGGTTTACTGGCCGCCCATGGTGTTTGGAGATTAAAGGGTATGTCTATACATCGAACACTGCAATGAAGCAGCAGTACTGAGAGCTATCCTCCACAAGCAGCAGAGCCTCCATCAGCAAGAGAAGCTCCTCCGCCAACACAGCACTGTGCACACGAGTGCTTATGTTGGTGAAACTTATGTTTCTCTGGAGGGTGGCTTATTCACACCCCTGAGTGACATAAGTTTTGCTGACATAGGCTGTAGTGTAGACATAGCTTAAGAAGGCAATGGAAGCACTGTGTGGTGACAAAACTCCTGGTTCTTATGAGAGTTTCAGGTACTTGGCCTTGTGTTTAACTTCAAAACAGCTGGCAGGATGTGATGAACAAGCACCAATCACTGATTAGTCATTATTTCTTGGAAAACCTGTAAGAAAGATTCTGAGTAACTACAAATTTCAGGGCTGTTATGACAACCATGGGATTTTCCTAAGTGGTTTCTAGCTTAACAGATACAACCTGCCACACTCTGGATATCATAGACTGGGAGGTAGGATCAGAGTGCTGGGCTGGAAGTGGAAGTGTCAGCCTTGCAATGACCTATTCACTACCCTCTCTTGTTTAGAATGGGGTATGCCTTTCCTATGGGGACAAGATCTGTTTTCATAGTCCACAGTCTCAGGCAAATGGAACCAGTGCATCTCCAGTGGTGTGTTTTAGTTGTCATTGTCATCACTGCTTAAGAAAAAACAGCAACAAAAATCCCTATCCAGACAACTGATTCCCTCCTACTGTATCATAGCTGGGGTGCCTTATAAGCAACAGTCAATGAAGTAGCTTCCAAATATCCTCTCTCTCAGATTCAATATAACAGGTCATCATGATTCATGGACAATCAGTAACAGCAAAAACAAGAGGGGAGACATGAGCACCAAGGGCAGGAGTCTTGTGTCAAGTCTGACACATAACACACAACAGTGCTTGAAGTTTTCTACCATGTCTGTGTAGAAGGTGAAGAAAGGCCTCTACCACAGCAACTGTGAAGTCTTTAGCAGCAGATTCCTGATAATGGACAGGCTTAGCTAATCTAGCTTGCCTCCACCTCAGTGTGGTGGTATTCACATCAATCTTCTATGTGCTGTTCACAAACATGTAGAGGTTTTCATATAATAGCTGTCCAAGGCTTGTATTTGCATAAATAGGAAATGACAATACAATGGAACTTCATTGACCCATCATACAAATCGAAAAAACAAATACTGAATAGTAAATAAATAATCACACAAAAAAGTCTGTGAGTAGTCCATACTCTGAAATTCATTTATACACCATAACACCTGCAACTTCCCCCATGATTACCTGCTCTCCACTGCTGTTTGTTTACAGGAGGTGAACAATATTGTAGAAATTACCACCAAGTTATGCCATAGATTTGCCCAGAACATTTCAGTTAAACTTGGCCTTTTGGTTGCAGATAAGATTTGCTTGATTTTTAATGGAAAAATTGAGCATAACCCAGTGAGAACTTGAGGCATACCTTACAGTTCCTGTTTACAATTGCTAATGCTGACCAACCATTTAATAAAGCTTTCCCTGATGAAGAGCAAATGGCTCTCAACAATATCAATGGGCCAACTGTCTCTCTTTGGTATGCAACAAGTTGAAGGCAACAGTCTTGCAAGAGCAAAATATTTCACTTTACAGATGTGACTAAGGGTTGGTCTACACTTGAAAGTTACTCTGGAACTGTGAATTTAAAGTGTGACCACTGTTTCTGAATGACTCCATGTGTGCAGACACTAATGCTAGAGGAAGAGTGTCTTGCCTCTGTGTAATTTAACCCACTCTGAAACCACTTTTGGGACCCATGATTATGCTTGTGGGACACCAGAAAAATAAGAATGATGCCGCAAATAGCAGGACTGATGATAAGCCTTCATTGGCCAAGATGAGACACCTGTACAGTTGAAACAGACAGTTTAAATGGGGATGAGTATTTAGACAAAGTTTTCAGCTTTAGTAATGTGAAGTGATATGTAAGGACAATGATAAAGATTTTGTTAATGCATGCATTTTATGTTGATCATGCCCTTTAACGTAATTCTGTTTCCTTAGGTTAGAAACTAAAAAAACTCTTCATATATTAGACATCTCTTAACCGATTGAAATATGATTTAGAAATAGTCAGTTTCAAACACCATGCTAGACTTTCCAAAACAAATAAAAATAGCTACTATCTAAGCAAAAAAAATAATCTTACAATTCATGGAAGCAACTGGCTACAGCATCACTTATAAATTGCCATAATTTATGAGATTTTCCATGTCTGTATTCCCTCTGGCTGGGTTTGGGCTGAAGATGTTCCTGTAACACTTTGAACAAAATCTACTCCAGAAAGATTCTGGAAAAGACAATTGGGCAGAGAAGAAAAAAAGGCAGAAAGAAGTAATCTAAAATATTATTTCATATCAAACTATTTATTATACAAATAGGAAAACTGAATAATGTAAGAAAACAAGCATTGTCATTGATTTGACTGAAACACAAGAAAACTGTACCATAGGCTTTGGATGGGACTGTAGAATTACACAATCCATTCTCTACTCCCAAACAAGAAATTAAGAGTGTTTTCATGGGACTTCATATACCAGCTCAGACATTGAGGCCAGAAGGGATCATCATGATCATCTAGTCTGACCTGCACATTGCAGGCCGAGGCCACAGAACTTCGACCAGCCATTCCTGTAATAGACCCATATCCTGTGACTGAAATCCTCAAATCATGATTTAAAAGACTTCAAGTTACAGAGAATCAATCCACCAATTTAGACTAGTTTAAATCTGCAAGGGACTCATGCTTCATGCTGCAGAGGAAGGTGAAAAACGCCCAGGGTCTCTGTCAATCTGACCTGGGGGGAAATTTCCTCCCAACCCCAAATATGGCAAACTGTCAGAGCCAAGAATCATGCTGGTTCAGCAGACTGCATCAATGTTAGCAATACAGTGTGAGACAGAAGAGAACCAAAGAAGGATCATTCTATGCAGGCAAAATGAGGCAAACTACATTACTTAAAGGGTAACGTCCGTTTGCTAATGTACATCAGTTGCACATGTGCACTAAGACCATTCTGATATGCTGGTCATTTGCTGTCTGTTATAGTTAACTGAAAAATGAATCAAGGTTGATCATTTTATATTTGGCCTGTGTTACAGCTACTTCAAGCTAGAATGCAGAGCTCTTGCAAGATCTCACACACAGCTTTGATGGAACAACTCATGTGAGTAACTTTGCACCAGCATGGTCAGGGCTCCACAATCTGGCCGTTAGCATGGGAACACATTTCCCAGAAATAACCCCCAGTGGTGCAGGCAAATTGAGTTCAAATTCTTTTGTGTAATAAGAGATGAAGAGTTTGCAGCAAGTATCTTGGCAAGTTTGCTTTCTCACCTGAGGCCCTCCAGGAGAGAGAGAGAGAGAGAGAGAACAAGCACAACTGAGCACACACATAGATACTCAATATTGACAAAAGAGGGAATACTTTCTCAAGTAGGCAACATTGTCCATGTCCTGCCTATTGATTTGTGCATTCAGAGTGTGTGTCGTGCAAGTGAAACAGAATAAAACTAACTGCATGGTATTAGCAAAAGCATCACTGAAACAGCAGCAGTTCACTCAACAAAGAAACAATAAACTAACTGTTACGGAGACACTGAAAATAAGTTGCATTAGTAACCAAGATCAAGCAATGTTTATTAAATTAATTGTTTTATCAAGTATGCAGAGTTTTGTTGAAGATGTCGCTTCACTTGGACAGCAAAATAAAAGTGGAATTGATCAGTTTATATCATGTTCATTTCTGATCAGTCTCTAGCTCCCAGAGCATAAAGCTGCTTTATCTGAATTCACAACATTTCAGGGGAATCCCTCAAAGATCATTTTCACTGAATTTTTAATTATGAAAATATTTCTATTTGTATTATATTTTGTAAATCCCCTTGCATTGCATGAACATCTGAGGTTAGCCACATTCCTTGCTTTGCAACATTCTATTCTTTCTGACAGGCTAATTGTTGTACTATATCAGGGGTGGTCAAACTTACTGACCCTCCAAGCTGCGTACGATCATCTTCAGATGTTTGAGAGCCGTATGTCTCTGCCGGGGCTTCAGCCCTGTGGGGCACGTCTACCGGGGCTCGAGGCTTCTGCCCCAAGACCCACTTGCCCTCAAGGCAGAAGCCCCTAGCCCCACCACTCTACCACAGGGCAGGAGCCCTGAGGTCCCCATCCTCCAGTCTGGTAGGTGGAGAATGGGGGGGGGGTGCACCACGGGGGCTCCCTGAGCCATACTTTAACTGTAAAAGAGCCATATGAGCCAGAGCTGTGACCATTATGCTACTTACTCCACTCTCATGTCAACATTATCTCCCCACTTCTCTTTCTCACATCACAAACTAAAATTTTAGCGTAAAACTATTTGATAGTGTCCCTTTGAAAAGCTTTGCACTGAAAAAAGTGCCTCAGGGTCATGTTATTTGGGCAATCCTCTCTCTTGGTCCCAGGCAGCATCCTGACCCCATTACCATCAAGTGGTGCAAGCCTAGAAAGATGAAGTTCCATTCTTGCAATTCCTGATACAGATGGACTTGCAAGCCCTGGCTCAAGAGGGCAGAAATCATCTTTGCAAAAAAACAAAGATCCAGATTTTGTTACCAGCTGTTTGACAGGAGGTCAGCGTGTATAAGTAACCACATACTTAAGTTTCTAGGAAATCACACTGAAATTATATAACAAAAACCAAAGAGAACGTTTCAGGGTTGGAACTGTTTGGCTAGGCACTGCTGAAACATACTGCCTCTCGTAACCTTGGCAGGTTCCAAGGCAGATCATCCTCCCCCCCATGAATCTTAGGAGCTGTCCAGCTTTTGCCTTAGAAGGCATCCAAGTGAATGAGAACCCTTGCTTCCTTGTGCATCTTATAAGACAGGCCATGAAGGCAAGGACTCCTCTGGTATTCTATTTATTATGGGTCCAGACCAAAGGCCATTGAGGTTAATAGAAAGATTCCCATTGACTTCAATAAGCCTTGGATCAAGACCAATATAATTCAATATGTAGATAAGTTAGTCTCACATGCATACACAGTAAAGCCTATCTTTATTCCAAAGAGCTCTAAAAAGAGAAAAAGATGTATAATTTGTACTACTCATATATGAAACATTGTTCATAACTCAGTCAAATAAAAAACAGTGGTCACCAGAACACTCAAGCATGTTTCGCCATGAGGACTGTTTCCACCACAAATTTCAGCTTGCTACCCTTAGAAAAGCAGATATATAAATAAAGGGTTTACCCACCACATTGCACAAACGTCTGAACCATTTTTGTTCAAATTTTCCAAATAAAATTTGCCTTCAGATAGGGGCCAAGCCTAGGAAATTTCAACCTGAAATGTGAAAAAAAACCAACAACCAACTTTGAAAGTTTATAAGTATCTGAAAACAAGGGGTTAAAATGGAAACCCTTACAGAGCCTTAACTACAATGGTAGCTACCAAATATAGGAAGGGTAGGTTAGACAACAAAGGAGGAAGAGAAGTACTATATACACAGCTTCATGTACTTCACACTTCCATTCCCATGGGATTTGCCACAGACTCCACCCTTTGCTTTCAAATTGGGCTCAGGAATGTGAACTTTAATATTTTATATGTGACAAGATCCTCAGGTGATGTAAGCCTGCATAGTTCCACTCTATGTTTCTAGTGCATATGCTTTCAGAGGGCAACTTCCAAACCAAAACTGACCGTACACAGATGCAATATTGCCTGCCCGAGCTTGAACACAGCCTGGAACAATTTGAGAGATGTGATCAGCTTCAGTCATCTCAGTGGGGTGTCAGTTCTGGAATCTAATGAACTTCCTCTCTCACCTTCCTCAGGTACCAAAATACCTAACTGTTCCCTATTCAATAACCAAGCCTCCCTCTTCCCTCAGCCAACAGGTTTCTCCATCATGTGGCCAGGAGACCCTATCCCCTTCAACGGGAAGGAGTTTCCCATGGGTTGGAAGGGCTGGATCTGGCAAAACTCAGTCAGGCTGTAGAGATGATCATGTGCCTTCCCCTGAATATTTTAGGGCTCTCTGTGGGGGGCAGGGAGGGAGGAGGCGCTATGGCCTCCTAATTAGCAGCCCTCTGAAGATGGAGAACTAGCCACAGACTGGAGGGGAAGTCATCAACACTCCCCCTCCTCATGAATACTCCTAAGATAAGATGGGAAGCCAGGAACTGGAGGCTAGATGCCAGGAAATGGAGGGATGAGAGGTGTGGAATGGGGGTTCCTCTGGGGAGGAGTTATCTCTGAAGAGGGGCACGTGGTTCTGAAATCCTCACCTCGCACACGGGCCTCACTAGCACATTGTAAGTCTCTCCTGTTAAAAGCAACAGGGAACTGGGTAGCAACTGCTCCCCAGCCAGCTCTCAGACTGAATGGCTAGACTGAGTCACATAGGGCTCCAGCCCTTTGCACACAAGGCTGGCAGGTAGCTGGTAGAGCTCTGCCTGCTACACCTGGCAAGGGACTGAGTCATCTGTCACCAAATGTAACAACTCTGATTGGCTATCTTTCCCCAGGAGGAGGGTGAACGTGAAAGAACAGACAAATCAGATGGGATTTCCCTTGTGACCAGGGTTTTCCCAACTGATCACTAAAAGAGTCTGAAAATTCTTTGTCTATGCCCTAGTCTACACTCGGGACATACGTCAGTAAATAACTATGCTGCTCAGGGGTGTGGAAAATCCATATCCCTGAGCAATGCAGTTATATCAACCAAATTCCGGGTGTAGACAGCACTGTTGATGGGACGGCTTCTCCCATCAACATAGCTACCACCTCTTGGGGAGGTGGAGTTCCTACGCCCATGGGTGAAACTCTCCCATCAGCATAGGTAGTGTCTTCACTGCCATGTTTTTTTTACCAAAAGTTATAGCACTTTTAAATGAAGCACTTTAATTTAACCGCTGTTGCACATCCACACTGTGCTCCCTTGTATCGCTGGAGCGCATCCAGACTAGCAGCTCTTGCATCGACAGAGAGCAGTGCATGGTGGGTAGCTATTCCACAGTGCAACTAGCCTCAGGGTGCTTTGGGAAGGGTTTGCAATGCCTCATGGGGCAGGTACAGTGTCACATGATGCAGGTTTCTCAATCCCACCATTCCATGGGCATCCTACTAAATTGCCAGCCACTTTTCAACTGAAGTGTGTGTGGGATAGTGAGAGATGAGGAGTATGTGTGTATGGGGGCAAGGAGAGAGACAGATAGTGTGTGTTGGGGCGGCGTGAGTCGGCATGCTGTCTCTACGTCCAGACAGCCACCAAAAGCAACCTGTCCTGAGGCAGGGGGAAGGGGAAACCTCAACATCAGCCCCTTGTCTCAGGGGCGGCTCTAGGGATTTTACCGCCCAAGCACGGCAGGCAGGAGGTCCACCAAAGCCACGGGACCAAAGGACCCTATGCAGGCAAGCCGCGGAAGACAGCCTGCCTGCTGCCTCGCGGCACCGGCAGAGCTCCCCTCGTGGGTTGCCGCCCCAAGCACGTGCTTGGCATGCTGGGGCCTGGAGCCGCCCCTGCTTGTCTCCCTCCCTGGCTCTGCCCAGCAATCGCGTGCTCTCTCTCTCTCACACACACACACGCTCTGTCAGAAGGGAGCTTTGAAAGGGGAGGCACGCATGCCTGCAGAGTTCAAAACAATGAGTAGAGTGATCACCGCAGGCATTGTGGGTCACCTCCGGAGGCCAATTACCTTGCTTGCGTTTATCGCTGTATTTACACTGGCACTTTGCTGATAAAAAATTTGCGCAAAAAGCCTTATCGCTCTCGAGGTGGTTTTATCACAGCACTGCAACTGAGGAGTTCCGTCACAAAAAGTGGCTTTGCAGTGCGTACATCTCTGCTGTTTCATCGCCAAAAGCTGCCTTTTGGCAAAAAACAAAAAAACAAACAAACAAAAAAAACCTTGGCAGTGTAGACCAGGCCTAAGTGTTATAGTGGTGCAGCTGCACCAGTGCAACTGCGCCATTGCAGTGCTGTACATGCAGACAAGGCCTATGATAAAAAGCTGTAGCATTAGCAGGCTTATTTAAACGCTGGGAAAGGTCAAAGAGGTAACAAACTCTTCTGGAACAGTAACTGTGGGAGAACTTTAACAACCTCAAAATAAACTGGTTTACCAGCACATCCAGCCCTGGTTTGGCAGTAAAAATTCCTTTATACCATAAATGATTGTTTCTCGAAAAAATCACTCCTTGAAAAAGGAGAAACTATTCTTGACTCATTCCCGAGTAACTCCCAGGGGATGGGTCTGTGAGGTAAGTACCATGAGCCACTAAGCAACGGTGACCACAACATAATTAAGTGTGACATCTTCTCTGGAGAAATTCATAGCATTTGTTAATACTGTGATACTATGTCAAGAAGGCTGGAAGGGATTTTCTGAAAACAAGAAAGTTAGCTAAAAACTGCATGAAGTTAGGAAATCGACATCTTTAGGACTGGCATGAAATACTCTTCGTGCCAATTTCATTTGTGACATAAGAGCACACAGCAAAGGATATCCCTCTGACTTCAGCTGGAGCTGCACCCTTTAACCCAGGGCTGATGTAATCATACTACATTCACAGAAAGTTGCAATACTTAACAGAAAATTGAATTCAAGATAGGGGGGGAAAAGCTACAGGGTGTGGAGTAAGCTCAGTGGTTTGAGCACTGGCCTGCTAAACCCAGGGTTGTGAGTTCAATCCTTGAGGGGGCCACTTAGGGATCTGGGGCAAAATCAGTACTTGTTCCTGCTAGTGAAGGCAGGGGGCTGGACTCAATGACCTTTCAAGGTCCCTTCCAGTTCTAGGAGATAGGATCTCTCCATTAATTATTTTTTTTATATATTTTTATTTTATTAAAATTGCTAGTTATAAGAGTTACGGTATCTTTTTAACATTACTAGTTAAATAACTGACCCTTTTCTAATAGGGCTGCTTTTATAGGCAACACGTCAGATACTGTACAGCTGCATTAGCCCCTCTCTACACTGACTTAAAAATGAAAAAGACAGAGGAAATATTTTTGATGAGTTCCCCCCTCCCATTCTAGAAAAGAAGAACTAACCTTCAATTGAGAGGAATGAAGAAAGGAGAGAGTGTCATGCACAAAAACTGTTAGAAAACAATTGGAGTACTTTATACAGTTAGATAACCCAATCTTCCTTTGATCTTTCTGCAACAGTTTGGCTATGGGGAAACATGTTATTTGATACACTGATTGTAATCTATCTAGACTGACATAGCCTAGCTACTTCCATTTATACCCTTTGAATAGAAGGTGCCCATAAGAAGCAGTTTTTTTTTATATTTGACACACACACACACACACACACACACACACACACACACAGTTCAGCTCTATGACAGTATATCAGAACAAAAATATAATAAAAGAACAGGGGAAGGCAAGGAAGAACATTACCATCTCTCCTTTGGAAAAGAAAAAAAGTGTTTTCAATATTCTTAAATTCTTTAGCTTGAAGTTTTCTAATTCAAAGATCTATTTCATTTTCATAGCAGGGATTGGTTTATATGGTTATACAGCACAAAGGTCCTCTGATTCTGAGTGAGACCTTTAGTCATTACCTCAATAACAAAAAAACAAAAACAAAAACAAACCACACACACAGCACATTTGAAACTCTTTCCACTGGTTTTCTCATATAGTCTGATCAGTATAAACCTCACTAAAATATATATCTCATAAATAGTGTCCTTGTAGCAGAAGACAGCTCACTAAGTCCCTATATCTTTTGAAACAGAATGTTCTAAAATGCAGTGTTGCAAAAATATCTACAGTACTGCTCAGGGTCAACCTAAGAGTCCAATGGATATAGTGTACTTGGATTTTCAAAAAGCCTTTGACAAGGTCTCTCACCAAAGGCTCTTAAGCAAAGTAAGCTGTCATGGGATAAGAGGGAAGGTCCTCTCTTGGTTAAAAGATAGGGAACCAACATAAGGAATAAATGGTCAGTTTTCAGAATGGAGAGAGGAAAATGGTGGTGTCCCCCAGGGGTTTATACTGGGACCAGTCCTATTCAACATATTCATAAGTGATCTGGAAAAATAGGTAAACAGTGAGGTGGCAAAATTTGCAGATGATACAAAACTACTTAAGATAGTGAAGTCCAAAGCAGGCTCTGAAGAGTTACAAAAGGATCTCACAAAACTGGGTGATTGTGCAACAAAATTGCAGATCAAATTCACTGTTAATAAAGACACATTGGAAAACATAATCCCAAGTATACATATCAAATGATTGGATCTAAATTAGCTGTTACCACTCAAGCAAGATCTTGGAGTCACTGTGGATAGTTCTCTGAAAACATCCATTCAATGTGCAGCAGCCATCAAAAAAAAGCTAACAGAATGTTGGGCATCATTAGGAAAGGGATAGATAATAAGACAGAAAAATCACATTGCCTTAATATAAATCCATGGTAAACCCACATCTTGAATACTGTGTGCAGATGTGGTCGTCCATCTCAAAAATATATATTGGAATTGGAAAAAGTAAAGAAAAGGGCAAAAAAATGATAAGGGGTATGAAGCAGCTTCCATATGAGGAGAGATTAATAAGACAGGGACTTGAAAAAGAGATGACTAAGAGGGATATGATAGAGGTCTATAAATCCTGGCTGGTGTAAAGAAAGTAAATAAGGAAGTGTTATTTACTCCTCCTCGTAACACAAGAACTAGAGGTCACCCACTAAAATTATTAGGCAGCAGATTTAAACCAAAGAAAAAGTAGTACTTCTTCACATAATGCACAGTCAACCTGTAGAACTCTTTGCCTGAGGATGTTGTGAAGGCCAAGACAATAGCAGGGTTCAAAAAAGAACTAGATAAGTTCATGGAGGGTAGGTCCATCAATGGCTATTAGCCAGGATAGGTAGGGATGGTGTCCCTAGCCTCTGTTTGCCAGAAGCTGGGAATGGGTGACAGGGGATAGATCACTTAATGATTACCTGTTCTGTTCATTTCCTCTGAAGCATCTGGCACTGGCCACTGTCAGAAGACAGGATACTGGACTAGATGGACCATTGGTCTGACCCAATATGGCAGTTGTTATGTTCAACCTGCTTCTCACAGCAGACATGTATCAACATGAGGAAGAAACAATTACTTATCTTACTGGAACTGTGGTTCTTCAAGTTGCACGGGTCCAGTCTCAGCGCCTATATGGCCCATGTGCTCAAGTATATCACCACCAAAAACACTGGATTCAGAGATGAGTGGTTCTTTACAACCAGTCTCATCAAATAATAGGTTCTCCTGATCCCAAAGGACCAGCCACACACCCAGGTTAATATATAACTTAGATCTTACCCAAAAATTACACTGGTGCCAATCCTTTAGTATCTAAAATGGAAAGAAAAACTTAAAACTGGCTAAAGGAATCAAGTACATAGAGTAATGGCAAAGTTCTTGGTTCAGGCTTGTAGCAGTGATGGAATAAACTGCTGGCTTAAGTCAAGTCTCTGGAACAAATCCACAGCTTGGATGGGTCATTCTGTCCTTTGTTCAGAGCTTCAGTTTGCAGCAAAGTTCCTCCAGAAGAAACAGGATTGAAGACCAAATGGAGGTGTTTCAGGGTCTTTTATAGCTTTTGCCACATGGAGGGCATCCCATTGTTCTTACTGTGGAAAATTACAGCAACAAGATGGAGTTTGGAGTCACATGAGCAAGTCAAAAGTCCATGCATTTTGCCTAGTCACAACAGGAAATTTGATTAAGTGTAGATAGGCGTCTCCCATGGTCCACTGTCAAGTAAATGTTCTTTCATTGGGCCATTCAATTTGAATATTCCCTCCAAGATGTCCTGGCTAATTACTTTGTGGGCATTACTCTAGGAGCAAACATTTGAAATTCAGGTATAGAGCCAATACTCATAACTTTAAATACAAAAATGATACATTCATACAAATAGCATAATCATAATCAGCAAATCATAGCCTATTCATAGACACCTCACTTGACATTCTTTGTACAAGATTTGCTGCAAATATCATTGCAACAATGATTTATATGGTTATATTATAATCAGATAACATCACACCCCACTATTGACATTTCAATCTAGGACAGTTTCTCAGATCTGTCACCTAAAAAGAATGGTTTAGGTGTGGAAATCTCCCTCACCTCCTCTGCAATGAAGACCAATGCAAAGAATTTATTTAGCTTCTCTAAAATCACCTTGTCTTCCTTAAGTGCTCCTTTAGCACCTCAAACACTCAGTGACCAGATTGTTTGGCAGGCTTCCTACTTCTGCTATACTTTTTTAAAAAATTCTGTTTTTGTGTTTTGCTAGCTGCTCTTCAAATTCTTTTTTTGGCTTGTCTAATTGTATTTGTCAGATTGTGTTCCTTCTATTTTCCTCAATTTTTAAAAGGTCTTTTTGTCTCTAACCACCCTTTTTACTTTTGTTTAGCTATGGTGGTGGGTTTTGGTCCTCTTACTATTTCTTTTCATTTGGATTATATAGTCTGAACTGCTATTATGGTGTTTTTAAGAAGTTTCCATGCAGCTTGCTGGCATTTCACTCTTCTGACTGTTCCTTTTAATTTCGATTCAACTAGCATCAGCATTTTTGTATAGTTGTCCTTTTTGAAGTTGAATGCTACTGTGGTGGGTTTCTTTGGCACTTCTGCCCCAAGGATGTTAAATTTAATTACATTATTGTCACTGTTACCAAGTAGTTCAGCTATATTCACCGCTTGGACCAGATCTTGCACATCACTTAGGACCAAATGAAGAATTGCCTAAGGGATGTGTCTATCCGAACCATGTGCTCTTCCATACCTGTTGGTTTGCTCCCAGTCCTTAGTTTAAAAACTCCTCTACAACCCTTTTAATTTTACACGCCAATGATCTGGTTCCATATTAGTGTAAGTGGAGCCCATCCTTGCAGTTTAGGCTCCTCCCTTCCCAAAAGGCTCCCCAGTCTATTATAAACTTAAATCTCTCCTCCCAACACCATCATCTTATCCATGCATTGAGACCCTGCAGTTCTGCCTATCTAACTGGCCCTGCACATGAAGCAATTCAGATAATATTCTAATGGAGGTCCTGTACTTCAATCTCTTACTTAGCAGCCTAAATTGAACCTCCAGGATCTCTCGTCTACTTTTCCCTATATCACTGGTACCTATATGTACCACAACCACTAGCTTTTCCCTGGCACTGCACAGAAGTCTGTCTATATATCTCAAGAGGTCCACAACCTTTGCACCCAGTAGTCAATTCACCATGAGGTTCTCCTAGTCATCACAGAACCCAACTATCTATATTTCTAATAATTTAATCCCTTGTTTCTATTCCATCTCTCTTCCTAATAACAGGAGTCTCCTTCCTTGGAGTGGTATCCTCAGTGCAAGAGGATACCACGACATCATCTGGAAGGAGGGTCCCAAATATGTGATTGTTTCCCTCCACTCCAGCCTGGTGTTCTCCTTCCTTGGGACTTTCATCCTCCTCAACAGCACAGAGGCTGTCAGACAGGGGATGGGACCACTCTACTGTGTACAGCAAAGTTTCTTGTATGTACCTCTCCGTTGCCATTAGCTTCTGTAGTTCAGCCACTCTGGTCTCAAGAGCCCATACGTGGTCTCTAGGGGCCATCAACTGCTTCCACCGAATGCACGTATACATCACCTGCCCACAAGGCAGTTAATCATGCATGCTGCATTCAGCACAATATGAAGTGGTTAGCACCCACGTCGCTGCTGGACTTCTGCCTGCATTACTTTCACGCTTGCAGGGGTTGTTTATTTGTTCTTTGCATATGTGTGTGGTTTTTGTTTGTCTGTTTTCGAGGGGGGCAGTTATTGGCTTAAGTTTAGAGAATGTTTGTGAGGTATGTCTGGCTCTCATGTTCCCTCTCTCAACTCCCTCACAACACACCCTAGAGTTAGTATTGACTTTGCTTTGTCTACTTTTAGACCTGGAGAGGTGAAAAGTTGCAGAGACTGCTGAATGCACTCAGTTACCTGTGGAGACAACTTACCGCAAATGAGCCAATGTTCTAAGTATGGATAAACCTGGACCCATTTTCTCCTCAGGAAAGCTGTCACTACCATCAATTATTCTGTGAATACTCAACTGGCAATGGAAATTGCACACTTGAAATCTCAGACCCTTTCTGTGAGCAGGGTGAACTGCTATCTGGAAATGAGCACGCTAGAGGGCAAGAACTATCCATCAGCCAAGTGAATCTAGGACTGGAATTATCTCAGCCAGAGTTACCACCCAGAACTTGAACTTGCAAACTGAAAGATTCATTTGTCTCAGGTCCAGAAGAGGGCACCAAGACCCTTTCTTTTTGGGAATTAGAAAGGAAGGAATGTAAAACCCCTCCCTCTCTGTGTTCTTTTGCTACCTCTGAGAAAACACGGTTACTCACCTTTGTAACTGTTGTTCTTCGAGATGTGTTGCTCATATCCATTCCAATTAGGTGTGTCCGCGCGCCGCATGCACGCTCGTCGGAAGATTTTTATCCTAGCAACACTCAGTGGGTTGGCTGGGTCGCCCCCTGGAGTGGCGCCGCTATACCGTCGGATACATACCCCTGCTGACCCAACAGCCCTTCAGTTCCTTCTTGCCGGCTACTCCGACAGTGGGGAAGGAGAGCGGGTTTGGAATGGATATGAGCAACACATCTCGAAGAACAACAATTACAAAGGTGAGAAACGGTCTTTTCTTTTTCGAGTGCTTGCTCATATCCATTTCAATTAGGTGATTCCCAAGCCTTACCTAGGCGGTGGGGTCAGAGTGAGACGTTGCAGAATGCAAAACTGCTGAGCCAAAGGCTGCATTGTCTCTGGACTGCTGAACCAATGCGTAATGCGAGGCAAAGGTGTGAATCGATGACCAAGTAGCAGCGCGACATATTTCCCAGATGGGGACATGGGCCAGGAAAGCAGCAGATGAGGCTTGTGCCCGAGTAGAATGGGTGGTGAGATGGCTAGCCAGAAAGTGAGCCAATTCATAGCATGTTCGGATGCAGGTTGTCACCCAAGATGAAATTCTTTGGGAAGAGACCTGCATGCCTTTCATCTGGTCTGCAACCGCTACAAAGAGCTGAGGCGAACGTCGGAAGGGTATGGTCCTCTCGATATAAAAGGTGAGAGCCCTGCGGACATCCAAGGTATGCAGTTGTTCCCGACGCGATGAGTGCGGCTTCGGGAAAAAGACTGGGAGAAAGATGTCTTGATTGACATGAGAGGCAGACACCACCTTAGGGAGAAAAGAGGGGTGCAGTCGCAGTTGTACCTTGTCCTTGTGGAATACCTTATACGTGGGATCCGCTGTCAAAGCCAGAAGCTCCAATACTCGCCTTGCTGAGGTGATAGCGACAAGGAAGGCTGTCTTCCAGGAGAGGTACAGCAGCGAGCAGGTGGCCAGAGGCTCAAAAGGGGCACCCATAAGCTTGGCTAGCACCAGGTTTAGATCCCAGGTAGGGGTCGGACATCTGACTTGAGGGTACAACCACTCCAATCCCTTAAGGAACCTGGAAACTATGGGGTGAGAAAAGATGGAACTGCCACTTTCCCCTGGGTGGAAGGCGGAAATAGCTTCCAAATGCACCTTTCTAGAAGAGACCGCCAGGCCGTGCTCTTTCAGGGACCATAGGTAATCCAGGACAGTGGGGACAGATACCTGTCCGGGGACTAAGTTATTCTGAGCGCATCAGTAGGAGAAACGCTTCCACTTGGCGAGATATGTCAACTGAGGCAGAGCAACGCAGCTCAGGCTGGCTCAACCACACAGCAGCCATGCCATGAGATGAAGGGATTGCAGGTCCGGATGGTGAAGCCTGCCAAAGTCCTGTGTTATGAGGTCTGGCCAGAGTGGCAGGGGGATCGGGTCTGCCACTGAGAGGTCGAACAACAGGGTGTACCAATGCTGCCTTGGCCATGCTGGAGCAATGAGGATCAAATGGGCTCTGTCCCTGTGGAGCTTGAGTAGGACTCTGTGGACGAGCGGAAATGGTGGGAAGGCATAAAGTAGGTGCCTCTTCCACGGGATCAGGAATGCGTCTGAGAGGGAGCCCGGGGAGCATCCTTGGAAGGAGCAGAACACCTGGCATTTCCTGTTCTCTCGAGAGGCAAAGAGGTCTATGGGGGGAAAGCCCCACCTCCGGAAAACAGAATGGATAATGTCCAGGCGTATCGACCACTCGTGAGACAGGAAGGACCTGCTGAGGTGATCTGCCAGAGTGTTCTGGACTCCTGGGAGAAAAGACGCTACCAAATTGATAGAGTGGGCTATGCAAAAGTCCCAGAGGCGAATGGCTTCTTGACAAAGGAGGGAGGAGCGTGCTCCGCCCTGCTTGTTTATGTAAAACATGGCTGTTGTGTTGTCCGTGAACACTGATACACAACGGCCTTGTAGATGATCCTGAACACCTGGCATGCTAGAAGGACTGCTCTCAGCTCCCTCACGTTGATGTGCAGGGCCAGCTCTTGGGGCAACCAGAGGCCTTGAGTGTGAAGGCTCCCAAGGTGGGCACCTCAACCCAGAGATGATGCGTCTGTGGTTAGGGCCACCGAGGGTTGTGGTGGGTGGAATGGCATCCCTGCGCAAACCAGAGAGGGGTCTAACCACCAAGTGAGGGAGTCGAGAACCTTCCTGGGGATAGCGAGCACCGAATCTAGACTGTCTCTGTGTGGACGGTATATTGAAGCCAGCCAGGTTTGGAAGGGATGGAGACGTAGCCTCGCATACTTGGTCACGAAGGTGCAGGAGGCCATGTGACCTATTAGGCCGAGGCAAGTGCCCACCGACTTTGTCGGAAAGGATTGAAGACTTCGAATTATTGAAGCCATCATTTGAAAACGCAACTGGGGGAGGCAGGCTCTGGCCAGATTGGAGTCCAGAACAGCTCCGATGAAGTCTATTCTCTGCATGGGTGTCAGAGTAGACTTTTCTGTGTTGATCATGAGGCCTAGACTCCCGAAGAGGTCTCTGACGATGCACAGGTGCTGCGATGCTTGTGATTAGGAAGTCCCTCGAATGAGCCAATCGTCGAGGTACGGGTAGATGTGTACTTGACACCGGAGGGAGGCGGCTACTACAGGTATGCATTTGGTGAAGACCCTTGGAGCTGTAGAAAGGCCAAAGGGAAGTACCGTGAACTGAAAGTGTTGGTGGTTGACCACAAAACGGAGGTACCATCTGTGCGGCGGATAAATGGAGATGTGGAAATAAGCGTCCTTCATATTGAGGGCAGCATACCAGTCTCCAGGATCCAGGGATGGGATGATGGTCCCCAGGGATACCATGCGGAACTTCAGCTTTATCAGGAATTTGTTGAGTTCTCGTGGGTCTAGGATCAGTCGTAGACCTCCCTTTGCCTTGAGGATTAAGTAGCGGGAATAGAACCCCTTGCCCCTCATGTCTTCTGGCACCTCCTCTATGGCTCCCAGTTTTAGAGGCGCCTGGACCTCTTATAAGAGGACTTGCTCGTGAGAGGGGTCCCTGAAGAGGGACGGGTAGGGAAGGTGCGGGGGGGACTGAAACAAACTGGAGGTGATATCCCGCTTCCACCGTGCGGAGGACCCAACGATCTGAGGTTAGCTGGGACCAGGCAGGGAGGAAATGGGAGAGGCAGTTGAAAAAGGAGGGAGAAGGATCCAGTAGGATAACTGGTGGGCCGTCCTCGGGCGTCTCATCAAAAGTTTTGCTT
The DNA here is from genome assembly GCF_003597395.2 of Chelonoidis abingdonii. Lineage (NCBI taxonomy): Eukaryota > Metazoa > Chordata > Testudines > Testudinidae > Chelonoidis > Chelonoidis abingdonii. The sequence continues at coordinate 130,558,558 of NC_133771.1, forward strand.
GGGCCCCGTTGGTGGTTTAGGAGGCACTTGACTTTGGGTTCCTTGAGGACCAGACTGCCTCCACTGATTCCCCCTGCCATGCCTTCTAGTAGCATCCTGACTTGGCCAAGACTGGTTGTAAAGGCGGCGTGGCTGAGGCCGGAAGGACCTTCGTTGGGTCACTGGCGTGTGCATACCCAGCGAGCACATTATGACCCGGTTGTCTTTCAGACTTTGCAACCTGGGGTCGGTTTTGTCTGAGAAAAGGCCCTGGCCCTCGGAGGGTAAATCCTGAATGGTCTGTTGCAATTCAGGGGGAAGGCCTGAAGCCTGGAGCCAGGAGATACACCTCATCGTCACTCTGGATGCCAGAGTTCTGGCAGCTGAGTCCGCTGCATCCAGAGAGGCCTGGAGGGAGGTTCTTGCCACCTTTTCACCCTCTTCAAGCAGGGCCATAAACTCTGGACAGGACTCCTCGGGAAGAAGCTCCGTAAACTTCCCCACAGACACCCACATATTAAAGTTATACCAACTTAGGAGGGCTTGTTGGTTTGCCACCCTAAGTTGGAGGCCCCCAGCCAAGTATATTTTGCGGCCTGGGAGGTCCATGCATCTAGCCTCCTTTGCCTTAGGATCTGATGCTTGCTGGCCATGACGCTCCCGTTCGTTCACCGATTGGACAACCAGAGAGCAGAGTGGTGGGTGGGTGTAGAGATATTCGTACCCCTTTGAGGGGACCAGGTATTTCCTCTCTACTCCCCTATCTGTAGGAGGAATTGAAGCTGGGGATTGCCAAATGGTGTCTGCATTGGCTCGTATAGTGCGGATGAACGGGAGAGCCACTCTAGTGGGTGCATCAGCCGATAAGATGTCCACTACTGGGTCCTCTATTTCAGTGACCTCCTCCACCTGCAAGTTCATATTCTGGGCCACCCGCCTCAAGAGGTCTTGATGGGCTCTGAGATCGATTGGTGGAGGACCTGAGGAGGATGTTCCTGCTACCGCCTCATCGGGTGAGGAGGAGGAGGAGAGGCCTAGGACCAACGGGTCCTGAGGTCGGTTGTGCACTTGAGGGGCATCATCTGCATCAGGTGGAACCTCGGTGACTGCAGAGGGAATTGGAGCCTCATCCATGCCTGTAGGGGGAGGGCGGCTCACTGTCGCCTCTGGTACCCGGTGTTCTGACGGGACCGAGCGTTGAGCCACTGATGGGGCACCTTGGGCCTGGTGGTATGCCCATGGTGTCCAGAAGGACCAATGATGAGGCCCTTGTTCGTAGCTTTGTCCCTGTGGACATTGGCTGGGGATGTCAGATTCCCCCTCCTGATGGTAGGATGCACTGCCAGCCTGAGATGATACTGATGTGTGTCTCGAAGGCCACGGTGGTGCCAAGAGACCCTGGGAGGCCGCCACTGTTCTTGACGCTCGATCCCGGGGCGGTACCAGGGAGCGGTACTGGGAGCTATGGCGGTACCGCGAGTGACACCGGGACCTTCTCCCATACCGGTGCCGGAAGGTCGACCGGGATCTCGAGTCCCTTCGCCTGGAGCAACTGCGGGATACACGGTACTGAGATCAGTGCCGAGAGCTAGATCGGTACCAGGAGTAACTGTCCGGTGAATGAGATGTTGAACGTCGCCGCAACTGCGACCGGTACCGCGATGGAGAGCGGTGCCGGGAGCGGGAACGACGTGATCGAAAGCGCCTGCGAGACCGTGATCTGGAATGATGTCTCTCTGGTGGACCGATGAAAGGAGGCCTTATGAGGGCCAGCTTGCCAATGGATGGAACAACCCGTACCGGCGGTGCCGGGGGTTGAGGACATATTGGCTCCGTCATAGCAATGAGCTCCCTTGCCATAGAGAAGGTCTCCGGCATAGAAGGGAGAACAAGTTCAACCACAGCTGGAGCCAGGGATCTGTCTGGCACCGGACTCAACGGCCCTTGTAGGACTGGAATCGATGGTGCTGCGCCAGGTGGAGCTGCAATCGGTGGTGCCAGCTTCGCCGGTGCAGCAGCAGATGACAGTGCTCGACGAACCGTCTTAGATGAACGCTCCTTCTGCGAAACTGGAGTCAGAGCACTATGTCATTTCCCAGTCAGGGGAAGGGAGTGGTGCCGAGGAGTCGGTGCCGATAGAGGTCGGTGCCAGGACTCCTTCTCGGTACCAGAGTGATCCGGTGCTGAAGGGGCGCTCCTTACTGAGGCAGTCTGTTGGGTGCTCGGTACCAATATTGCAGGACTAAGTGCCGACTCCATGAGGAGCTGCTTCAAATGAAAGTCCCGCTCCTTCTTCGTCCTTGGTTTCAATGACTTGCAGTTGCGGCACTTGTCAATAAGGTGGGATTCCCCTAGGCACTTGAGGCAGGAGTTGTGTGGATCCCCCATTGGCATCGGCTTCTGGCACGCCGAGTACGGTTTGAATCCCAGTGCCTTGGGTATGGGCCCGCATTGGGATGGAGGAAAGGGGCTAATCCCCGATCCTCCCTTCAGCTATATACACTAACAATGAATAGAAGTACTAACACTAACTATAATTATAAGAACTCAAACTATAAACACAGTAAAGAGCAAAGAACTACAAGAAGCTAGGGATGTGGAGATCGGCAAAGCCACGCTCCACAGTTCCAACGACTGTCACGGGCAGTAAGAAGGAACTGAAGGGCCGTTGGGTCGGCAGAAGTATATATCCGGCGCTACAGCGGCACCACTCCAGGGGGCAACCCACCTGACCCTCCGAGTGTTGCTAGGGTAAAAATATTCCGACGAGCGTGCATGCAGCGCGCACACACCTAATTGGAATTGGTATGAGCAAGCACTCAAAGAAGAATTAAAAGTGACTATATCTCCTGCTAGAACATTCTGTTGTCAGAGGGGTCCCTGAAAAGGAACCGGAAAGCTGGTTAGGGTTTTGTGAGGGACTGATATTGGGTGGAAAAGCCCCCTTCTACAATGTCCAGGGCCCAGCAATCCACCATGATGGTGGTCCAAACTCCAGAAAAATAAAATAAATGATTCCCAAATGGAGGGCATATAAAGAGGAAAATCCAACAGAATTTGTACCCCACTCACGAAGAAGGAGTCAAATCTGCTGCCTTGATGATGACGAGAGCAGAGGTTTTGACTAGGCAATGGATGCAGAGGAGTTCCTTCTGCGCAAATTTATGGGGGTTTCTAGGTGGTTCAGGTTGCCAGTATGGCATATTGATGGCCTCTGATCTGGTTATGACTTCAAGTGCTTCTGCTTTGGTGTAGGAACACAGATTCATAAAGACCTCTGTTTGCTGAGTCCTTCAGAGAGTATAAAGCTTCTGTTTTCACATTGAAAAGTTCTCATCCCTTAAACAGAAGATCTGCAATTGCAATTTGCACCCCCTTAGTGATCCCTGATGACTAGAGCCAAGATCTCCATTGCTATTAAAGTGGCCACAGATCTGGAAGATGTACTGGAAGCACCAAGGACTCTTTGGAGGGGTGTACGTTCCATAAATTGAACTTCAGCAAGCCAAGACTTAAAATCCTCCCCTTTATCTCAGGGAAGCTCATCTGTAATTTTAGATACAAAATCCAGTTCAAATCATCATACTTTGCCAACAGGGCCTGGTTATTGGCAATTCTCATTTGGAGACTTGAGGTTAATATTTTTTCTAGTCAAATGTCTATTTTTTTAGGTTCCTTGTCTTTTGGTATCATTTTCTGTTAGCTTTTTCTGGACCTCTCATTCACCGCAGTGACAAATAATGACCCCGAAAGCCCTCAGAAAGCACTTGGCTGCAATAGTCTGCGCTCAGTGCTGGTGCCAGAGATTTGTGCTGTATTTCTCATTTGAATTTGTCTGGCTTAAAATTGCCAGCCGCTGGTTCTCATTTTGCCTTTCTCCACTAGATTTCTCTCTCTTTGTAGGTATTTACATATTATAATCAAGTTACTGCTCAGTCTTCTTGTTGATACGCTGAACAAGTTGATCTCCTTAAGTCTTTCACTGTAAGGCATTTTTTCCTAGTCTTCAAACAATTTTTGTGGCTCTTCTCTGCACTCTCTCTGATTTATGAGACTCCATCTCTCTATGCTGCATCTCCAAGCTCTATGGGAATAATTGCACGTCAGATGTGAAAGGAACTGTGGCAAGACTGGATCATATCACTAGCTATCTATCTTTTGCTCCTCCGTCTCCACAGTAACAATTCTATACCAATAAAACGCATGGCTTCCAGCACCTCTGCATATATCTTGCTAAACTAAGTAATTATACTACCCATCCTGGTGGTAACTGAGCAGGTGTTTTGAACTCTCTGATACTCTATTTAACATGTATACTATGGTAGCACCTAGAGGCCCCATCCAGGTCAAGGCCCCATTGTGCTTGGTACTGTACAAACATATAGTAAAATGATTAAGTTGTGGGATGAGAAAGAGGCTCAGATTATGCTCTCAGTGACTCTGGTATACATCCAGAGCCACTATACTGAAGATAGTGAAGTTATTCCAGATTCACACTAGTGTAAACAGAGCAGAATCTGACCCATAATCACTGACATGGCTGAGAGGGGGCCCAAAATGGCCATGCCACACCTGATTTTTGAAGCCTTTGCATGCAGCACATGGACTATGTTTTGTGCTTTCCGGATCAAAAACATAGGACAGACTCACAAAAAATCAAAACAAGAAAGGGCAAATATTTCTCAGTAAGCAATGCTGTGAACTAAGGCCTACAAACTAGTTCAGACCAGGGGAATCAGAAGATGAAGGGAGCCTACATTACTAAAGTTTAGAAGATTTCCTTCTCAGCTCCCTAATTAAGATTTTAAAATTAGACTATTTATTGCATTAGCATCAGTTCTTTGTTCAAAGAGCTCACTGAGCTTTAAAAATATGAGAAAAACAGCAAGGCCATATAATGTTCCCAAATTATATTCAAATCTATGCACTATCATCATTTTATAGGCACATTAATCTTCTAAGAACTTTTCAGGCATTTAATTAACGTGACAAGATACCAAAGTTAAGGAAAAATGCCACTATTTAGTGCACTATCCATACAGATTATTACAGCATTTGAGAAATTAACGTTTCATATGGATTTGTCTTTGTTTTAATGTGGCACTTGGGTGCGTATCTTCCGTTCTATTTTAATAGTAAAACTGAGCCCACGCTGGGTCATATGGTAACAAGGGGTAACATTTTCTAATGCACTTAAGTGACTTTGGAGCCTAAGTTTCATTTTCTAATGAGACTTAAGCACTTTTTAAAGCTGTGCCCAGGGGTTTTTTGCTGCTATACAATGACCCATTGTTAGACTTCATTTTGGAATTCTCACTCTAGGATCTTGAGCCAATTCCCACTGAAGTCATTTCTAAAGCAGCCTGGGCTGTGGATTTCAGAAAGTCTGCATGATCTGCCTGCTCAGCATTTAAAGAGAGATAACAGAAATAGTCAGAGGTGAAAGTAAGTCGGTACAGTCCAGTACGACGTACCGCAAGAGCCAGTGGCTGGGATTAAAAGGGATCTGGGCTCTCTGCAGTGGCAGGGAGCTCCGAGCCCTTTAAATCCTGCCCACAGCTCTGGCAGCTGGGCTGGGGCCAGGATTTAAAGGGCTCGGAGCTCCCCGCAGCTGAAGGAGCTCTGGGCCCTTTAAATCTCGGCCCCAGCCCAGCAAGGCTCAGGGCTCCCCGCAGCTGTGGGAGCCCTGAGCCCTTTAAATCCCTGATGGAGCTGCAGTGGGGATTTAAAGGGCCCGGAGCTCCATGGCAGCCGGAGCCCCAGGCCCTTTAATTTGCCCATGACCCCCAGGGGCTCCCAGGCACTTCTGCAGCTGGGAGCCCCAAGTTGATTTAAAGGCCCTGGGGCTCCCAGCCACAGCCGGTGCCCCAGGGCCTTTAAATCTTGAGAGGCCCCACCTCTTCTGGTTGAGGCCCCGCCCCCCTCAGGACTCCGGCAGTAGCGGTAAGTCCTGTAAGTTACTTTCGCCCCTGGAAATAGTCTACAATTAATGTACAAATAATAAATTCAAGAAGATTAAAAAATGCATCCAAGAATGAAGAGATGGAGAAGAGCTATTATCTGAAGTAAATTATCCCATCAAATCAGAGCCCCAGTTCTTTTACAGGCACAAATCCTGCTCCTTCCATAACAGATCTCAATCCTTATCTTTCCTGGAGAGTAAAAAACAAACAAACAAAAAAACCCCCACACACCTGGTAACTTCTCTTCCAGAGTATTTTCCACCTATCCTGCCTATTTATCTTTGGCTTCTGAAGCACATCGTTCTAAACCAGGGTTTCTCAAATTGGGGGTCAGAACCCCTCAGGGGGGTCGTGAGATTATTACATGGGGGTCACAAGCTATCAGCCTCCACTCCAAACCCCACTCTGCCTCCAGCATTTATAATGGTGTTAAATTATATATATATATATATATATATTATATATATAATATAATATATATATATATATATATAATATATATATATTTATTTTATAAATTAAATATCCCCTCTCACCCCTATGGGTGTATGTGTCTTCCTCAACTCGGCCCTTACAGAGGCCTGGGAGTTGAGGGTCTGCGCAGTATCATTAGCTGTTCCTAGCACTGCACTCTCTGGACAGAGAGCTCGGATGTTGTTCCTGGGATCTGTTGGAGCACTCACCCAGCTTAGGATCACAGCCCGAGGCTCCTACCACCTACTGGGACCACTTTGGCCTTCACTTTCCACATCCTTTCTAGTTCCTCTTTCAGGCCCTGGTACTTCTCCAGCTTCTCATATTCCTTCTCCTGATGTTGCTGTCACTTGGCACTGCTATATCTATCACCACCCGCTGTCTTCTTCTCCTTGTCTATATACCACGATGTCTGGTTGATTGGCAGTACCTCCCTGTCCGTCTGGATCTGGAAGTCACACAGAATTTAGCCCTGCTAATTCTCCACAACCTTCTGCGGAATCCCATCTGGTCTTGGGAGGGTCTAGCCATACGCTGTGGAGATGTTCCTGTACACAATGCCAGCCACTTGGTTGTGCCGTTCAGTGTATGCTGTTCCTGCCTGCATCTTACATCCTGCCACTATGTGTTGGACTGTCTCTGAGGCCTCTCTGCACAGTCTGCACCTTGGGTCCTCTCTAGTGTGGTAGACCCCTGCTTCAATGGATCTGGTGCTCAGTGCCTGTTCCTGTGCTGCTAGATCAGTGCCTCAGTGCTGTCTTTAGTCCAGCCTTCCAGCCACTGGTAGGATTTCCCATGTCAGCCACCTCAGCTATCTGTCGATGGTACTATCCCATGAAGGGTCTTGTCTTGCCATGGACTTCTTCTGCTTGGTCTTCCTCCACATGTCTGCTGCTGCCGCCTCAGGCATTCTCCTCAGCAGCTCATCTTTGGGCCATCTACTGATGTACTCCTGGAATGTTCCGGTTTCATCCAGGATAGTGGCCTTGACGCGCCACCAAGCCCCGCCCGCCTTCTTTCCGGCTGGTATACAGTCCTGGGTGTTGGACTTGGGGTGGAAACCTCCGTGCATTGTGAGGAGCTCTCGGTTTCACATCGGCAGCCTCCATGTCCTCCTTGGCCAGTACTATACCGGCAGGTATCTGATGACCGGCAGGGCGTATCCGTTGATGGCGTGGATTTGTTCTTCCCACTGAGCTGTGCCTTCTCAGGACCTGTCTTATCCTTTGGTGATACTTGGATGTTGCTGTCTTCCTTGCTTCCTCATCGTGGTTCCATGTGACTGCGGGATGCCAAGGTACTTGTAGCTGGTCTGTATGTCTGCTATGTGGCCGCTGGTATTCACCCCATCAGTCTTGACTACCTTCCCTCTCTTCACTACCATCCGGCCACACTTCTCCAGTCCGAATGACATCCCGATACTCCTCACGAGATCCGCGTCAGGTGGATAGCGAGTCGATGTTCGTTTCATTCTTAGCATACAGCTTGATGTCATCCATGTAGAGGAGGTGGCTGATGGTAGTTCCACTCCTGTGAATCTGTACCTGTATCCAGTCCTTGTGATTATCTGGCTGAGGGGGTTTAAGCCTATGCAGAACAGCAGCGGGGATGTGCATCACTTGGTATATGCGCACTTGATGGCCACTTGTGCAAGTTGCCTTGAGTGACTTCTAGTGTTGTCTTCCATAGTCCCATTGAGTTCTTGAGGAAGGTCCTTAGTGTCCTTGTGACTTTGGTATAGCGCCAGACATTCACAGATCACAGTGTGCGGCATGAGTCATAGGCTTTCCTAGAGTCAATCCAGGCTGTGCTCAGATTGGTCTGTCTAGACCTGAGTCTTGGGCGACTGCTCTATCTATGAGCAACGTGTTGTTCCCATCCCCTTCTGAGCTGTGCCATGTACTGGTCCATGTGGTCCTGTAGCTTGGCAGCTATGATGCCTGATAAGACTTCCATGTGTGGGGAGGCAGGTTATTGGCCAGTAGTTGGCCGTTCTGTCCCTTCAGGCGGTCTTCATGACAGCACGTCCTTGTGTTAGCCGTTTGGGTGGGAGCCTGCTGCAGCGGCTGTCATCTGGTGCTCTAGCGTCATGCACTGCTGTTATTCTTTAGCCAGTAGGTGTGATCATGTCTGGTCCAGTGCTGTCCAGCTCTTCATGTTTTTTGACGACCGCTGCCTGGATGTCTTCTACTGTGATGTGACTGGTTTCTGTTCTGGGAGATTGCTGTGCTCTGTCTCAGGTCCTGCAGCCACTTTGCACTGTGTATGAGTCTTCTCTTCCCTCCCATGTACTAGTTTCCATACTGTTCAGTTTCTGCTGGGTGGTGCTCTGCTGTTATTGTGTTGTTGCACTGCACGTTGGGAGACACTTGGAGACAGAGGCATTATTTTTTTGGCCTCTGCTTCTCTAGTGTAATCTCCTTACCGTTAGCCAGTGCTGTGAGCCTTTGTTACGTCTCTAGGGCTTCAGAGAGTCAGGCCCTTGTATTTTTTCAGTAGCCAAGTCTTATCCTAATCTCTACACCCTTCTGTAGTTTCACCAGCTGACTAACTCTCTCCGAGCTCCCTTGATCTTATCCTCCAACCTCATTTTCCAGGTTGGGTACATACTGTTGTTCTCTTGATCGTGTATGCCAAGCATCCCAGGATTACAGAGGCTGTAGCGATACCAGTTTTGGTTGAGTTATGGTGGTAGTAGGGATTGTGATAGGGCTCTATTGGCATCTCTAACATACTATCTCGATGTACGACTCTCCACTGAGCCTGGTAATCGGTCTCGAGGATGACTGTAGCTAGTTTTTCCATGATCTTATGCCCATACAGCTGCTGTGCTGCTGCAATGGAGGGGGTGACAGTGAAGTTTCAGCTTCAGGTGTGGCCCGCACATCAGCTTGCGAAGCCTGAGTCTAGGATGTAATGTGGAGTTGGTCTATCTCAAGCTGTGAGAGCAGCTTCCTCTTACTATGTTGAAGCGTAGGGTAACTGCTGTTTCTCAGTAATGTGGATGTAGGTCTTTTGTCCATCAAGTCCCCCTCATACGTTTCATAATCTCCGTCTCATTAGGCCTATGTTGTAGTAGCATTCCATCAATTCCAGGTTCTCTTGTCTCGCCATGAATGGTTTGTTCCAGTAGCCCACTTATCGTCAGATTGTCCTGGTTCCTCAACATCTGGCGAGGACCTTTTCGGTAATCCGGGCGACGTCCGAGCCGGCATGACTCTCGTCCTAGTTTGTGTCACTCTCAATATTTGAGGTAGGCAGCTGAAGCGTTAGGGGGTCTTTTGCCCAAGGACCCCTACTGGAAAGTTGGGTACCAACCGGGATTTGAACCCCAGTCTCTCGTATCAAAGGGCGGTCTCCCGTATCAAAGGGCGGCGCTCTTAACCACTACGCTATCCAGTCGCTATATGTTTTTATATATATATATATTTAAGTGTTTTAAATTTAATTATATATATATATATTTAAGTGTTTTTAATTTAAAAGGGGGGCCAGAGTCACACACAGAGGCTTGCTATGTGAAAGGGGTCACCAGTACAAAGGTTTGAGAACCACTCTTCTAAACACTGTCAGGAGACCGAGTGTATGAGATAACCCTCAGTTTCTATCCAGTCAGTTGGCGACACAATTTGATGGATTCTTTATAAGTGGATAAAACACTAAGTTTTTGCTGCCAGATTGATTCAGAACACATCACATGTTTTAAAATTCTCTAGTACTAAAGACAGTCTCCCTGGATTCCTCTTCGCATGTCACATAATATACCTCAAAGGCAATCACATTAGGCCTTCTTCTCCTTTACTGCATCACTACTGGTATTTAAAATAAAGCACTGTCCACCAGGCACGTGAATACAAGTAGTTAAAATATTTAATTTACTGAGTAACTATTACTTGGTGATAAACAAGAGTACACAGGTTTAATCAAAATCTGAATAGCAGTAAAAATATTGGAAGACCAACATGACATAAATATATAGAAACAGAAGAAGAATGTAAGTTCAACCTCAATCTATTTTCCTTACTTATGATCCTAAACAATGAGTTACCTTAGCCTCCCTCTTGGTCTTGAAGTTTGAAGATCCCACCTTTTGCTGTTAAATACAGCTTGGCCTGCCTTTCATGCTCTATCAGAGACAATTGACATTTTACCTTATTCACTCATCCCTTCAGTCCACTCACCAAAGGATTCTGCGACTCTAACTCTGCTCTCAGCCAGAGATGTTCCATAACGAACCCTTTTCATTCTCCCCAAGAGCTTCTAGAATCTGCTGTCTAAATTTCCACAGTAACAGCATACAGCTAACAACGGCATCTGCCCATTCAACTTCACAGCATGCACCAGAAGACAGAAAATCAGTCAAAGGAGAAAAACTAGAACTGCGCTATTACTGTAGAAATCTGACCTGAATCAACACAACAGAACATACAAAAGTTGATTCTTAATATTGCAACTGCACAAATTTGACGGGGTTTTGTTTGTGACTGTGTCCTTAACTAAACCCTACACCTCAGTGGACAGGTCTTTAAGCTACTCCTGAAAGCTGATTTGTAAGCTCAAGTTGAAATGCCAGCCATGACCTCTCACTCAACATATCCCTCCACTCCAGTCCTCATCATGCCCTGTGATATTCCTGTTTACCATCCGTCTCAGCAGGAGGGATAATTATCCTTCTACCACTTCTGTGCCTGCTGGTTGGCTCCCTTCCCATCTGCTCTCTTTGGAGGGAGATAAGTGGATGAAGCCACCAAGAGTTTTCATTACCCCACAAGGTCCTCTGAAGGGCTAGGAGGTGTCCCAGTTCTCCTCCACATTCCTCATTTAGGACAATGGAAGAGAGAAACCCTCCCTCTCCTCCTGCTACAGCAAACACTGCACTAATCCCAGTGGCAAGGAGGGGCAAACTTCATAAAGACTTAGTGTGGTACCTAGGGACCATTACGTTTCCTTTAACAGCTACCTGCTAGATATTACCTTCTGACTTCCCCTGTTCTTTCATAGGTGAGGGGGAGTCAGACCACCTCTTGCCTTTGCCAGGAGACCTTGCCTGTCAGCCCCTATCTGGAAAGACAACTGAGAGGGAGCAACCAGACAGATTCCCCTTCCCCAACAATAGGATGAGGAAAAGGTAGTAAGTGGCAAGTATGGGAGCCATGGGGCATGGTAGAGAGAGCAGGAGGGAGATCAGGCAGCAGTAGGCAGGAAGTCAGGCTATTTCCCTATTGTACAAACTTCCTCTGCCGCAGTTTGCAAAATGGAGCATCCAAGGACACTGAACAGCTTGCACTTAAGAGCCACATGTTATCTGCTCCTTAAAAAGAATAAATCTGTAGGCCTCCCCTTAAAGGGGCATGAACAAAATACATGACAAAAGTTTGCTTTTACAAGTTCCAAGTAAATGTTATGGAATTTACATACCATCTGCTGAAGTCCATTTTCTATCACTTGGCTTCTTTATTTCATCACTTCCCCCATTAGTTGTCCAGGATTATTAGCTCTTTGGGGCAACTGGAGAGGATCCAGAATCAACACCAGACTCACCTACAACAATCATCTTGATCAACAGTGATAAGCAATATAATCACTTCAAGAGGAAAGTAGTACAATAAGGAAACCGTGTGGGTAGACGGACACAGGGAGCAACTCTTGGTACTCTGGACAGTAAGCATGACCCAAGGACAATGAGAATACTGAATTTAAAGAAACAGGAATCTGAAAAAGCAAACAGCTCAAACTGGAGATAGCAGAGATTCAAAAGTATTAAATGTGTACAATTTAGCTAAATAACCACTCAGGGGAGGATACAATACCTATGTGAGATTTTGAATAGGATTTACATCAAAGAGGGAGGGAAGTCGGCTAGGATGATTCATGGGGACAGAACTAGGAGTAAGGGGGACCAGGAGAGACTGGAACGGTGGGGAGGATCAGTAGTAATTAACTGAAAATCCTACTCCCAGGGAGAAAACAAAACCACACACACCAGACACAAAATGGTGTGAGTTTGTAACTAGACACTCCACCCATATAATTAAAGGCCTCAGCCAAAGCCCACTAAAATCAATGGGCGTCTTCCTATAGATTTCAATGGCCTTTGAATCAGGCTCTAACATTTATTTTCATCTTGTCTTAATCTACTATATGATCAAGTCCTATAGCTGCCTCAGGGAAGGTACAAGCTGTCTGGTGTCTCTCCTGAGGCAGGAGCATCCAGCATTGGTAAGTTTTTCACATTCCCTGTCAACCTCCTATAACCACCTCACATTTCCACTGATTTGTACCATTCTCTGTCATCAAATTTTAATCCATCTTTCACTTCTAATATATGACCAGAGTGGAAAACGGAGTTTGGGTCAAGGGAATGTTTCTTGTTCTCTGGGTTGCAATCCCTGCCCTGACTTGTATTTGGTTCCCTGAGCTGGGCTTGGGTCTCAGTTTTGTGACATACTAGACTGATAAATAGTTGTGTCACCCCTGCCCACCTTGCAATTCTTTGGCTGAAGCAGCTCCCACCTGGGCTGCTCACAGACGGCCTTCTAGCATGCAAAGCACACCCTGAGCATGTGTGGGTAACTGTGGCCTGCCAGCCACACTTGGCTTATGTTCTGGCTCTCACCAGCTTTGGTTATACTGCAGGATGACCCCAACACACTTCCAGTCTCAGATTTCCCCCAGAAATTTATCTCCTGTACTGCTCAGCAACATTCCTGGACAGTAGAAGTTTATATAAATTGCATTATTTCTTTAACAGGAATAATATGCAGACCCCTGCACGGTTATAATATTTTATATCATGTCAGGTCGCCGCTCACAGGAACCAGCACCCTGCGCAGGTAGCTCCTCTAGCGTGGCTGTACCACCTCCAGCCCCATCCCCTGGAGTGGGCGTCAGGCTCACCAGCATGTCTCTGATCATGCTAGTGCATGCAAGTGTGTGGACACAGGTACATTCTGTCACATAGGTGGAGTGAGACATTTGATGACTGGACTGTCTGAGGCATATGGCACATCCTGGCACGAGGAACAGGGAGAGATGAGCAAGTTTTGAGAGAGCAAAAAAAGCAATGGGAGAGAAAGTAAAGCAGGAGAAACAAAATCTCTCCAGTCCCCTCCTACATACTTCTACTTACCTCTTATATTGTACTTCTCCTCTACGATCTTAAAGCACTTTACACAGGAGGACACACATCACCCCTCCTCCCCCTTTTTATAAATAAATGGGGAGAGAGAGAGAGATGAAGTGATTTGCACAAGGTCACACAGAAAGTCAATGACAAAACCTTGAAGAGAACCTTGTTTTCCTGACCACCAGACTAGTGCTTTTACCACTGTACCACGCTTCCTTCCTTGCAAACTTTGCCAACTTTTCTCAAGCCTCAGGTTGGAACATGGCAGCTCTCAGGTATCTGTACGACACCTATCACTGTGAGATCTAAGCAATTAAGAGGAGAGATGTTCAGGAGATCATCTTGATATTAAGTAGTGTTCCCCAATTTAAAAAACATCTGACAACCTCTGTTCTAGCAAGATGGCTTCAGGGAAGTTGCATATTTACTTGCTCCTGTCTTGACCTTTAAAACATGCTCCATTTAACTACTCTAGTAAAACGGGATTGAGTGTGTCTCTGTCTCTCTCTGTTTACCACAGGGTGGCAGCAAGAGTTAAAGGATAAAAGGAAAAATAACTAAAGGGGAGAAAGAACACTACAGTTGCCTTCTTAGATATCACTGTGACTTAAAACAAAAATGCCAATTCTGGACACATATTCTGGAATTGAAACTCACCCTCCCACCCCACCAAATCTGGTAGCCTCACTGCTAGACATGGGTCCACATTCTAAACCATTGTCAGCACATGCTTCTCCACCTGTCAAAACCCAAACAGGGGACACAGTATGTGTCAGACCCAAAATGAGGAATACAAAAGAAATTAATATAGAAAATTTAAAATGCTGTGGGATTCATTCCTATTATGTAAATTACTCTAGAATGTTCATGATTCTTTGCTTTTGAGATCAATAAATAATTTTCAACAAAAGTGAGGGGAAACTAAATTTTTGTGGGACAGATAACTATGGGACTGAATGAGTGATATCCTTCAAATGAGTAACCTGTAGAAAGAATGCACGAGCAAAACTTCCTACAGAGAAAAATTAATGTTCATAATTAATCTGCACAGAGAATGAATTTTCCTTCTCCGGGTATATTTAAAAGTTTATCTAGAATACATTTTAAGCCTTAAAACATATTCCAGATAAACTTTTAAATGTACCCGGAGAAGGAATATTCAAGGACTTAATTTCAGAGTAGCAGCCGTGTTAGTCTGTATCCGCAAAAAGAACAGGAGTACTTGTGGCACCTTAGAGGCTAACAAATGTATTTGTCTCTAAGGTGCCACAAGTACTCCTGTTCTTTTCAAGAACTTGAATTTGCTCAACAGGGGGCATCTGACACAAACTATAAAGGACTTTGGCTTTTTAAAAATTAAACAAAGTATGCATCTACCTCGTGTAGAACATTCATCATTTTCTAACAAAAATAATTTTATTTACAAAGCCACTCTGCTAAGGTGCTTATAATGATATAGAACAGAATAATAAGAAAAACTCCCTATTAAAACATATATATTATAGAAGAGTCTAAAAGAATTAATAGAAAAGTAAATCCTTCCAATAGATGTTTTTAAACCAAGCTATAGAATTCTCTAGCACGGCTATCTTTTTTTTTTTTATTGAGCTAAGCTATAGAATGCAACAGAGAATGGTACCTGTGCTGCTGAACTCTACAGTGTTGACTGAAACAAAAACCATTAAAAGGATTTCATTCTTTAATAAATTCTATAGATTTTAGAGTAATTTCCATAGAACCCTCCTTAATTTCTACAGACCCTTACTGATTTCATCCTTACTAAATTCCATAGAAAAACTCTATAAGTGGTATGAGAACGAAAGCCCTAACAATGGGGGGATGCAGGAGGTCAGGGCTATTCATGAGAATGGTGCCTGGAATAGAAGTCTGGCTAAATGTCACCAAGAGATTTTTAAAATTTTAAAGTAAATTCTTGAATCACAATAGTCTCTTTTTTCCGAACCAGATCTGCTTGGCTATTGGTGATGGCTGTTGATTGTTCACTGCCAATCCAATAGGCCCTCCAGGATAGCTGGTAACCCATCATACTTCTAAGCAGTAGGATATTTCAGAAATTTGGAAGACATCTGTCACTGAAGTATCAGTGGACCAAAACAGGCTTTGGATCAGACCTTACATAATTAGGCTCTGGTGTGGTTGCAGGGCTCCAGTCTCTTGGGTTGTCAACAAACCTGTAACATGCACATTACAAGTTAGCTCTTGTCCCCACTGCTCTCACATACTCCTCTCCAATTGTTGTTTAAAAGCCCTGCAGCATTACAGGACTAGGTTTTTCTGGTCTTAAAATCAAGGTGGTCACTATCATTACCAGCTGCACTGGCTACTGTGCTAGAAACATACACATTGTATTTGAGAAAGAAAGAATATAAAGTTGGTACGAGGCAAGGACTGTGTCATTTTTCCCCTTTCTTAAGGACTTAAGAGTCCATTCAGCTTATAGTCTGACTGGCCAGAAAGAATCCATGCTCAAATACCTGGGGACTTTCAACCTTCTAAAAGAAGACTGTTTCCCATATGCATCAAGTACACCAAAATGATTTATTCTGGAGCAACTAGCAGCTGCATTCCTACATTTCTCCCATCCACGAGACTGTCATTCCACAGCTACGATGAAAGATTCTGGAAAAATGTTTTTATAGCCTTCTGAAACCTTCCTGCTGTAAAAATAGACTGTAACCATCTTTATGTTGTGTTGTTGCTCAGCAACCATTTTTTTTTTTAGCATCTCCCTGATCTCTAATTTCTCATAGGTCTTAGCAGCTATCAATCAATCTGCAAATCACCATTACCTGCTAAGCTTGCAGGACATTCCACCCTCAAGTGATTATGCAGAGCTAGAGAGATGGGACTGTGGGCAAGCAACTGCAGATAGGACACAAACTTGAGGGAGAAAAAATTCGAAAGAAAAATAGTAATAGTGAATATTCTTGCTACAAGTAAGGAGATGTGTAATCCCCTACCCTAAGGGAATATCTACTTCAGCATTTATCTGAAGTTAAAGAAATTTCTGTGGGGTCTATTGGGTACCTTTTCCCCTTGGTCAAGTTTAGCACTAGAAAAGGAGCATGGAAGAGACAGAAGGGAGAACAAAAGAAGACAACATGCAGGGCATATTCTTTCTCTCTTCTCTGGTGGCTAAACAGCAGTGGAGCAATAGGAGCTGGGATGTTGAGGACACTCAGTTTCATGGCTGTTGGTGAGTTCACTTTACTAATGGGAAATGCTAGGAACAGGGCTAAGAAGCTCTTGTGCTGAACTCTATCACACACAGTCCTGTTTACAGTCTCTCCCAAACTGACCCAGTGGGCTAGCCTACCACAGCACACTAAGAGAGACAACAGAGGAAGCATCCTGATCTTTTAAAATGTACCTCAATGCTCTCAACAAAATACCCCAGGAGGAGGAATACAGCCAGTATATCTTCAAGTCTCATTTTCCTAGACCATTCCTCCTCATTCCCAAGACTTCCTAACAGCACAGGACAAAGGATGCTTTTCCTGCTTTACTGAAGCCTGCTGCCTCCCAGGGATGGTCAGAACCTTGTGAACTTCCTACTTCAAGCTTGGAGAGTTGTGATACGTAAACACAATGAAAGTCTGGGCCAGGATTTGCGCCTTATTAAACCCTTCCCTTCTTCTCTAGTGATAGGTTTACCACTGTGATTTCTCTACAGACCACACAATATTTCAACTGCCTAACGTCACTGTGATGATTTGGGGAATCTGCGTGAAATTTATCAATGCTAGTTCCTTTTCTGAAATTGCTGAATGCCTCAGCGTGTAGTAAGTCAGCCATGAGTCCTGATGCGCATTACCTCCTCGCCTCTGGAAGAAGCTATACAACATATAGACGTGTGCCTGAAAGGCCAAAAGAGAGAGAGATGATTGATAGAGCCTGCTGAGACCCAGGGAAGCTTAAAAGCACACGAGCCTAATGTGTGAGACCAAACACAGCAGCCTGGTGAGTGTGTCTAGCACAGGGTGCATAACCAGGGCTGACACACATACTTATTCCCTGGGATCACCTGGGAGTTTACCTGACAATTGGGACTTCTGGGGTTTGCTAGCCACTGTAGGTGTGCAGTCTCAGACTCCTTCTGAACCAGCAGTTGACAAAATGAGTGAGTGCCAACATCAGCTTGTACAAGTAAAGTTAATTGAAGGCTGAAATGTATTAAGTGAGGCCTAGAGCCTCTCAGTAGCGAAGTGGACCCAGAGGTACCTCTTGTATTTTTTATTACAAAAGCCCCAGGAAAGATTATGTTAAAAATCACAGGTAAAATCCAGACATCCATTTATGTCAATGGGAGTTTTAGCACTGACTTCAAGAGGCCTGGAGTTCACCGCAGGTGTTGAGCTACTTCAAGAATCCACATTCACTTCCAAGAATAGAGCTCTAAAATGACTCTGCAGATAGTTACAACTATGATCTGATTCAGGCCGGAAAAATGTTATAGACAAACTTCAATGCTTATTGCAAACATAGCGGAATTTCACCAGAAACTAAACTATTAAGTATTCCGATTAAGGTGTGCGTATGAGGGGAGGGGAACAAAATGTGAAATTTCAGCACTGTAAAACTTTATTATGGTAAAATAGTATGTGCGCGCCCAGGCTGACCCTGCCTGGAGCACCTCCTGAATCAGGCTATCCGACAAAAGGCACGCCTGCCTCAGTTTCCTCTTAGACCTGCCATGACCTCTGGGCATAAATTTATGCACACACACATACAATAGTCTGTAGAACCCTCATGGGCTTCCCAATTCCCACAGTAAAACATAAAAGATACCACGATTTTCCATTCCCCTCTCCAGAGACATCACTTCCTGGTCTCCCACTTGTGACTCCACCAGCACTCAGTTCTCTGTTATTTTCTGCTCTTGTTCCAGGCAGGGGCAGCTCTAGCTTTTTTGCCACTGCAAGCACGGCAGTCAGGCAGCCTTTAGTGTCTTGCCTGCGGGAGGTCTGCTGGTCCTGCAGCTTCGCGTACCTGCCGCCGAATTGCTGCCGAATCTGCGGGACTGGCAAACCTCCCACAGGTGCGCTGCCAAAGGCTGCCTGACTGCCGCCCTCGCAGGGACTGGCAGGGCGCCTCCCGTGGCTTGCCACCCTAGGCACACGCTTGGAGCGCTGGTGCCTGGAGCCCCTGCTGGTTCCAGGGCCCCACTCTCCAGGCCAACCATCTGCAAGTGACCAGTCTCAGGATGTTTCTATCCAAACACAGTTCAACAACTCAGCCCTGTTCAGCCTTCCAGCACTGGATCTCTGGCTCAGGAACATCAGCAATCTTGCCCCTCTGCTGGTCTCCAAAGAACTGAGGTTGCAGAACTTTTCTGCTCTCTGCATCTTCCCTGTCTCTTCCAGGCAACTCTCCCCTGTCCCTTTTCCTTGCTCCTTCGGTCTGTCCTCTTAGACAATGCTGACTCTCCAGGTCTCTAACTCACCCAGACTCGTCCCCTCTAGGGCCCAGGTACCCTGTGTATCATGATCAGTGGAACCCATGTTCTCTGAAGAGATTGTTATTGACAGGACACCTGTGGAACAGGGAATGCAGGGAGTTAGGCTGGAAGCTACTCAACCACATGAACAGAGCTGTGCACAGAGCATAATAAAGCTCCACTTGTTCAACTTAACCTGCATTCAGTATCACTTTCTGAATGAAACATGGTGGCAGCATCTGAGCTGTCAGTTCTCTGCAGTCCAGCAGCTGATGCCGTGAGACATGGAACTTTGTCTGAAGCCCCCCACCCCTGCAGCTCTGGATTTTGCAGTTGCAAACCTAGCCCAGTGATGGACCTGGTGGAAGAAGGAGCTCAAGCTGTACACTGACCTGTCCATACAGGACGACGACAACAGGAAAGTAAAATTATTATTTTACCTTATCGGGGAACAAGGCAGAGAGATCTGCAGCATGCTGAAGCTCACCACTCCTTCAAGCTTCACGGCAGTTCTAGGAAACCATTGTTCCCCGAAACTAAATGAAATTGTGGAGTGACAAGTTTTTCACTAGAGACCAATACAAAGGGAAGGAGCTAGACCCCTTTGTTACTACCTTATGCACACTGGCCGCTACCTGCAATTTGGAGGACTTGATGGACTCCTTGATTCAGGACAGGATAGCCTGTGGCACTTGGGATCACCACTTGAGGGAGGGGCTGCTCTGAGAAGGCAATATCACATTAGTCAAATGCTTGGACATGGGATGTGCAGCAGGAGCCTCAAGAGAAAGGATGAAAGCCCTAGAAGGCACAGCACCACCAGAAAAACAAGCAATGTGACAACAGCAAAGGAGAGCAAGTGGCCAGGGTTCCATACCCACAGCGAGATGCATTTACTGTGTGAGACAGCATGAGCCAGTAAAAGAGAAGTGACCTGCTCTAGGACTCAAGGAACATGGCCTGTTGAACCATTATAGCAGTGTGAACAAGAGCAGAGGAAGGTCCCAGAAAGATTCACTTAGATTTGTACAAGAGGGGGATGGCACATCAGACAGTGGTGATGACATCATGACTCTTTCCCCTCGAGACCAAGAACAAATCAGATTCAGGCTGTCGGGACAGGAAAGCAACAAGGGACAGCATACGCACGGAGGCTGATAACAATGTTAATAGAGAAATACCCACTTTTCCAGCTGAAATCACACAGGGCCTCCTGAAATGTGAATTCTTGGGATGAATTGGACTTGCGCACACCCATTACAAGCAGCAGTCACAATCTAATCCCTCACAACGACAGCATAATGCAACCCATAGGAAAATGTGACAGACAAAAATAACAGATGGTAACAACTGAAATTTGTGGTGGTGGATGGTAAGTGCCACCAACCCCTCTTGGGGAACACAGATGTACCAGCCATGGATCTGATCTAGTGTCAGAATTTTATAGTTGCAATGCGAGAAGCTAAAAGGGGAGTCCCATGGACAATGGAGACAATTTATAAAGCATATGGGGATGTTTTCAAAGATGATTGCTGCTTCGAAGGAAAGCAGAGACTTGAGGTAGACCTCACAGTAGAAACTGTGTGCCTAGTATAAAGAAAAATTCCAGTGCCCCTGCATAATCCATTATGCAAGGAGCTTGAAAATCTGCAACGCTGGACAGGCCAGGACAGCTTAAGTAAACAGCATGGTGGTGGTAAAGTAGTCATCAGGGAAATTATATCTGTAGAGACCATAAGACTCTGAAAAGATACCATTATTCACTGCCCCCAATTGATGACACCTTGCCAGAACTTTCCACAGCCATGATCTTTACCAGGGGCGGCTCTAGACATTTCACCGCCCCAACCACGGCGTCATGCCAAGGGGGTGCTCTGCCGGTTGCTCGTCCTGTGGCTCCGGTGGACCTCCCGCAGGAGTGCCTGCGGAGGGTCTGCTGGTCCTGCGGCTCCACCCTCCAATCTGCCTCTTGGCGACTGGCAGACCCTCCGCTCTGTGTCCTGGTGACCGGCAGAGCGCCCCCCGCAGCATGCCGCCCCAAGCCCGTGCTTGGCATGCTGGGGCCTGGAGCCGCCCCTGATCTTTACAGTCTGAAGTGAGGAATGAATTTTGGCACATAGGCCTAGACAACAGAGTCCACCATAATAACAACCTTTGCAATACTATGTGGTCACTACAGATGCCTGTGCCTAGTAATGGGCATAAACCTTAGCCTAGCACCAGAAGTGTTGCAGAGAAGAAACACCCAAGGGCTAGAAGGACTGCCTGGGATGAAAATAATTGCAGACGATGTCCTCATTGTAGGTGAAAAGAGCAACAATACAGAAACTGAAGATGACCAAGACAGAAAATTACAAGCTTTTTTTTTTTTTTTCCCTACAGCAGTGAAAGGAAAAGAACATGAAACTGAACCCAGGAAAAAAGGCTGCTCAGATGGTGTGAGGTGACATACACTGGGGCTGAGGGACTGAAAGCGGATCCCAGCAGGATGAAGGTGGTCAGAGACATGCCAGCCCCACTGGATACGAAAGTTCTGTCCATACCTGGCTGCAGTAGTGGAACATGTACATCAGCTCAGAAGGCAGAGTGTTGAGTGGGGCTGGGCTGGTCACCAACAGCAAACATTAAACACGCGGAAACAAAATGATAACAGACCCTGTGATGGGACACACCACCCTCCCACTGACAGCAAGCCTATCGAGAGTCCCTGCACTCAGACATTGCTAATTAGGAGCAGCACCAGGGACTGGAGGTAATTAGACCCAGAGAGGACCCCACAAGTGAGCTCAACTACCATGGGGATCGGTGATCTATCCCAAGAGCGGGGGCTCTCATAGGGCACCCAGAACAACAGACTGAAAGAGACTATGGCCGAGCCCAGGCTAAGGGTCAGCTGACTACAATTGGGAATGCACGCAACAAAGCCCTAAGGTCGATACAAGGCCCTGAGACAAAAACAGGTTCCATACTACTCCTTTGAGAGGGAGGTTCTGCCAAGATGGACCTTGAGCACTGGCATAAGTGGATGGCAAAGTAGCAACAGCAGCAGGCCAACCAGCAACAGCAATTCCAGCAGCAAACCTTGCAGCAATGAACAGCCCAGAAAGCCCCAAGCAGTGCAGCAACTGGAACAGCAGCAGTAGCTGAAGGAGATTGTGTCCCAGCAGCAAGAACTCCAGAGACTTCCTGCAACAGTTAAGACCACCAGCACCTGCCCAGGGAAGCCCTGCAGGGCTCAGTACACTGGGGAACCCTGCCAGCCGTGCCAGTGAAATTAACTAAGATGGGCCCAGACAACAATCCAGAGGCATTCCTCACTGCCTTTGAGAGGGAGGCACTGACCTCTCAATGGCCTCTGGACCACTGGGCATTAGTTTTGGCTCCACATTTGATGGGACAGACACAGCTGGCCTACCATAACTTGATACAGAGCAGGCTCAAGACTATAGTTGGGTGAAGGCTGCTGTTTTAGGTTATCAGGATATATGCAAGGAGACACATTGGCAGTGCTTCACAGCAGGACTGTACCCCAAGGGTATATGACCCGGTGGTAGTGCATCAAAAGAGTATTGCTGGCGGTAGCTTCGCCTGAAGGAAAATTGCACAGTTGGTCCTAATGGAGCAGTTTGTAGCCATACTTCCAATAAGGGGCTAGGCATGGGTGCTCTGTGAATGCCAGATGCGGTGTAGCTAATGGAAAAATTTCTCACAGCTGATGAGTCGCTAGAGATGGGACATGTAGAGCCTCCACCCACTTGACTACCAGGGCCACTGATGGTACTGAACTCCCAACAGCAGATGCTGCACCCTGGGCATGACAGAAAACATGTACAAACCCCATCCCAGTGACCTGAGCTACTTGCACAGAGAGAAGTCTTCAGTGAGAGACACAGGGCTGAGCCATCTCCCAGATAACTGCCCAGGGACACTAACAACCAGGTTAGAGCCCTTGAGCTCAGATGCAGGTCACATTCATAGTTTAACCCTGCTCCCTGCCACCTAGGCGTGAGCTCAGCAACTGACTTCTCCTGTGGGCAACGGGGGCACATGAGGAAAGAGTTCCCATGGATAGAATTCCAATACACAGAGGTTTGGACAGCACTAGAAATGGCCTGTAGGAGGACTCCTTCCTCTCCCCTGTCCTTCTCCCCAAGTTGATGGTCCCAAAATGAATCCAAGGGAAAGAGATACTGGGGCTTATAGACTTGAGGTGCAGCCAAACTGTGATGCAAGCTGCCTTAGTGAGCAAGATGACCACTCTGGGGGAATGATTTGCTTGCAGTATTGAGATATAAAGCCAACAAATCATTTGCACCGATTGGATCTTCAGATCTGGTGAAAGGGCCTCACTCAGTGGTACGGGTCCAGATTCCAGGCAAACAGCTGCCTTGGGCCTAGTTCAGGGTTTTTTGGCCAAACGTCAATCTGGAGAGCTTGACGCTGCAGCCCCCAGAAGGCTTGATGTCGTCCCTCCAACAGTGCCTTGTAGCTGGACCAGAGGAGCAACGACAGGGACTGGAAGTAATTTGACCTGGAAAGGACCCCAGGGAGTGAGCTCCACTTCCATGGGGAACAGTGAACTTGCCCAGGAGTAGGGGCTCCAGTAGGGGACCTAGGGGAAAGAAACAGGAAAAGACTATGGCTGAGTCCAGGCTGAGGGTCAGATGACTATAAATGTCCCTATCCTGAAGCCAGAAGAGCCACTGACACTCCAGCATGAGGCACTGGAGAAAGGAGTTGGGGTAGCAATTTTGCAGGAACAGCTGGTCACTTAGGCAAGCAGAGCCCCGTCTGAGGAGAATGAGCAGGAGTATGCCCAAACAGAAAGAGAGCTTTGGACTGTGGTATCTGGAATGGAGTGATTGCATCAGTTCACCTATGGCCACCCAGTAATATTGCAATTCAGACCACAAACCTCTAGAAATAATCATGGCAAAGTCCCTTCTTAGTGCTCCAAGGAGATTGTAATGCATTTCAATGCACCTCCAGCTTTACTAGGCAAAGATCAGATATGGTCCAGGATGATTACTAGTATTGGCTGACAGTGGAGTTGGTTGAAATATTATGTCAGGGTGCCACTAGGTCTGTGAGTAAAAAGGAAGGTAAGCATCACTAGACCCATTTCATATATTAGGAAACTGAGGCACAGATGTGATTCACCTAGAGGTCATGCAGCAGAGCACCGGAAGAGCCAAGAATAGGATTCTGGCTTCCTTTCCCCCAGTCCAGTGCCCTGTCTATTAGGCAACATTGCCTTACCATTCATATCATCATTACATCTGTTTGAAATACCCCAAAAAGTCTTCTAACCTAAGACAGATTATTTAATTTCTATTCCATTTAAATTGAGCAATGTGATGATTTTTAGCTAGCATTATCAGGTAAAATCTAAAATTACTACTCCTATATACATACATGCCTTGGAGTGCAGCTTGATTTTTGGAATCAAATTATGCTGGAGAAGACTAAAGCCAGTAACTAATTTTACAATCAGTTGCTTCAAAATATATAATGTGTCAAAAGCAGCATCAAAAAAATACTAGGGAGGCCCAAATGTTCGGTTTTTCCCTTAACACTAAACTTCTCTATTACTATCCAAGATTACTCAAGACACTACAGTTTGATTTTCAATTCCAATTTAAAAACAGATAATGAATCAAAATCTGACATGGATATGGTCCTCGGGTCCAGTGTTCCTAACAATAATATTTCACCTGTTCAGATTTTTACAGCATTTGAGTCATCACAGTTCTGGATCAACAGATTGCAGATTAGGAATTGGCTGTAGTCTTTTCCAGCACAATCTGTAATGGTTATTTCTCCTGGGTTTTTTTTTAAAAGCAGAATAATTATACATTCCAAAGTTAAGGTTCCCATAGCAATGTTAACTCGGACACATTGCACATATGTAGTATTTTCAATAACTGTTAATTTATGCTTTACTATGTCTCTTAAATGTGGCCGAGTTATCGTTGCTGTGGGAACCTTAACTTTTGATTCTCTTGACTTCTTTGCGTAGTTAAATTCTCAATTATAAAATTTTATTAGCATAGAGGATTTTTTAAGTGTTGCATTTCCTTGTTATTTTTCTGGGAATAGAATGAGACGGAGGAAAAGAGACAAAAGGACCAAATCAGAAGCTATGTCTGTATATGCAAATAAAAACTTTTAACTTGTACCTTTTTCTTTCAACCAATTTCCTTACAATATATATTGCAATCACTACGCCATCTAAGAAATGTGCCAGTTTTTTCAGGAAGTGCAACATGAAGTACCAGTACCAACACTCCTGTTTGTATACTAACTTTCATAGTGTGAACCACATCTTAATAGAAAAATTAGACCACTTCCCTAGCATTTGTGATCACCTGTGGCAACTACAGTAATTGCTGGTTACACTGAAAAGTAAAAGTATTGAATGCATCAGCTCTCTCTTTAATAACATTTAATAAGCTGAGTCAGCTCTGTGGCCTAAATTTTCCAAAGGGAAAAGATTTTGGTTGCCTTTACTTTTGGGTGCCAACCCAAGACACCTGTAAAAGGGGCCTTATTTTCAGGCAGAATTTCTCAGCACACCTGAAAATCAGGCCCCTCTATAAAGATGCCTGATGAGGGTCACCCAAAAGCACCAGTCACTGTATAGAAAATGTAGGCCACATGATCAGTCTTTGCTATGAATTGCCAGTGAGATGGGTACAGGGGAAAAAGAGGAAAAAATATGCCATGATTCTTAGACTTTTAAAATGTTAAAATTGGCCTGTATCGATAGATATCACAGAAGGATTTACAAACACAAAACATTCTGAGCATTTCTGAATGCTTTTGGTGCGTGTTAGGGTTGCCAGGTGCCCAGTTTTTGACTGGAAAGTCCAGTCAAAAAGGGGATCTGGTAATGTATGGTCAGATATACTGATTGAACACCAACATTCCAGTTACCATGGGGTGGGGAAAGGCAGCAGGTCATTAACCCATGCTAGCACCTGCTCAGCCAGGCCTTCTTCCTACCTGCAGGCAGGCTGCAGCAGCTCCCATCCCAGCCCTGGAGCAGAGAGAGCCTAGCGGAGGGTGGATGGGGATGGGAAGGGAGGTGGAGATGATTCACTGAGCGATGTGAGGAGGAGTGAGCAAAAGCGATGAGGCCTTGGGGGGAGGGGGAAGAGGTGGAGCAGGAGTGGGGACTTGGGGAAAGAGGTGGGTCAGAGCCAGGGTCTCAGGGGTCCAGTTACCAGTAATTAGAAAGGTGGCCACCCTATGGTGTGTGCATTTTTAGAATGAAAGTACTATATACTGCAGCTAACTGGGGTGGTGCCCCAAGGACTGATTAATGCAAATATTACAGGTACAGAATCCCCCAAACCTGTTTGTGACATCCTTTAGTGACCCAAGCACACAGGACTCATGAGATCTATAAGCACAACTACTAGTAGAATTAATGTGGAGTCTCCTTTAATTCAAATGGTAGGGACCTGTGCTTTTGGAGCTGAAGGTCTTTTCTTGTATCCCACTAATAACATTGAAGTCTAAGTGGCCATGCTGTGCATCTGACAATCTTGTCTGGTTGTAAGGAATCGACATACTCCAAACAGGGCCAAGTTAGGTGACCACCTGTCCCAAATTATGCAGCACAGTCCCAAATTGCGGAGTTCAAGCCCCAGTCCCAGGCTGAATGACTCCTGGGACAAATGCCGCGCCAGATTACCTGTGGCACCACTCCATGACTGTCCAAGGCTCAAAGGCAATGCCAGCCTCTTCCTGGGGGAGAGCAGGGGGGTTTGAAGTGGGTGGGGCCTCGGGGGAAGATGAGGAGCAGGACTTCTGCATGTGTCCCACTTCTACCTTTCAAAAAGGTGATCACTCTAGGCCAGTTCTACTTAAAACGCACAGACGTAAGGAGCTGTGGGCCCTTCAACTCCCTCCCCACACACACAGTATGTCTTGCCTATAAACCATCTTGCTGTAATAATAATTACTGGTATCTTCGGGCACAGATAAAGGTTGATTTGTTAGTACAGTTGATTCGAAAGGATTTGATTTAAATAATGAGCACAAATAAGTTGGCACAAAACTGTTCAGGATTCACTAACCCTGTGAGAAATCTTGCAGTTAAAAGCATAACAAGAACCAGCATCTGGAAGTTAAAGTCAAATTCAAATGAGAAATAAGGCACACATTTTTAAGAGTGAGAGTGCTTAACCACTGACATTAACTGAGAAGAGAAGCAGCATATTCTCCGTCTCTTGTCTGCAAAGACAGACGAGGTTCCTTTCAGGAAGATAAGCTGTTGCCGAACACAAGCTATGGGGCTCGGTATATGGGTTAGTAGGTAAAATTCTATGGCCTGTGTTATGCAGGAGTTCAGACCAGATGATCATAATGATCTTTTCTTGTCTTAAAACGTATACATGTGGAAAGAGTCACAGAAGTTTCAGGATGCCTACGTTTGAAGGAAACTTGACATATTTCCAGACTTAGTTTAGTTCACTGGTGATGACATACAGTCACTGTCACCTAGGAAATGAAATATGTTGCCATAGGAACCTCAAGACTGCATTATTACGCAGCTTCAAAATGTTGGCAATTGGAAAAAGGCCTCTTCTGATACCTCAACCCAAAGTTTTTTCTTAATAGTTACTACTAAAAAATAAACAAACACATCAAGTTTCATGTGGAATGGCTCAGGGGAAAGGCATGCATCTTAACATAAAATACCTCTGTGGTATTAAACCTTTGGGGAAAGTGCATAGCCAGTTTAAAATATATATAAAAAAAGAGGCCACTGCCTCCTATAATAATTTTAGATCCTGTGAAGGTAATTTTATTGAAATGTAAGGTGCTGTACTTGGCTTGAATTTCAGCAGTTGCCTGATTCACGTGCTGGATCCTCTTATATAGTTTGACACACCTCCTGCTATAAACCAGAGGCCTGTTTTGTTAGTGTATAAATGTCTGAAAAATGAACCCCTAGTTTCATACTATATGAAAAGAGACACATTTACTATATGTTGTCTTTGGAATTTCTTCACTATATCTTTACACAGCAATGTTCTTGGAACTACGGTGAAACAGCATAAAAGGCTCAATCTGGCCTTCAATAGTTTTGCATACATAAAACTTTATAGCAGCTGCATAATCGATTGGTCAAGAGCAGTGGTCAGTTGTAATATGCACATCATAAAGTTGGTTAGTTGTGGCAAAAATCTGGAAATGCTTCTAGACAAATAATCTGCACCAGAGTGGATAAAAAAAAGGATGTTTCTTTTTTTTTTTTTAAATGGATTTCTTTAAATCAGATTTTTATTTAAATTAACTATAGAGTTATTTAAAAAAACTATTTAAAATTAAATTTGAAATTGGCAACTTATGTTAAGGCCTAAACTTATTGTAATCTATGAAAATCATAGAATTACAAAAAATATTAAAACAGTACATGTTTACTGGCAAGTTTGAAAGGAAGTCAAACCACTGAACTGCTGACATCATTAGCTAAGCACCTGGAAGCAGAGTTTGTTGATGTGCTAAACCAGGTTTTGACAGCAGTAGCCTTCTTCTGCAAGCGCAAAGAGATTATTGTCTTCATTTCAAATGATTCAACTAGCTTAGTTCAATCACTAGTTCAGTCAAAGTTAAAAAACCTATCGAGAGCTGAAAAAGCAGGAAAGATAGTTTTACTCTTCCAATATACAAACAGAAATCAGAAGTGAGATGGTGAAATCTACTAGTTCTAAAATCTTGAAGGACATAGTGACCAATAACAATCAGTTCAATTCTTTAACATCAGATATACTTCTGTAAGGATGTGGCTCGCCAGTTGGCACGCCCCACGTTGACTGAATATGTAAGGTGGACAGATTTTGACCAGAGAGTCAGAGCCACTGACCAGACACCCAGAGTCTGGTTACTGCAGGCAGAGAAGGCACCGAGTCATGAACTTACCAACACCGGGCAGCTGCAGCTCCCAGCCCCAGCTCTGCAGGAGAGTCCCTCCCAACCCACACAGGGAGTGGGGAGAGTGGTAAAGCAGTGATTGACAAAGGAAAGGAGAAGAAAATGGGCGCAGGGATTCGGGGAAGGGGCAGGGCAAGAGAGAGGCCTTGAGGAAGAGGGGGGCAGGGGAAGTTCCAGCACCACTGCTGGAGTGTCTGGGTTTTTAAAATATTACAAAGTTGGCAACCCTACGGCATAGTACTCTCTTCTCCTTCATTGCCCCCTGCTGACAGCCACTCTGGCCCTGAAGTGGTCTGCTGTTTCTTGCGACTCAGCCCGCCACCTAGATCACAGAGTCCCACCCCTTCAGGGTAAGCCAATGGGCCAACAACTAATAATCCTTCAACTTCATATTGGAGGCTCGGTCCAATCTGAACTCATTAGCCTTTACCCCTGGTATTGGGGCGGGGCTAGGATTGCCAATTTTGGTTGGACATATTCCTGGAGACTTAATCACATGACATAATCTTTAATTTAAAGATTAATTTTTAATTCCTGGGGACTCCAGGCCAATCCTGGAGGGCTGGCAACCCTAGGTGGGGGCAGGGGGATGGAATTGCATTTCCACTCCACCTTTCTCAATGGTTTGGTAGGGAAATCCAGATTCTCCCTTCCCGCTGCATTCTGGTCCAGGCACCCTTGAACAGGCATTCAATGCCTGGGTACATAGATCCCCTTGCTGCCTCCCTTGACCACTTCCTACTTTGCCCTGGCCTGTCTTGGCCCTTTGCCCCAGTCACACTGGGAGCCTGGGAAGAATCAGCTCAGCTCTTTCTAAGCCTCTTCCACCAGCTCACTGCAGAACTTCTTTGCCCTTCTGCCACCCTGTCCTGCTGAAGGAGGCTTTTCTCCACTTCCCCTGCTGCACAGGCCCTGACTGAGCAGGAATCTTCCTGCTCCCTGCAGGCCTCTCCACCAGCATGCAGAGTCCTGGACAGACTCGCCATCTGTCACTCCATCCCAACTGCCTTGAGTTTCCTATTGCAGACCTACCTACCTTCCTTCAGGGCAGCTTTGTCTGCCAGCAGTCTCACTCAGCTCCCTGCCTCCATGCCAGGCTTCTCTCCCTGAGCAAGTGCCAGAGAGCTGTTCTCCTTCTGGTCAGGCCTAACTGAAACAGGGTTAGCCCTTTTAACTCCTACCTCCAGGCTTGACACCTACTGCAGGTGTACCAGGGAGTACCCACAGGCTCTCATTAACCCTTTCACGCCCAGTGTGGGGTACGTACACCCCATTACAACTTCCTTTGTTTAACTAATCAGTTTTAAATTCAACACGTTTTGAAAAGTTCTCTTATATACCCATCACTCTTAAGGAAGTTTTATTTAATAAAACCGTTTTAAATGCTGTATCTTGTGCATTTTTATTTGAATTTCCACCCAAATACAACTTGACACAAGACAATTAAAAAATGAATCATCAACTATTAAATAAGAAATCCATCATTCACCATTGTCTAACAGGATCAAAAAATGTAAAAATTAAGAATCTGAATAGATGAATTAAGCTACATAATTGTTTAAATAAATGTGTATAAATATAGTGTAGCCTTCCGGATAGCAAAAATAAACACCAAATTTAATGTAAAGATTCTATTTATTTGCAAATCAACACGTCCTAACGGCTACCAACGAATGAAAATCAACCTCTCTTTAGGAAAATAAGTAAGGAATACAAATGCAAAACATGATTAAAATTTATTATTAAAATAAAGGTTTCCTGCTTGCTGATTTAAATCATGATTAAAATTGGTTATTTAAATCATTTGATTTAAATCAATCCACTCTGCCAGCAGCATTAAAATAATTATTCAGAAAGGAACTTGGCCAACCTGCTATCTCCCAAAACTAAAACTAAACTAAACGCAGCTCTTCCCACCCTTTCATTGTGCTAGGAGCATATCCTCAGCCCTCTCCAAAATCCTTATCAAACAGATTTCTTTAGCAATGTGTGTCACCAAACCCACAGTGTTTTGGATCAAGCAAGGGAGCTAGTTCCAGAGTCCTGGAGCCATATGGAAAAGTATTATTATGAAAGCACTATGCAGTGAAAGTGTAAAATCCTCCAATCCAATCAGTATGGCAAGTCTCCACTGTGATATTCCACTCTCCTTACATGCTTGCAATTGTACTGATATCAGTGGAATTTCCTTGTTTGTATGGAAAGCAGAATATCGGCGCTGAAACAATGTACCTGGTTCCAAGGGATCCCCATTTGGATTACTCAAGGTGATCCTGATTTCTTGACAGTTATAAGGCAGTATCACTGGCACATATTTTTGTGAGTCATAAGATTATACAGAGATTGTAACCTGAAGGTATCAGAGTGGGTATGGTTTAAAAGGTTTTCTAAAAAACACCCTACAAAATGGATAAATTAGTTTATTACTGACCCTACTGGTATTCCTTATACGTTCAAACCAGTCATAGCGTCTCCTGTTGGTTAAAATAAAAAAGGTAAAAGAAAAACATTGAGCCCATTGTATATAGTGTATGATGCTTTCTCACAATAAAGAGCTTCTGTACTACATAGTCAAAAGAAGACTAGATTCCTCTTTGGCTGAGGAGAGCGCAGTGCCATACATTCTCACCCCATCCCCAAGGCAAATTATAATTTTTTAATTTGGTTTTAGGCAAGTGGGGGCAGAGACAACTGAATCTGCAGAAAATTACGGGCAGGGTCATAATGAAATATTTATTTAAACTTTATTTTTGTAAGATTAAAATATTTTCATCTTTCCTTTCTCAGATAAACATTTCAAGACATCTGCCACAGTCTCTCGATTAACTATGTGACATACGTGGCTAAGCAGCCTTTTATTATTATGGTCACCACTTTTACAAGACTATGATAAATCTGTACAAAAGTTTACCTTGTGAGTTATTATTTGAAATAGCATAATCTGCTGACTATTATTGTCCTGGTAAAATAGGTGTATCGGTATTGTATGTAAAGTTACCAGATGCTACTGTATAACATTGTTATAACATGCCCCATGGTTAAGAAAAGCAGGCCCAAACCAGTTTTAGAGATAAAGACTCACTGGCACCTCAACCAGATGTTAAAGAGCTATCACTGGCTTAAGGAGCCATTCCCCAGCAATGGGAAGGTGTAAACAAGGAATTTACATTTCATCACAGGGATGGTTAAACTCTCACAGCCACAGGAGACTACTTGTCACCTGCACCCCAGCTGGGGGTAACCCTCGAAGAGGGGAGAATGGTATAAATATGAGAGACAGTGGTCTTCACTTCACCTCACTCCTCCTTCATCTCTGTTCATGACATCAACAGTAAAAGAGCTGAATTAAGTGGAAGGGGTCCCAAGCTGAAAAGAGACCCAGCCTGTGAAATTTACTGCAGCATATGGTGAACAAAACCTTTTGCTTTTAAGTTCACTTAGCTTGTTAAATTAGGTATTAGCTTGAGTTTTACCCTTTTCTTTTCTTTTGTAACCAGTCCAGACTTTTATGTATCATGACTTGTAATCACTTCAAATCTATCTTTATCTTAACCAGTGTGTTTGGATTAAAATGTATGGGAAATTCCACTTGGGATAACAAGGCTGGTACATATATCATTTTCCTTTGATGAAATGATAGGCATTCTATGAGCTTGCGTTGTTCAGTAATGTGCTAAACAGTACAAGATGCATGGATAAAATGGAAATCTTCCTAGACATTTTTGTCAAGAATGCAACAATATATATTTTGGTGTATAAGTGTTCTGCTGAGTACAGTAGAACTTGGACATGTCTATATGGCATGTCCAAGGCAACCAGGAAATACATTCCAGGCACCTTTTTCTTGGGACTCCTCCTCAAAAACACCTCCACAGTAGTCCCTAGGCATTGTATAATATAATATATGGGCCACAACAAAGGAGCCATTGAGGACTATCCAGAGTGCAGTCAAGTTTTACACCTTGCGCTTGGTTTAATTACAAGTTTCTGCCATTGAGACAGACACCTAACTTCCTACTTTTCACATTGTTTGGGGAAGAGGTGGGACCAATAGCAGGTCCTGACGATAGCAAATGAGGGACTTAGATTTCTTTGAGAAGGTGATACAGAGCTTAGGGTGAGGTGTAATAATCAGCAGACATAATTACCTTCTCATCCTCAAGTTTATACCTGGCTATAATACATTCCAAAATTCAGTCTGGAAATGAAAGCCATACCAGAAGAATCACTGAATCTGAGCAATCAAAGGAGGTAGCAGTGGTAGAAAGAAGCACTGGGGTGTCTTATACACCCCCATTAAAGTCTGCAGTCTAAGTCTCTTCTTTCCGAGACAAGAGACAGGAGCATTAAAAATCCTCTAAAGAGCTGAAGAGTTATCCGGAGGCTGCTGGCTGGGTGATCTGAGACTCTGCGAAGAGCCTGCAGTAGATGTCAATAAGAACTGATGACCAATTATGACTAACAGTTAAAGTATTTTTGTATAAACCTTTCCCCCTACCTGCCCACTCCCATATTTCTTATACATAC
Source organism: Chelonoidis abingdonii (assembly GCF_003597395.2). NCBI lineage: Eukaryota > Metazoa > Chordata > Testudines > Testudinidae > Chelonoidis > Chelonoidis abingdonii. Next base: position 130,592,030 of record NC_133771.1, read on the forward strand.
TAAAACCCATCTTCCCCCAATAATTGTGGCTGCTGCTCTAATGAATTGTAAGCAAGTAGGGAAAAGCTGTCTAAACTAAGCAACCAACCAACCTCATATGCTATATTATCATCATCATCACAACTATATCATCAGCCCTGAAACTCGATCTAAACAAAAGAGGGGCTATTTGGTGGCAGTGTAATTCATTTAAAAATTTCCCCCCTCTAAAATTAAGAGCACCAAATTGCATGTGGCAGTCACCTATGTCAGGCAGGTCAAGATATATTAAATTCCCATTCAGTCAACAAGTATTGTCCCTTGAGCTAAAGTCAAGATTTACCTCTCAGAGGATACATCTTATCACCTCAAGAGACCTCAAGTCAATTGCCAGACTCGGCTGCAGGTTACGCTGGCACCTACAGAGCTTCTGCAGTGGGAAGTTTACTCATAAGAGCTATTGCAGTGAAACTCCCATTCCAGCAGGGGTCTCACAGTTGGCCAGCACATTTTCAAGGGTGGGTGGTAGATGACGTGGCCAGAACAACATGAAGATGGTCTGAATCAGTAACCCCAAGTAACCTCAGCATCTCTTGTGAAGCCCATTCACAAATTAAAGCTGCCTTCCCTGGCAAAAATTTGAAAGGGAGAGAGTGATGTTACAAACATTGCTTGCCCCTGCTCCAAAAGTGAAGCCCCTCATAGAGTGCTGCAGCCGGTTGTCATAAGAGATGCAATCTGTGCCCACACATGTGCACCAGCAGCAGTAAATCAAGCCCAGTAACTGCTTAGTATTGAACTATGTAAACCATTTGGGAATGTTTCTTTAAAAGACGCTATATAAAATGAAAGGCCTGACCTGCCCCCATTGAAGTAGTTTGCCACTGGTTTCAATGGGAATATGATCAGGACCTAAATCTGTAATGTAGTGTGGTATCAGCCAATCAGCCTGACATTTGCCTTGAATTCATTTGCAAGTTCTAATCCCTATAATTATTAATACTCGCAAATTGTTTTCTGCTTTCCATAATCCTTAAAAGGACTTTTATGGCACTGGCGTCACAGTCATGAATCACTACTACTCTACATACTTCTAAACTGTCCATCACTGAAGTGTCTGCATTACTAATATCATTTTTATAGCCCCTCTCATGCTGTGGAGTCATTAGCTTCTCTCCCTAGCAGTGGGAGGCTTTGCGACGTCCCATTGTGCATAAATAATTGCTTATCAGAAGATAAGCAGTTTTACCCAACACACCTTCCATGCCCTTCCAACCACTGAGAAATATGGGTATCCAGCAAAGCAGCAGGCCTTTGAAGCATTAATTTTAAAAATGCTTTTTGTTACGCATTAAAAACAGATTCTGTTCTATGGTCAAATACAGACTACACAGACAAGGCTGTGCACCTTTAAACCTGATATATGGGAACTTCTTAAATACTTCCAATGTCAAAAATACAACAAGCTGAAATAACAGTTCCAGAACCTCAGCAAGTAGAGAGAATTGCACATGCTTAGTTCTTAATCTGTCCAGAAGAGGGCAATGGTATGCATACAGAGAAATAAGTTTTTTGTTTTTTTTTAAAAAAGATATTTATAAAAATGTAGTATAGGCATAAGAATGCTTACAAAAATTGTTTAGTGCCTTGTATATTGTCTATACATTCAATTCAAAATGTTTGCTCCTCCAGAGTTTTTAGGTTTTTCCTCCTCCAAGACAAGACATTGATCTTAAAAAAAAAAAAAAAAACCACCAAACCCCACACCCCCATAAATGTAAAGCTACTTAGCCCCCATTTTGGGGAATCAGACATCCAATCACTGATGCAAAGTACAGAACTGCAACTTTTAGCCTTCAATAGAATTAGGGTGCCTAGTGATTTCAGGTATGGCTGCAAAGTGAGTGCTAGAAGTACTTCCCCTCTCCCCCCAAAAAAGCAGCACAGATTTTAGTTGCTAAAAAAAGCACTTAGTTGTTTGTTTGTTTAAAATTGGAGCTATCACTCTGGTCCAGAAGAATGCAGCACATTGGCATGTTAAACAAGAAAAATGTCTTGTCTTTAAAAGAGACTAATAGTTATTTAGATACACATATTTGCAGGGAGACTTACTGCAGCAATCAAACTTATTTTCTTGCCATTCTCAAAGATTATTTGTGCATTTTTATTAGCACACTCTCTCATCTCTTGGAAGTTATTACTATGCCATTGTGCAGTAGGCTCTGTCTGTGTTCAGGTATTAGCTGTGGTAGGGTAGTGATGAATTGAATCTCATTGTGATGTCACAATGACCGCACTTACATCACCTGAATTGTTGACTTGTACTTGTCTGTAGTTTAATAATCATAACAATCAAACACAACAATCATTAATGATTTAGTTTAATTACAACCTAACTTCTTCAAATAAAGCCAGGGGTCAGAATAAGGGGAAACGTGTGGGTTCTTTCACAGGATTTCACTCACCACTGGGGTGCTCCCTCATGGCTGAATCTGGGGAATAGCTCCAATGAGTCTGATGTCCCCTTCTGTCGCTCATTTGTGGTGCAACCCTGCTCACATATTTTTCCAGGAGTTGCAGTGCTTCATCTTTGGGAGTCAAGATGCTCCCCCTTTGTGGCTTGGCCCTCCAGCCAGGTCACTCTGTAGTTTCCCCCTTCTGGGGTCTCCAAGTCTCACCAGGCTGCCTGTTTGGGTATCATTCCCAGAAGTCCTCCAAGTCAAAGGTTCTCAAACTGTGGTCCATGAGTTCCATTCATTCAGATGGTCCGTGGAAAGTTCCCTCTAAGGTGCACTCCTGGTCAGCCGCACATGAGAGAATGAAGGGCCACTCACCTAATTAGTGGAATCACACAGGCATGGGGGGAATAGGAGGTAGGTGGGAGGGGGCAGTGGAGTGAGAAGAGGCAGAGGGGGGAAATTTGGGATGTGCAGGGCTGCAGAAGCCAGAGAAAGAGGTGACTTTCCCCAGCTCCAGGGCTGCAGCTGCCGGGAGAGAGATGGTCCTTCTTCCTAGCCTCAGCTCTGTGGTGGAGGGAGAGACCCCACCCCCCTTCCCAGCTTCAGCTCTGTGGCAGGGGGGTGCACCCAACCCTCCAGGTCAGGATCCCAGGACTTCCACTCTCCCATAGGTTTTCTTCTTTTTCCTCGAAGCCCAGAAAGTGACAACAGGCTTTCATACTACAGCCCCCTTTTGCCCTCTCTGCTTGGCCTTATATCAGCCTTGCCTGCTCCTACTCAGCTGGCTCCATCCTCAGTTAGGGATTGTCTATCAAGTGTAACTCTCCCTCACCTGAGCCTTATCTGGTTACTTAGCCCCCTCTGAGCCACATGAACTCTTTTCAAGCTACTGTGGGGTGAACACTGCATCATTGGTGTTCTTCCAAGCTACTCCCACAAAATAAGATCTGCCTATGTGAGTCACCATGATGAGACACTGCTCATAGCAGATTATGCATATATTCAAACATGATCACGTGTGCCACTTGGCTGTTGGGCTTTGCACCCTCTCAGTGGGGCCTGAATACACCCATGGGCTCTCCTAGGCATCTTGGGTCTGGCTCCTTCTTGACTGTGGTGAGGGGACAACCAAAAACTGGTGGGATCTCCCATACACCATGCACTTGTGGTACCAAAATGAGAGGCCACTCACAGCACATCATGCAAGTCCGACTCTCTCTCTTTTTTCTTACATGATTCATTTAATTCTTCATGTAGATGTTGAAATCATCATCACTGGGCATCTCAGTTAACACTTCACTGAGATGAATGGGATAGTTCACACCTCTTCGAGCTATTGTTTCAGGCTACCTGCAAACTCATCTCTGCCTCATTTACACCATGGGTATGTTGACACAGTAAACGAAAGTTGTGATTTTTTACTGCGGGTAGGCTGACCGGGGACTCTGGGTTTGTGGGTACAAACTACTTTGTTGCCCACACTAGCTAGACTGAAGCTAGTGAGGATATGCCTACCTGCACTACGATCACATCTTTGTTTGCTGTGTAGATATACCCTTTGTTCACATTTGAGATTTTCTTTGCATTTTAAATAGCTGGTAGGGCTGTTGATTAATTGCAGTTAACTCACATGATTAACTCAAAAAAATTAATCTCGCTTAATCGCAGTTTTAATTTTACTGTTAAACAATAGAATACCGATTGACATTTATTAAATATTTTGGATTTTTTTTTACATTTTCATGTATGTTGTGTTCTGTGTTGTAATTGAAATCAAAGTGTATATTATTTTTATTACAAATATTTGACTGTAAAAATGATAAAAGAAATAGTATTTTTCAATTCACCTCATATAAGTACTGTAGTCCAATCTCTGTCATGGAAGTGCAACTTGCAAATGTAGACTTTTTTTGTTACACTGAAAAACAAAACAGCGTTAAACTTCAGACCCTACAAGTCCACTCAGTCCTACTTCTTGTTCAGTGAATCGCTAAGCCAAACAAGTTTGTTAACATTTACAGGAGACAATGCTGCCCTCTTCTTATTTACAATGTCACCAGAAAGCAAGAACAGGTGTTTGCATGGCACTTTTGTAGCTGGCACTGCAAGGTATTTATGTGCAAGATATGCTAAGTATCTGTATGCCCCTTCATGCTTCGGCCACCATTCCAGAGGACGTGCTTCCATGCCGATGATGCTCGTTAAAAAATAGTGTGTTAATTAAATTTGTGACTGAACTCCTTGGGGGAGAATTGTATGTCCCCTACTCTGTTTTACCCGCATTCTGCCATATATTTCACGTTATAGCAGTCTTGGATGACGACCCAGCATATGTTGTTCATTTTCAGAATGCTTTCACTGCAGATTTCACAAAACACAAAGAAAGTACCAGTGTGAGATTTCTAAAGATGCTACAGCACTTAACCCAAGGTTTAAGAATCTGAAGTGCCTTCCAAAAACTGAGAGGGACAGGGTGTGGAGCATGCTTTCAGAAGTCTTAAAAGAGCAACACTCCAATGCAGAAACTACAGAACCTGAACCACCAAAAAAGAAAATCAGTCTTGTGCTGGTGGCATCTGACTCAGATAATTAAAATGAACATGCGTCGGTCCACATTGCTTTGGACTGTTATCAAGCAGAACCAGTCATCAGCATGGACACATGTCCTCTGGAAGGGTGGCTGAAGCATGAAGGGACATATGAATCTTTAGCGCAGGGGTTGGCAACCTTTCAGAAGTGGTGTGCCGAGCCTTCCTTTATTCACTCTAATTTAAGGTTTTGCGTGCCAGTAATACATTTTAACATGTTTAGAATGTCTCTTTCTATAAGTCTATAATACATAACTGAACTATTGTTGTATGTAAAGTAAATAAGTTTTAAATGTTTAAGAAGCTTCATTAAAAATTAAATTAAAATGCAGAGACCCCCGGACTGGTGGCCTGGACCCAAGCAGTGTGAGTGCCACTGAAAATCAGCTCACGTGCTGCCTTTGGCACGCATGCCATAGGTTGCTTACTCCTGCTTTAGCGCATCTGGCACGTAAATATCTTGTGATGCCAGCTACAACAGTGTCGTGAGAACACCTCTTCTCTCTTTCTGGTGACATTGTATATAAGTAGAGGGCAGTATTATCTCCTGTAAATGTAAACAAACAGCAATTGGCTGAACAAGAAGTAGGACTGAGTGGACTTGTAGGTTCTGAAGTTTTACATTGTTTTGTTTTTGAATGCAGGTTTTGGGTTTTTTTATATAATTCTACATTTGTAAATTCAACCTTCATGGTAAAGAAATTGCACTACAGTACTTGTTTTAGCTGGTTTGAAAAATACTATTTGTTTTGTTTTTTAACAGTGCAAATACTTGTAATAAAAAATATAAAGTGAGCACTGTATACTTCGTATTCTGTTTTGTAATTGAAATCAATATATTTGACAATGTAGAAAACATCCAAAAATATTTAAATAGTATTCTATTATTGTTTAACAGTGTGATTAATTGCTTGACAGCCCTAATAATTAGATACATCTATTTTTAAATAAAAGCTGGAGAACAAGATAGTAGCTTCAAAGTAATACCAATATAGCAAACAGCCATGTACCAGCCATTTGTGAGACCTGCATATAGTCCATGCACAAGCTGCCTGTGAAATGTAACAATATGAAAAGTTAGAAGAGTAGCCATTTTAAAATTAATTTAATTCAAACTGATGAAAAGACAACTTGTAGAGTCTCAAAAAGCTCATCCTGTACTCACAGAATAAGTGCTGTACATTTGGAGAGAATATGCTGCATTTTTCATACATAACAGAGGTTGAACAAATCTGTTATAAGTGCAAAACTGTACTCAACCTTAACTATGGAACTGCGACTCGCACTTCCAAAATACAAATAATTTAAAATGCTCACAAGGTTTGAATTTCATACCTTGACATGATTTAGCTATTGGAAGACAAGATAGATACCTCAGTGGGTTCAATCTACAGCATAACATCTCTGAAGAGATAAAATATTACTCTGTTTTAATGAAACAATGCAGCATTTGATATTGCATATATCAAAAGGAAAACAAAATGACTAGAAATACTTAGAAACAACATTATCTTAAGTTTTCTGCTGGATTCAATCTACAGAAGCTCCCTGACTTATGAAAGCGTTCCATTCCAGAATGCCTTGAGTAAGTTGAATTTTGCATAAGTCAGGAACGTATCTCCGACAATTACGCAAAAAAAAGCTTTCAGAACTTACAGAACTTTTTCCATAAGTCCCGATTTCTATAAATCAGGTTTGCATAACCCAGGGAGCATCTGTACTCATTTCTTTAAAACATTGGTTCTCTTTCCAGACTACTGTATCCCTTTCAGGAGTCTTGATTTGTCTTGTAAACCACCCAAGTTTCACCTCAGTTAAAAACTACTTGTTTACAAATCAGACATAAAAATATAAAAGTGTCACAGCACTCTATTATTGAAAAAAAAAATCCTGACTTTCTCCTTTAGTCTATATGACATTTTAGTGGTACTGATTTCGCTAGTGCTTTTTATGTAGCCTGTTGTAAAACCAGACAAATATCTAGATGAGCTGATGTACCCTCTGAAAGATCTCTGCATACCCCCAGGGATACACGTGCCACTGGTTGAGAACCATAGCTTTAAAATATACATAGGGTGTCATTTTTAGCTCCTGGGTTCCTGGCTTATCAAAATGCCTTCAAGTCAACCAAACTGGTCTTTTTTGTAACACATTTACTGTTATTATTTCTTCCTTGCATTATCATAGCATCTAGGGATCCCATTCATGGTCCACGACCCCATTGCATTAGGTGCTGTACGGACGAGATTGTCCCTATCCCACAGAGCTTACCACTTAAAGTGTAAGACAGGAGACAACAGGCAGATGTAGACAGATGGGGAACACAAGGAAACATTGAGACAGCACTGATAAGCAGCACGATAAGCAGTAGCACCGGTTGGAACAATTTTGTCAAAACAGTTTTTTCTTGAAAAAAGCTGTTTCAATGACAAGGAATTTTTTCTGTGAAACTATTTAATTAAAACATAAACAGGAGATAGTTGAATGTAGAAAGATAATATGTTTAATTCAGTACTGAGTAGCAGATGACCTTACTAGTTTTAATAATAAAAATACAGAATATTCTAACTATGATCATATTTTAAAATAGTAGCACAGTAGAACCTCAGAGTTACAAACACCAGAGCTATGAACTGACCGGTCAACCACATCCCTCATTTGGAACCGGAAGTATACAATCGGGCAGCAGCAGAGACCAAAAAAAGCAAAAAAGCAAATACAGTACAGTACTGTGTTCAACGTAAACTACTAAAAAAAGGGAAAACTTTAAAAAAAAAAGATTTGACAAGGTAAAACAACTTTCTGTGCTGGTTTCATTTAAATTAAGACGGTTAAAAGCAGCATTTTTCTTCTGCATAGTAAAGTTTCAAAACTGTATTAAGTCAATGTTCAGCTGCAAACTTTTGAAAGAACCACCATAAAGTTTTGCTCAGAGTTAGGAACATTTCAGAGTTATGGACAACCTCCGTTCCCGAGGTGTTTGTAACTCTTGAGTTTCTACTGTAGTAGCACCGACATGCCATGAAATAACATACAAATGTAAAAATGAAAAAAGCCAAATAAAATTCAGAACAAAGTTTTGAAATTCCAAAATGACATTTTGATTTTTTTTTCCATGGGAAATTTCAAAATTCCTGTGAAACAAAAATTCTGAGTTCCAACCAGCTCTAATAAGTGGCATTCACAGCACACCAACTGCCTTCCCTTGTCAACCTTTTGTAGCCACCAAGGCAAAGGACAGTTTCAAGGAGGAATTTCCAGGAGGCAAAGCGAAGACTGGAGTCCACACTTGGACAATGGGTAAGAGATTCTAGGTAGGGAAGGGGGTAGAAGTGCCTTAAAAAGGAAGGCAAGTAGTTTGTGTTTGGTGCAGTAGAAAACAACGCGCCAGTGGGGAGGTGATGTGGTCAAAAAACAAAATAATCTTTACAGCAGCAGCAAAATTTTGAATACTACAACTTACTATTCTGTGATGCCCAAAAGCAAATAGCTTCTGAATTCCTATGGATTAATCTGCCCCAATGGGATATTGCCCTGAAGCCTAGTGACGATTCTCTCCTCTTATTCAAAACCCTAGCAGATTCCTTAGCTGAAGGAGTGTTTAAGGTGTTTTAATTACAGCAGGAGTGCCTCTGTCTGAGCAACTAAATTTTCATTCAACTAAAGCTGCCCAATTGGAAAAGAAACAGCTCACACTGTTGCCCTCTGAAGGTTAGTTGTATGACAATGTTTGTAGCTCCTCTTCATTTTCGAACATAGTAAATATACCTTTGCCAGGGCCTCATCCTGAAGATTTTATTCACATGAATAGCACTCACTCATGCGAGTAACTGTACTGAACTGTATATGCACGGCTCATGAGTAACCGTTGGCAGGATCATGCCTAATTTGCACCCATTTCATAGCACTTGATTAAGGAAAAGGCATGTGTCTAGGGCCCAGCAACTCAGCTTTCATTTAAAAATGTGTGTGTATGTCTGTGTCCAAGCCCTCTCTTGGTTGCCAAGAACAACCTTGAAAATTTGAAGCGAGTACTGAATAACTGATGCAGTGCTGACTTACTCTGTCCGCAGAGAGGCTGAGAGGAGGAACTGCTCCATTTATTTCAGTGGGCTGTTAATGCAAATCCACAGCTCTAGCAGAGGAGTCTCTGGGAAGTGGAGACCCTCACTGTCATCATCCCATCATGGCTGCACAGGTGTGATTCAGCAAATCCTCACCACCACCAACTCTAGACCTCTGTTCACTTGAGTTATCTCCTCTGAGACAGACCCAACCCACCATAAGAGAGGACTAGGTAGTCGGAAGAGAACAAGCTTGCTTAAAGAACAGTGCCAGACACCCCTCTCTCCCACCTCAGAAGATGGCTTGAGTAAAGACTCTGGTACCTCAAGGAGGGTTGGGGCCATGGCATGGGGTACAAGGCCAAAAGATGGCTCTTACATGTCTTAGTCTGACCCTGTAGTTCAAAAACGTTGCACTTGTCCAATTTCATACGCACCAACTGTCATAAGTAGATAGATAAGGGTTAATTTTCTTTTGCCTGTAAAGGGTGAACAAAGGGGGAACCAAGCACCTGACCAGAGGACCAATCAGAGAACTGGATTTTGTTTTAAGTCTGGGAGGGAAAGGAACTCGGGGTCTTGTTCCTCGTTGTGAGTAAACAGCTTGTTTTTTTGTCTAACTCCCAATCTTCTTTCTAATATTCTACTATCAGTGTGAGTACAAAGGCACAAGGCAAATAGGTGTAAATGCTTGTGTTGTATTACAGGTGTGTTGATATTTGCTGGACTAGTTTAATGGGCGTATCTTTTCACAATCAAGATGTTTATTCCTATTTTCTTATAAGCCATATCCCTGTATTTGAGTTTCTTAATGCAGAAGTTTTAGTATATGTTAAGTTCTTTCTTTTTATATAAAGTTTTCTTTTTACAATCTTGTGGAGTTTTCTTCTTCCTAAGTGAGGCAAGGGAGAGGAATATCTGTGCCTAGGAGCTCTGTCTACCTCTGTGAGACAGGCTAGGGGGAGGGGAGCCCATGCCTGTGGTTTAACTTTCCTATTGTCCCAGCAGGAGCAATCTATGGGGGAAAGTTATGGGAAAAGGGAGAATCAACTTCTGGTACTCTTGTGTTTTGAGGTTTTTCTTCTAGTTACTGCTACGGACAAAGGGAGGGGTGAATCTCTTTGTGTGAGCTACTAAGGTGTGAATGCATAGCCTCCGGGGGAAGTAGTATTTCTCTCGCTGGGTTGTATTCAAGGGAGCCTAGTAAGGCCTCGCTCCGTCCTAACCCCAGGAAGGGGGGGGAAGCTGGGGGATGAGATAGGGAGACCCAGGGGGCTCTGGGTCTTGTGGGGTCCCCCAGGGATAAGTTGGGGCGACTTGGGGGCTGATAGGAGCCAGAATCCTATCTGGTGGCAGTGAGATAAGATCCAAGCTGGTACAAGCTTGTGGGGAATCATAGTAAGCACCCAGATTTTGGACGCTAAAGTCCAGATTTGAGACAGACGCTTACCACACCAACTTCCACACAAAAATTTTTAATTTTTATTTCTGCAAATAGCATGCACTATTTTGCAAATCTAGTCCTGAAAGTCTATAGAGTCAAATTCTACCACTCTTCTCTTCCTCTGCTATTGAGATCAAGACAATGAGATTGCATAGGTATGACTGACAACAGAGTAAGTCAGGGCTGAATTTGGTACTCTCTTATATTTTCACCCTGGGAAAAAATACTATATGGAAAGCCATTGTGCTCTTTTTCATCATAAGTGTTATTGCTGGACGGAAGATAAATTAGTTAATTAAGTTCCACAGCTGCATTCCTATCAGGTGCATTGAGAGAAGGAATCTTAAGCAGACCTTCTGAAGGTATTTTAATAAATATTCATTTTCTGAACAGATGTAAAAAATCCTGCTGCCATCTAGTAAAATCAAAAGTGGAAACCAAAACATATTCCACAGTTGTAAGTCCAGATGCTATATTTTTCTCTACAGCACAGATTTTACATAGCTTTCATAATATTGTAATATATAGGATAACTGCCATCCTCCTGCCCCCTCACCCCAAAAATCCCCAAATGAAAAAAAAATGATAGATTAAATGTAAAGTTCCCAAATGCAATTCAAGCAGAGCAATATTATTGAAAATATCCATAAAAAACTCAAATGTCAAACACCTGTTAAAAAGCCAGTATTCCAAATTTACAGGCATCACAATCTAAAGGTACAAAAACAATTTGTACACCATACCAACCTTAACAGTTAATTCATGCACAAGGATCAGTGCTTAATACCCAAAATGACCTTAACTGTGACACTGGTTTTTATCTTACTATTTTAGGGCTCGATCAATCTTCCTCTGAAGTACCTGGCAGTCTATCTTTTAATTTTAATGGGAATTAGATGAGGCCCTTGTATGCCTACCTTTTTAAAATTATAAATGAGGATAACTTAGTATTTGTTCTGTATTATTAAGTTTAATGGTTTGTTGCAACATGAACAGTTCCTGCTTTAATGTAATGGCCCTAGTTTTATGGTCTGGTGTTAGTTACACTAGTCTATTTTTAAACAGTAGTTTTATTAGTTAATTAGAGGTAGACTGAATTATTTTCTTCAGTAGGAAAACACTTTTTGGACATGCTTATACATACACTAAGATCATGAATGCTATAGAGAAACAGATTAGATATTCAGGGAGTCTTGAATTCTTGAAGTTCTTATTTTAAGGTTTGTGTACGGTTGTATTAAATGCAAGACTTTAAAAAAGAATTTTGGGCAGAACTGACTGAAATTTTTCTCATTAAAATGTGATTTTTATAACAAGGTTTGCAGGAATTTGTTTTTTCAACAACAAAAAAAATCAGTTTGGAGTTTTTTCTTCATCCTTTTTCCTCCATTTTTCCTCAAAGGAAAAGGGGAGGCAGGGAGGGAGAAAAGTGTAGATTTTTTTTTTAATCTTTTAGAAACAAAAAAAATAAAATAAAAATCAGTTTTCATTTTTCTATTTTCCTATCGCATAGAATTTTTAACTGCTTCAACTAAAAATGAAGAAATAAAAATATTTAAATCACATTCAAAGTTTTCACCAAGAATATATATCATTCTTTGACCCTCTCCACTTTTAGATCAAATCCTGCAACTGGATGTGTCTGAGTGCAGGCCCCCTCCATGTGAGTTTAAATAAAGGATCTAGTTCTTTATAAATAAAATTATGGTATTGAAGAATTCATGTTCACTTCTAAAAGAAAGTAATAGATGAACAGACGTTGTAGTTCTTGTGAATGTTTTGTTACAATTGAAAACATGAGTACTACTCAGAGTTTTTCCAGTTTCATGGAATTTGTGCATTAATTGGGTATTAAGGTTGGTATCCGAATTGTTAACTTTGGCTGATGATTTCCAAAGTTTTTAAAATGGATGTGTTTAATGGTATTTTTCTCTTGGAATGTACTTAGCAACCTACCTCTAATTTAATAAAGAACCTTGTACTGGAATCCCATCTAACCCACAAACTATCTGAAATGTGTCTCAGTCAATCTTTGGATCTGAAACCTTCAAGTTATCAAGCTGCTAGCTACTGTAGGAAATGACTGATGTTGGCAAGTCAGTGGGCTGTACTCTTTTACTTTGAATAGGTACCAAACTTTACCCCCAAACATGGTGTCTAGAGGCTGAGCATTTTTGCAGATGCTGACCAAAAATTTCTAGAAAGTAGACTAAGTCCCATTGACTTCAAGACATTTTGGGGGGGGGGGGGAAATCTCACTTTTAGAAGCCTAAAGTTTGGCTATCGTAGAAAACTTTGGCCATTGTCTTTTGGTTGAAATGTAAAATAGAAGTGCTGGCCACTTCTGTTTATTCCAGCAACTCATCTAAGCACCCAATACCCAGAGGACAGACATCCATATCACTAAAAGCACACTCAAAATTAGCATTAACTAGCATCCCTGTTGGTAGGCCCAAGACAAGGTAGCCAGAGGCTGAACTGCCCTGTCACCCCAGAGGCCAGCGCTGAGGCCAGGAGAGTCTATGGAAAGTAGGATAAACATCATGAACAATTTCAAAATGCCTTGTATCATTGGACAGCTTCTGGAATGCATCCTATATGAAAGCTGAATGGTCTTCCAAGCCCCCAGGCACCAGACCTGGACTGGCTGCTGCCAAAAAACTTTCTTGATGTAAACTCCTCAGTAGGCTCGACTTCAGATCATAATTGAAAAGCAAAAGTTACTTTGACTTTTTAAAACCCAAGTTGCACTTAATTTCAGACACAGTGTCAGTCAAATTAGTCTGTGTTATAGTCAAGACTCTTTGGTATTTCCTGTTGTCAAGGGTTTATAAATTCAGGGTGAAAATTTTCTCAGTGTTGAAAATTTGGCACATATACACCACCTAACCAGTCCAGGTTTCTAACTAATTCCAGAATAACAGAAGTGCTCTGTTCCATTCCACCTGGGAAGTGCTAGAGAAATGGTGGGCAGTTACAACTTCTAGAGCATTGCATTGAGTCTAGTTTTGGTTGGCTCTCTTTGACGAAAGACACTGATCTTTTCAATCCACAGTCAACACGGTTAGAGGTGTAACACGATTCATATACAATGAGGGACAGTGGACATTAGGGGTAAATTTTTCAAAAGTGCCCATCTTTTGAAAAAAAAATACCTTAGGATTATTTAGTCTAGAAAGAAGAGTTAAAAAGAACATGAATGAAGAACTCAAAATTACAGTGAAGACCCATCAGCTTCAACTCCTTTATCCTGTTTCATAACACAAACACTTCATGAGCCTATAGGCAAATTTAGAATAAATATAGGATATGCTAATATTCATTGTCAAAGGGAAAAGGTTACTGAGAGAAATGCGGCTGTATTTTAAAATGGGCGTAGTACTGGTCATTTGCGATTGTGGTTTTAGTCATGCTGCCTGGTATTTAAGAACGCAGTAACACCAGCTGACTGTTGTTATACTTGGGTGAATGTTGAATACATTCTGTAGTTCTGTATTTAGTTATGACTTTAATATGGATGCTTCAGACATAAGCCTTTAGAAACACAGCACTTATGCTATTTCCTTACTTTTGCAACTTGGTCTAAAAAAGGGGGGATTTGCAATCAAAGAGCACAGATTCACCTTGCAGAAGCTGAATGCAAAAGAGAGGGGGGAAAAAAAGACACCCATGTGCACTTGATAGAAAAACAGACAGGTAGGCATTAAAACAGTAAAAGGCATGGTTGACAGCCTAACATTTGTATCTGAAAGATCTTAATTGCACTGTGGTTCCCCTCCCTCACTCCCAAGAGGGAGTACACATGCTCAAACTTGGTATTGGCTTTTAGCTTTTGCTTCAGACTTGGAGAAACATTCCTCACTCCCTACCCCCACATAGAATCTAAACAACAACAAAAACATGAGTTATCTCTAGGTAGAATAAAGGATTCCATTGTGCCCTTTCTTCCTCCAAAATGTTCTACAATAAGGTAAAATGCTTTAAGAAGTACGTTATGTTCTGGTTCATTAACAAACCCTTAGAGGGTTTTAGGGAAAGTCACAAAAACAAAAAAGCATCAATAGAATTTTTTCCTTTCAAGATGAAAATTCAAGTTGGAGTTAACGACCACAATAAAAGTTAACTGCAGCTGAGTAGGAAGCCTATCTGCAAGTCGGTTGGGTTTTACCCATCAGCATGGGCAGCATGTGACTCCTACATTTGGGGAGGCTAGGACTGAGTGCTAGAAGCTCCCTAGAAGTGGAAGGGCCACTAGCATCCAGACCATGGCCCCACCCACTGCTCTGCCCTGAAGCCCATCCCCGATCAGCCTCCTCCCCCTGAGGCCCTGCCCACGCTCCACCCCCAGTCTACTCCAGTCCAGTCTCAGGGGGCCAAGAGGCAGGGGAAGGGCCACGGGGGAAGTGGTAGAGAAGTACGAGTGGCAGGAGGGGGGACCGTGGGAAAAAAAGGCGAAGAGGTGTGAGAGGCAGGGGGGTTGCTGGGGAAAGCAGTGAAGAGGCATGAGCGGCAGCAGGGGTACACAGGGAAAGAGGCAGAGCAAAGATGGGAAAAGGAACAGCATGGGTGGGTGTAAGCCCGTCGGTCCGGGCCTCGTCCCCCTCAGGTGTGGCGGGGAGCCAGCGTGCCTCCTTCTAGGCAGCGGGACGGGTTCCACGCCGGTCCTGTACTTGAAGGTCAAGCAAATAAGGTCTATGGGCCCTGGCCCTTAGGCAGGGCGGGGCCACAAACAGTTCAGGCTCTGACCCTTTGGGGCAGGGCAGAGCGGTAACAAAGTCTAGAGGCCCTGGCCCTTAGGCAGGGCGGGCACCAAACAGTTCGGGCTCTGACCCTTTGGACAAGGGAGAGCGGAGCAAGTCTAGAGGCCTGGCCCTTCGCAGGGCAGGGCACAAACAAACCGTAACACAGCCAGGGGTTCTGGGTGAAGGGAATTCTGCCACCCAGTTACGGGTGGCGGGAACGCAGGCCCACCCACTCCTCTGCGTTCACGCCAGGGGCCTGGTAGCGGAGGTCGCCGCTAAGGCAGTCAGTGGGGATCCGAACCGAAACACACTGACAGGGTGATCAGTGGGGATCCTGGCCAATACACACGGCCATAGGCTCAGGCCCTCCTGTGGCCTGGCTGTCGTCAGCCGCCCCGGGCACTACCAACTTCCCCCCCCTGGTACCTGTCCTCCATCGGCGCAGTCCGTGGGTCCCAGACCATAGGTTCCTCGGAGAATCTGGGGAGAACAGCGCTCTGGCGGCTCCTCCGGCCAGTGGGCAGGGTAGTTCAAGGCTGAGGGCAAGGATACCCGGCAAGGGGCAGGTCGCGGCTGCCGCTCCTTTGGATTCTGGCCCGAGGTAGGTCCGGCCAGCGCTCTTCTGATACCTTGGCCAGTAGGTCTGGCCAGCGCTCCTCTGGATAGTGAGCACAGGGCAAGCTGGGCCGAGCGGGAGCTCGGACCTCCACGTCTGTGCTCTTTGGCGTCCTGGGCTCGACTGAGCTCTGGGCCCTGGCTTTTATACTTCCTGTCCCGCCCATTGACTTCCAGGGGGCGGGGACAGGTGGTACTGGCTCCGCCCATGGAGGTGCCTGCTCTGGCTCTTCCCCCTCAGGTGCGGCGGGGAGCCAGGGTGCCTCCTTACAGTGGGGCTATGGGGGAAGAGCAGGACCTGGGAGTGGGGCCTCAATGCAGTGTGAGCGGGGCCATGGCCTGGGTTCCCTTTCGGCAGCAGTGCTCCAAAGGCAGCAGGCTGGTGGTGCACTGTGAAAGAGAGGTACAGCACATCCTGTTTGGAGCAGCTTAGCCTCCCCTGGCCTATTATAACCACCTCCTATGCCTGTCAGATATTTGCAGTCAGGTTCTGAGAGACATGTTTTTGTCCTGAAATCCCCCTTTCCAAACAATGATGATGCAAGACACAGAAGAACTTCACGAGCTTCCTGTCTGACTGACTGCCAGCGCTTCTGAATAAGCTATTAACCTTAATAGTATTTAGATGTGCCAGGACAAACCCAGAGGGAAAGCGAGGATATTTATTCTGGAGAGGCTGAGGGCCATTTTGGAAGAACCATGGCAACCCTTATGGGAAAACTCTTATGCGCTATAATGCCTAGAGGATTATATCCCCACTATAGAATTCTATAGGTTAGTTAAAAAGAGAAAACCTATAAAAAGGATAATGTTTTGTATTAAATAATGTAAATTGCTGAGAAAACTAAATTTTATAGAGGTATGTCCCTAATAAAGGCTATAGCAATTTTTCCTAAGGGAAATGACATTTTTCCATGTATTACATTTTTGTAAACTAAAAGTTCTCTTCCTCTTACCCCAAAAGAGATGCTCCCATGCCAATTTCCCTTTCGTTAACTATTTATCCAGCACCTAAGAGTGTAGTGGGTTTCACACAAAGAGAGAGACTTGTGCTTTCTGCTCCGAAACAATGATCTGAAACGAGAACACAACCAAAGAGCCACAGATGTTGGAGGTGGGAGGAAAATATATGACTTATAACTTTGACCATGTGTGCACCATAAGGCTCCAGGGGCAGGGAAGGGCTTCACTAGGGGGGAGATGGCATGCTGGAGAGGGGTGGATGATGAAGGGCAATTAAGGGCATACGGAGCCTTTTGAAAAGGATACCCTGCTTTCATTATGCAATTGACAAAGCAGAGAATCACCTGGTCACAGGCTCTCTTCCCACCCCACACTATGTGAAGTTATTTTATTCTTTCGGTCTCCTCTGCTTCACCTACTGCTTAGTTAGATGAGAACAGATGGGAACGAATCAGTGGGCAGCTGCCGTTGCCAACACAGCAAGCTCCTGTATATGACATACTACCAAGCCAACCACTACTTCCTTAGTGAGATGACCTGTTTGATCGCTTGGAAGTCTTCCCCTGTTGGTGAATATTTTCCTCCTGCCCAAAAAGTGAAGTTCTTGGAACAAAGGCTTTCAAAACCTTGTCATAACAGAGATCACATCTTAACAGAGAATTCTTCCCCAGACACTTCTCCTCCCAATTACACAAACCATCTCGCCTCCCCTCCATAAGTCCCTGTTGCAACAGCAATTTGAACCAAATTATCAACTTATTACATTCAAAAAATATTTGCACCAACTTACAGTGCAACCCTGGCCCCATTGAAATCAATGCCAAAACTTTCATTGACTTCAGCAGAGCCAGGACGCAATTCTTGGTAGTTTTTAGCGGGAAGGGTATAGAAAAGAAGAGAAAAGAAGACTGAGCCATCAAGTGCTCACGTAAGAGTACTTTCAGTGTGTGTGCGCACAAGAGAGAAATCTCACATAAAGGAGTACATTTATAAATATATTATTTTTGTCTACACAAACCTATTGTCATTTCCTCATCCCTACAGCTTATTTTTTCTGCACTATTATGGGTACAAGTGTTTCTCTGTAATAATCTCTTCTGGCTGTGATTTTTAAAAGATTGGCCAATACTTAGGACTTTTGAAAATCCCACTCTGGGCATATGACAGTTTTTTCCCCTGGTCATTTCTTTCTGTATGTAAACTCCCACCACTAACCCTGCGATTTGATTTTAAAAAGGTACTATGGTCACCCTCCACAAACCAAAAGTTATCACACAGATGTGTCTCTGATACAAGTGTTTTCCCCTATACTTACAGAAGTTTATCTGAACTCTTGACAAATGGCATTGTTTCAATGGCAACTGCAGTACAGAGGATCATGCTTAAAATGTTTCCCCCTAAGAGTTTCTACAAGTTCTACCAGTTTGAGAGCCATTCCCTATATTTAAAAAAAATGATGATGATGAATATTAGAGGAACTAGTAATATTGCTCACAAAAGAAGAAACATTCTAACTGTATCTATTGTATATCAGAAGGAAACCCCTTACTAGGTTTCAGGTGATCTCTTACTCTGGGAGGTTATGGGGCACTGGCAGCTGAGAGTCTAGAAAAGGCTATCATTTGAAGGTGGATGACCTTTCAGCCATACAATAGTTTAACCCTTATTTCTTCCAAATTACAAAGGGCCTGATTCAGATACCCTTACTCACAACAAGCAGTAGCACCTTTCTTTGCAATTAGCTATTGGAACTACTCCTGAAGTAAGGTGCTATTCATTGTGAACAAAGCATCAGAATTTGGCCTGTGTTGGATTCCTCTGTTGACACACACCCAAATACTGGCAGACTTTATTTTCTTCTGAACTCAGGACTAAAGTATTGTTTTGGATGCAAGAATGCTCTTCGCATTGCTGGATTTAATGGAAATTTGCTCATGCTTTTCGTACAATAGAGCCTGATCAAAGACTGCAAGGGCAAGCCCTTAGAATTTTGCATGAGTTATAGTCTTACGAATATCGAGCATGCTCAGGCAGTCAGCTTTTATTCTGCATTCTGGGAAAGAATTTTTTTTCTGCATTATTTCAAATATTTTGTGCTGACAGCTCTGATGTTTTATTATATTCTCTGTCTTACTGTGAAATGCCATCCTATTTGGCATGACTGAAGTTTTGAAAGTGCTAATTGATTAATTGTAACTATATTTAAAATCATTAGGTTTTTTTTAAAAAAAATCTAGCTAGCCCTAATTGTGAGAAAAAAGGGGTTGTGGGAGACTCTTGTTTAGATCAGTGGTTCACATCTTTTTCCATACCATGACCCCACATTACAACATTCCTTTCCCATTTAGCCATTAAGGACTGTGGTTGGGATACCCCTGTGCCTGTTCATAACTTCTCTAGGGGTTGCCACCCCAGGTTGAAAAGCACAGCTTAGTTAGCTTACTATGGAAACAATCATTGGTTTGCTTTTGGTCCTCTAGTAGATTGTGTTAGTCTTGATGGTCACAAAGAGGAGTGGTCAGATCAGAAATGGAAAATGAAGACATTTGTTTACCAGGATATGGGATGTATACGTGATGGAAAACCTCATGTATCAGAGGCAACATCAGGCAACCAGTTAGCAAAAGCTAAAATAAATACAGCTGCCATTTATCAAATGCAAAGAGCAGGAAACCCTGGCCCCGTTTCAGTCAAGCGCTCTAGCAGGTGCTTAAAGTGCTTGGAGAGAGTGGAACTTGAGGCACGTGTGTAACTGTTTTATTAAATATGGACTTGGGGTGGTGAATGTGGGATGGGAGAGCTACCAACTTTTCAAATTTGGGGCTAAAAAGGCTGAGGAGATCCAAAATTCATAGATTCTCTAAAGGTACCATAACAATCAAACAAATAGCCACCAATTTGAAACTTGGATGGTTTTCAGATCAAATCTCCTCAAACCCTGGAGAAGTTCCAATCCAAATCAGAACTTTTGCCATGCTGGCCCATCTGCACGTATACAAAAAGATGTTTCATATGGGAGAGTCTGATAGAAATAGAAATGAAGCCTATAGGGTTCTATAGAAATCACTCTAAAAACATGTGGAATAGAGAATGATATACTTTCTATATAGTTTTAAACCAACAGAGATACTGTAAAGAGGGATAGAATTATTGAATTCTATAGGATGATTTAAAAGCTATAGAAAGAATATATAGAAAGTGTATAATTGAAAATGATAAGCTATGGGATATCTTCCATAAGGACCAATGACCCACAGTGAATTGAAAGGAAGGGAGAAACTGAGAATGGTTTGATCCTTCCTGTTTTGTTTGATTCTCTTGTTGCATGGAATAGTTGATACACTCTTGCAGTTGTGTCACAACAGCACTATATTTCAATAATAAAAATGAAATTGGCCTCACTACAAACCTCCCACTTCTTAGAAAACAGTGATGCAATATACAAACAATGCTTCTATTATGAAAATATTTCTTCGCTTTTGGTTCACACTAGTTTGCAACTCCCAAGTTTCACTTTAAATGTAGGATGTGAATGAACGCTGAAGTTCAGTTAAAACTATGAATTTCACTTGATTTGGATGGAAAGCTTTAAATATAGGCCCATGTTTGCTTAATAGTGTCAGGTTTATCAGAAACGTTTTGTGAACTTCATCTAAAACTTTCATACAAACCAGGGTAGAGTTTAGAGTTCATAACAAAATGAGGACTGAGGCTAGTTTAGTGTGGTTTTAGGCTTCATTGCCACTATCTTGCAAGGCAGTACAGCACTTTACATGCACAAAAACAGTATATACAAATATTTCTTATAGAACAAATCAAGACAGAATAATCCTGAACGGTTTTACACCCAAATATAAGTAAAGCAGCATATATAGTCAATTTTTTTCATGACAACTGGCAAAAACTCCTGGGACACTTTCTGCAAATCCTACCTTTCCCATATTTAGACAGGGCAGGCCAGAGGATTCAGGGGGCCTGGGGCAAAGAAATCAGCTGCAAACACTTGGAAGGTGGTAAGGTGATAGGGAATAGCCAGCATGGATTTGTAAAGAACGAATCGTGTCAAACCAATCTGACAGCTTTCTTTGATAGGATAACGAGTCTTGTGGATAAGGGAGAGCGGGTGGAATGTTCGTTACCTAGACTTAGTAAGGCTTTGATACGGTCTGCGCATGATCTTCTATCGATAAACTATGGCAAATAAATTTAAGATGGAGGCTACTATAAAGTGGGTTGCATAACTGGCTGGATAACCGTTACTAGAGAGTGGTTAGTATTCGGTCCGATCCTGCTGGAAGGTTATAACAGTGGGTGTTCCGCAGGGGTCTTCTTTAGGCACCGGCTCTGTTCAAATATCTTCATCAACGACTTAGATATTGGCATAGAAAGTCGCTTATTAAATTTGCGGACGATACCAAACTGGGAGGATTGCAACGCTTTGGGGACAGGGTCAAAATTCAAAATGTCTGGACAATTGAGAAAAATGGTCTGAAGTAAACGTGTGATGAAGTTCAATAAAGACAAATGCAACGTGGCTCCACTTAGAAAGGAAACAATCAGTCTCACACATACAGAAGGGAAGAGACTGTCTAGGAAGGAGTATGCAGAAAGAGATCTTAGGGGTCATGAGTGGACCACAAGCTAAATTGAAGTCAAACAGGTGATACTGTGCAAAAAAACAAAACGTGATTCATGGATGCATTACAGGTAGTGTTGTAAAACAAGACCGAGAAAGTCATTCTTTGCCGCTCTACTCTGCCTGGTAGGCTCAACTGAGTATTAGTGTCCAGTTCTGGAGCACCCGCATTCAGAAAATGATGGAGAAAACTTGGGAGAGGGTCCAAGAGAAGAGCAACAAAGACTTATTAAAGCTTGAGAACATGACCTACGAAGGAAGGCTGAAAGAATTGGCTTGTATTTAGTTTGGAAAAGAAGAAGACTGAGAGGGGAACATGATAGAGTTTTTTCACGTATCTTAAAGGGTGTCATCAGTGAGGAGGGAGGAAAACTTGTTCCACTTAGCCCTCTAATGAAAAACAAGAAGCAATGGGCTTAACTGCAAGCAAGGGAGATTTTAGGTTGGACATTAGAAAAAAAGTTCCTAACGTCAGGGTTAAGTTAAACACTGGAATAAATTGCCTAGGGAGGTTGTGGAATCTCCATCTCTGGAGATATTTAAGAGTAGGTTAGATAAATGTCTATCAGGGATGGTCTAGACCGTATTTGGTCCTGCCACGAGGGCAGGGGACTGGACTCGATGACCTCTCGAGGTCCCTTCCAGTCCTAGAGTCTATGAATCTATGAAAAATCAAGAGAGCTGTGGCGCTTGTACTCACCCGGCGGCGGTCCGAGTCTTCAGTGGCGAGGGGCCCTTCAGTCACTCTGTGTCTTCGGCAGCACTGTAAGCCCCCCCGCTGCCGAAATGCCGCCAAAGACATGGACCGCCACCGGGCCCGGGCTCACGAGGCCCCTGTGGGGCCGGGACAAATTGCACCACTTGCCTTCCCCGCCCCAGGGCAGCCCTGTATTTAGATCCGGATTTTTGCAATATAAAACACTTCTCTCCAACAACTGAATTTTAGAATGTGCAAAAAGGCCTGATCCTCAGCCTGCTGATGTATTCAGTGAGAATCTTTCCTTTGGTTTCACTGGGCTTTAGATCAATTTAGAAGTGTTCATTTCAGATCTTTAGAAGACACATGTTATGGTCTCACAGTTCACAAGGGTTTTCACTAGAGATTGTTTCTTTTCTCTCTCTCTTTTTTTGGTTATGCCTCATTTTTGTGCCTGCACAGAGGTGATTTTCACAACCCACCTGCAACAGTAAATATTTATTTAAGACAGAAAAAAGGGTGGGGGGAGAGAGAAGAACCTTGCCAGTGCAAGGAGAAAATAATAATAAATTAATTGTGAGAACAATTAAAAAATATATTCCCCCCCCTTGGGTAAAGCTAGGGTGGTCATAAAAATGTTTATAGTGTGAATTATCTGTTAAATGATGAGCAACTGAAACAAGTAAATATAAGCTATTGCATAACTGCTTTTGACTGCATATGTTCCCATACGGTAATTAAACTGGTGTAACCCTCTTCATTTAATGATTGTATCTTTTTGTGCAAGACCAAATTCTGTTCTAATTACACCAAACTCCAGCAACTGACAACAGTAAGGCTGCCCTAGTGTAGCATGGTAGAATTTGGCTCATAACAGAGAAAGGAAACCAAAAATTAAGCAAAGACTTTAAACAAAAAACTGTTCAGTGGATAACTCTGATTACCCATACGTTCTATCCAGAAGCCAAATGCAATGCCCATTACTGCACTGGGATATGGAAATGACCTTAAAAAAAGTGGGAAAAGAAAGTTCAAGTTAAGGCCTTGTGGAAGAAGAGGGTAGACAGCACATTTTTCCTCTTATAAGAAGGGATTGTATAGATGGATTTACCAACAGGGCCAGCTGAAATTCTTGTAACAAACAGGTATTCAAAATAATGAATGCTACAAAAGAAGGTAAGATCCCTCATAATACAAGAGCAAAGGGACACGCAATGAAAGACGACAAAAAAATTTTCAAGTGCATTTCTTTTTATTGGAACGTATAACTAGCATGAGGAACTCATTGCCACAACATATAATTGAGGTCAAGAGTTTAGTAGCATTCAAAAAATATACATATTTATATGGACGAGAACATTCACATCAACTGTTTCAAGGCCTAAGGTAAGCATTAGCTGATGGGAGTTATTCCAAGTGTATAAAATAATTATCCACTACAGAGTTTCTCACACCTTCGGCTGAAGCATTTGATACTGGCCACTACCAGGGATAATGCAGGAAAACTAAGCTGATGACATAACTTAGGTCCTGACTTCCTGGGAACATTAGTTTTATATCTCATCTAAAAGCTAGCATTTTCAGTAGCCAAGTGCTCCTAGCGCCATGCTGGGACAGTGGTTCAGTACTGACTCAGTGGTTCAGTACTGACTCAGAGGAAGAGTGCCATTTATCAAGTCATCAATACCACTGCCTACAATGCCTTGACATTCCTTGGCGGTCTCCCATCCACATGTTTGTCTCGCTTAGTACAACAGATCTGATGGGAGCACAACTCAAGGGACTATGGCTGCAGTAGAGTGCATAAGCAGTAATGTGTCAGACTACCTAATAAGTTAAATAAAGAAAATCCTAGTTTCAAGCTCAACACCTCTCTCTCTCTCTCTGGCTGTTCTTGGCAGACATTTTTTATGCATATTACAGTAAAAAAGTTTACAATGTGTTCAGTAGATTTGAGAGCCAAAGTGAGGCCATCCTTAAAAAATGTTCAGTTTCCTATTCCCAACCAACAGTTCTCAGAATAATCTCTGCCACTAGACTTTTGCTCATAGGATGGAGTTTTTATGTCTCAGATTTCTTTTTTGTTACAATCACACTAAAAAATGTCCAGGAGTCAATTCACAAAGGATACAGAAAAAGACCCCAAAAAGAATGCAAACCACATTTTTAAAGGTTGGCCACACTGCACCCAGAGAACATGTTGAACTCTATTTAGGAACTGCACAGAAGAGTATCTGGCAGAGTTCACAGTGTCTGTCAGGCTTTTGGGAAGGGAAAGGGTGGTTCTGAGGACAAGGAGTCCCAAAGAAATGGAAAAGCTTCACAGAACTGTATATCGCAGCTGGTGTTAATACAGTGTTCCTACAGCTCACGCAAGTCTTCTATTACCAGCTGTTGAGTAACTTTTGATCTTCCAACTGTATTTTGCTTAAATTACACAGACTAATGGATTATTGTAGAATTCTGGATACAACTGAGACTTCCTGATTGACTGTCAATGATGTCCTGATTGACTGTCAATGATGTCAAATTTTTATCTAAAATGCCAAACAAACGCACATGCTCAGCTGTTTTCCTTATGGTACATTTCAGTTCATAGAAGCAATAAGGCACTTTAAGGCGTACACTGCTGAGTATGGTTATCACATTACTTGGGTACACAGTCACACCCTTTGGCCATAATTCTATCCAAAGTATGTTATTATGGTGTACAAAATTAACTGCTTTCCATGTCTTATGACTAAGGTATGTACTGTAAAACTTGGCTTTAATCTACTTTAAAATATCAAAACAGGAATAGCTAATGGCTTATGACAGAATGCACTACAAAAAAAGTTAATTTTTAAACTTTCCTTATTTCCTGGAGAAAGCATTTAAATGTGGAATAGGGCTCTGAAACATTTATAAAAAAAAAAAGTTTTCTTAAGTTTGCTGCATTCACAAAATAAAATTTAAAAATAGAAGTGGTTACATCAGCCTTGCAAAGTCAAGGAAAGTATTTATCAGCCCACATAAAAGTCTTCTAGCCCTCCCTTACTATAATCATCATCATGTGTATCCCCTCACTCACCCATCCACCCCTATCTCATACACACCTCTCACGTGTGCATCTGCATCTGGTCTATACTAGAAAATTAGGTCAGTTTAACTATGGCAGTCAGGAGTGTGAAAAATCCACATCCCTGAGAGATGTAACTATGCAGCTCTAACCCTCAGTGTAGACAAGGGCAGGTCATGTATCAGAATCATTGCAGGGGATGGTCAGGAGTAAGTCACTGCACAATTTACTGAAATAATGTACATTTTAGTCGTTTTCATAAGTTTCTTCCTTGCTACCAAGTCCACTCCCCATTCGGGCTGTCCAGAGGATTCAGGGGGCCTGGGACAAAGTAATTTCGGGGGCCCCTTCCATAAAAAAAATACTATACTATAGAATATTATATTGCTATACTATTATATTAAAAATTGCTATACTATAGAATATTATATTCTCGTGGGGGCCCCTGCGGGGCCTGGGGCAAATTGCCCCACTTGCCACCCCCACCTCCCCCCCGGGCAGCCCTGCTCCCCACTACTCCCCCAACCAGTGCATTTTCCAGTAAAGGGATAGAGAGCAAGTAATGATACGCTTATATTCAACCAACCGAGTAACCAGTAATATGAGATACACTTTAAAATCTTGAATAAATATTTTAGGCGTTTGAGCTATATAGTATGGGTACAATAGTCGGAGCAGCCTAAAGGGCTCTAAAAGCCTTCATTCCAGCTTGGGGGGGATTTCCCCAGCAAAAGCACTGGAGATTTCAGGCTGTGCTGCACCCAATAGGGCAGCCCCCAGGAAGCTGCCATCCCTTAAGAAAGGCCTCCCAGGGCTGCCATAATTATGTCATGGACCTCTCCAGTTTCAAGGCACCTTGACCCCTTGATCCTCCTCTTAGAGGTGCAGCACAGACTCTCACTCTAGATTTTATTGTCTATTCCTCATTGAGCCTGTGGCAATAACTGCAGCATATAAACACATGTGCCATAACTGAATAGAAGAATTACATATACGGAGCAAATTATCCTTCTTGTGGACTGAGTTGAGCCCGAACCCAACATCCAGATCTAAACTCCCCTCCAAATGTTGTGGAAAGTTTGAATCCAGACCGGGTTTTTGTGGCTCACCCCATCTCTATAATGGGCCACACTTAAAATACTAGATCTGAACCACCACAAACTTGGAAAGGCTCCTCTCCACTCCATACTTTGAATTGCACTGCCATCATGACAACTAAGTCGCCTGACCAAAATTTTAAAGAGCAAGTCCTGGACACATTCAGGATGAATTCTCCTCAGTACTTACATTTTATCATTAAGTTTCTGGATTGGATTTTTGTCACTAAGATCTTAGGGGAAACCCTGTCATTTTAGCACAATGGGACCCCACCTGGTTGTAGCCTTTAGTCATTACCACAATATTAATAACACTGTATATACAAACAAGTAGTTTCTGTACGGTTTATGCACCACAGCCTCAACTGAAGTGCCCTGATGCCAATTACCTGTGTTCAATACATAATGCATGCAGCACTGGAAACAGACTGGACATGCGGGTACATGCCCATGTCTAGGAAGAGCTAGTCTCTGCACAGGATTTTAATGTTTGTGAAATTCTTCCTCAAACTGAAAAATGCTAGTGCAAACACACAGTCCTGACTCACCATGTTAAACACCTTCTCTCCATGTCCACAGAAACAAAGGATCACGATTTGCCCAGGGAGAGAGAGAGAGAGAGAATAATTTAGACCAGTAAATCTGAACACATGACATTTTTCTTAAAAGAATAAAACATAGAAGGAAGAAAGGAAGAGTGAAGAATCTACAGGAGACAGCTACAGTGTGGAAAGTTATTCTCTGAAAACTCCAGCTTTTAACATTACTAGACTTTATTGACCACTGATATGGGGGGAAAATCAGTGGCAAAACTCCTACTGACTTCAGGGGAGCCAGGTCACTGACTGACAGACAATCTCCTGTAATACCCCAAACAAACCTTATGGAATTAAGATTAGCTTTACTTAATTAGGATTAGTATCTTTTGGGTCCATTGTGTTAAAAAAAAGCAACTATATAAGTGTTACTGTGACATTTTATGTACCTTCTCTCATAGTGAGGGGGATGCTAATGTACCTCCTGTTATTAACCTCTTTAAGCCACCCCTCAGGAGAGGTGCCCACACACTAGTTCAAATTGGATTCTCCAGGGGCCAACAGACAAAGAGAGGGGTTTGGGGATATATAAGATGGTTTTAAACTAACTCAGGGCTCTTTTCCTGATCCAGCAAACAGACAAGACTGCTGATCCATGGAGGACCCCAATCCCAAAGGAAGGATTGGAAGGGCTGGGCCTACTGAGGTCCCCTAAGACTGTGCGCTTGTTCTGAGCTGAAGCTGTGATGAACCCCAAGGACATCCCTTGTGTGGGGATTTGAACAACAACTGCTCCTGCCAGAATCCAGGTTAGGGTCGGGGTGATCGCTAGTAAGTTACTAGCATGCATGTAGTTTCTTTGATTGTTTTTAACAGGTCTTGCTGTCACCTTAAGAATAAAACAGGTTTGCACAGAAAGAGCTGCATGGTCATTTATAACCATTGGCAATCGCCGTTATCAGTATCTAAAGAGAAAACAAGCAGGTGTCCTTGGGCAGCCAGTTTGTGGAGGGACTAACATAGTGCAGGCAGGGAACTGTGCAGCTTGGAAATACTCTGGGCAGAAGGGAAAGAGCTGTGGGTCTCTGCACAGAAAGGAAAGTGCTGTTAAGCGGGAACCTGAAAGTGGGTGCCCTTGCTGGACCACTGAGTGGAAATAAAAGTGCAAATCCACTGTAACACCAGGATTCCACCTATGGTTTGTCCCTCCCAAACTTCTTGAAGATTTTACAGGCACCTCCCCAGCTGCCTAACGCACAACTAGTTTCTCAGGTGAGTTTTGACCAGTATCTAAGAGGTGGCACAAAACAAACTTCATCGGATATCAGGTTGTAAGGTAGCAACATTGTCAATGCAACAGGAAAAGGTTACTAAAATGACCTGTGAGATAAAGTGTGTATGTAGTATATGAAGGAAGTGTTACTAAATAGAGACTGATGAAAGAACATCACTCATGTAATAGCTACCTCACAGAGAGATATATGTTGACCAATATGACACGTGGCAGGAATGGGTCCTCTGGTTATGGCCCACACATTATGATAGTCTAGAGCGCTCACTCTGGACAGTACATAATCCTAAAGAGAAAGGAAAGCATCAAACGGATAGCTTCATGTTATCTAATAGCCTGCCAGCAACCCAGTGTCACTTTACTGTAAGACCCTCCCAAGGTTGCCCATTTTAGGGGAAGCAACCAGACAAGCCCAAGACTTTTCAGAGAGGAGCTGTGTTTTGTTTATACGGTCTGCTTAAGTTATTACAGACTGTTAAGAAGAAGCAAGACAAAATGTGGAATCATGATGCAAAAAAATCTAGGTAGGCTACTACTGTATAAGAGAAATGATCCACTGGTGGAGGAACAGAGGACTCAGACAAGAGAAGAAATTGCTAGGGGCGATTTATCATAAACAGATAGCTAAGGGTTAATGTTTCTTTTGCCTGTAAAGGGTTAACAAAGGGAACCAAACACCTGACCAGAGGACCAATCAGGAAACCGGATTTTTCAAAGCTCAGGGAGGGAA